>NC_137065.1:9118195-9185383 GCF_032717465.1 Coenobita brevimanus
TGTAATGTAACTAATTGTGCTGCTGGTGATAGTGAGGATGATGATTATGATGGATAGAGTGAATTATGGCTGTCTAATTAAAATGGTAATTCTATGTATGATGAGTTTGAGAGAACTGAGAAAGTGTTTTTGATTGGAGATATCATTGGAAAAGTAGGGAATGTGAAAGTGAATGGAGTAGTTTATGAATGGCCTGTGCCTGCAGAAATGGATGCCAATGGTAGTGTTCTAGTGGACTTCTGTGTGGGGAGGGGGTTGGTTATACCCAATACCCATTTTAGGCACAAAATGATCCACAAGTATACTCGTACAGTACATGGCAGGTGATGAGAAGGGTAGGTGGTGAACTGTATGAACGGAAGGCACTGAGTGATTATGTGTGTATGGATGAGAGAATGGGAAGGTATGTACTGGAAGTGAAAACATATAGAGAATGGGGGAGTGGACTTTCTGACCACCAATTGGTGGAGGTGAAAATCAAGGTTCAAATGCTATTGAGAAATAGAGGGAATAAAGGGCATGAAGAAGTAGTCAATACAAGGAGGGTAGAAAGATTGCAAGAGGATTAATTAAAAAATAAAACATAACATAAAAGTGGATGAGCGATCGGGTAAATATGATTTGGGGCAGATAGGGGAGGTGGAAGTGTGTGCAAGATATTCACAGAAGAAATATGTGCAGCCTGGGAGGTGGTATGTGGGTTGAAGAAAAGACGAAAAGGGATGCAAAGAACAGCATGTTGGAATGAAGAGGTGAGACAAGCTGTGCTGCAAAACAAGTAAGCATATAGTGAGTGGATGGGATGCAGAGACATGGAGGAAGTTGAGAGATGGAATAGAGATATTTAGTGTAGAAGACAGAGATGAAAAAATTAATAAGAAAGAGTATGAAGAGAGGTGATGAGGAATATGGAAGGAATTTGAGTGTAAAGTGGAGAGAATGAAAGAAAATGTTGTGGAGGGAGGTAATGAGAGTTAGACAGGGTGATAAAAAGGTAGAGGGGGAATGAAGAATAAAAATGGTAGATTGACTGTGGAGAAGGGAGAAAAGGTGAGCAGATGGAGAGAAGATATTAAGGAACTGTTAAACACAGATGATGAAAGTAACGCGAGTAAAAGTGCCTGGGGAATGGCCGGGAGAAGGAGGGAAATAAGAAAGGAGGAAGAGATCAGTAGGATGGAAGTAATGGAAGCAATGAAGAAAGTTAACATGGGGAAAGCCTCAGGAATTGATGGAATGTGTGGTGAAATGCTGAAGCAAGGGGGAGAGATAGTAGTAGAACGGATACGGAAGATGTGCAGATTGGCCTGGGAGAAAGGTAAAGTCCCGGAGGATTGGAAGACAGGTATAATGCTTCTTCGGAACCCAGTGTATTTGATTCCATATCCACTCAGTTGAGTAACCTTGACCTTGCCCTTGGCAATGAGATTACCATTTTGGGTGATTTTAACATACACAATGTTGAATGGTTATTGCATTCTCCTCGGACTGACGACGCTGGTCTAGAATGCGAGCTGTTTGCGGAATCGTTTAACCTCACCCAGTTGGTAAAGCAACCAACCAGAATACCTGATAATCCTGACCATAATGCCCATCTCTTGAATTTATTCTTGACAAATAATCCAGATCAATACAGGAGAGAGGTACTGTCACCACTTAGATCCTCTGACCACAATCTCATCAAAGCCTCATTAGTTAACCCTCCTACACCTCCCCATTCTGAACCTGTCAGGGTGACCCAATGGCACTTTGACAGGGGAGACTGGGATGGATTTAGAAATTATCTTGCTGATATTCCATGGCAGTCTTTCTTCTCTAGTGATCCCAATTCTACCCAGTCCCACATCTGCGACTTAATACTAGCTAGTATGGATTTATTCATACCAAGTCAACAATTCACTAAAAGATCAAACTCTCCAAAATGGTTTGATGGCAGTTTTGCCAGAGCAACAGCCCAAAAGTCATTAGCATATAACTCTTACTTAAAATCAAAAACATCTGAATCACTCTCCCAATTTAAAATTGCTAGAAATCATGCAAAAGCTGTAATAAATCTATCTAAATCAAACTTTCTTCAAAAGCAAGCATCAAAACTACTTAACAACCCTAATGACAATAGAATATTCTGGTCAACTCTTAATTCTTTCAATAATAACTTTAACAAGTCATCTTCCATTCCCCCACTAAAATCTTCAGATGGCAATATTACAAATGACCCACGTGGGAAAGCAGATATCTTTGCTAGTACCTTTGCCAGAAACTCTACCATAGATGATACCAGCCAGAATGTCTCAGTACTGGAACTTGATTCTCCCGAAATTGCCCCACTTAAAATACAGACAAGATATGTAAAATCCATCCTAGACAATTTACCTACCAACAAAGCTCCAGGCCCAGATGGAATTCCGCCAATTGTTTTGAAAAAGTGTTCCCCTGAACTTGCCTCTGTCCTAGCTAAATTATTCAGACTATGCATACGTACTTCTTTATTACCAAATTCAAGGAAAGAAGCCAATATCCACCCAGTTCCGAAGAAAGGAAGTTCGTCTGACCCCTCCAATTACAGACCAATAGCTGTCACATCTTCTCTTGGTAAGGTATTTGAAACTTTAATTAATAAGCATATTGTTAAACATCTTGAATCCAACAACTTAATTAGTGATAGACAATACGGTTTTCGCCACGAAAGATCCACCATTGACATACTCAATCTCTTAACTCATACCATCCATCAATCAATTGATCTTTTTGGAGAAACTCATGCAGTAGCTCTTGATATCTCTAAAGCTTTCGACAGAGTATGGCACCGTTCCCTGCTGTCCAAACTCCCTTGCTATGGACTAACGTCTTTTGTTCCTTTGATTTCTTCTTATCTTAGTGACAGGAAAATAAGAGTAAAAGTAGATGATGTATATTCGAATTTCCACTCAATTAACGCCGGCGTGCCGCAGGGATCAGTTCTGGCGCCAACCCTATTTCTGGTTCATATTAATGATCTCTTATCTGTCACTCACAATTCCATTCACTCATATGCAGATGACTCAACACTACATAGTTCATTCACACTCAGACATCCATTTACAAAGTCTAATATCTCTACCTCTCAACTCAGTACAGCCATCTCCATAAATCAAGATCTATCTACAAACAGTGAATGGGGACAAAACAACCTTGTCTCTTTTAATGCTAGTAAAACTAAATATACAGTTTACTAATAGACAGATATTGCCAGATTCGTACATTACCTTCTGTGCTACTAATATTCCCATCTCCAAAAGTATTGAAATTCTTGGTGTCTCAACAGTGTCCTTAGCTGGACCTCTCATGTCAGATCACTTGCTAAAACCGCCTCAAAGAAACTTGGATTATTGTACAGAGTCCGTAACTTCTTCGCCGATGAGCAGTTAGCTATAATTTATAAGAGTCATGTGCGCTCTCAGCTTGAATATTGCTCACCCTTGTGGAATGGTTGTGGAGAGGTTGCATTAAGACAACTAGACAAAATTCAGAATAAAGCTGTTAGAATCATTAACAAACCTGCCATTACATATAAACTACCTCCCCTGCAAGTAAGAAGGAATGTTGCCTCCCTTGCATTATTTTACAGATATTTTTTTGGCAAATGCTCAGACGAAGTTGCATCCATGGTGCCACCTCTCTATGCCTTCCCTCGTGCTACACGGGCATCTGGTAGCGCTCATGACTGGAATGTCACTCAACCATATTGCAGAACTTCTGCCTATCAGAATTCTTTCATTCCCCGAACTGCATCTCTCTGGAACTTGCTTCCCCAGAATTGTTTTCCTCCAAATTTAACCCACAACTGTTCAAGTCCAATTGTTACAGATATTTTATGAACAGAGGAAACCAGTAATCTGGTGTATGGATTATTATTTTTTTTTTACCCATTTGTTTTTCCTTCCATCGTTCTGTTATTTATAAAAAAAAAAAAAAAAACTCAGTACAAAGGAAAAGGACAAAAAGAAGTGTGTGGTAATCATAGGGGCATTTGTCTACTTAACGTAATAGGAAAAGTAAATCATAGGATACATACTGATAGAATTAGGAAAATTACAGAGGAATGAGTTGGAGAAGAGCCGGGAGGTTTTACGGAGGGGAGAAGTGGTTGTATAGATGAGATATTCATCCTTAGGTCTTAAGTGGAAAAGTTTCTTGAAAGGAGAAATAAGTTGTATGCAGCCCTTATGGATTTAGAGAAAGCACCTAACAGAGTTGATAGACAAGGAATATGGAAAATATTAAGAATATAATTATTGAGTAAATGGGAAGATGTTGAATGCCATGATGAGTATAAATGAGGGCGTTCAGGCTGCAGTGCTTGTGGATGGTGAACTGAGTGAAATTTGCTATTTGGATGTTGAATTGAAGCAGGGATGTGTCGTGTCTCCATGGTTGTTCTGTCTCTATAAAGATGGAGTTATAAAAGAGATTCAAGGTAGGGCAGTGGATATTGGAGCGGCCCTAATGAGGGAGGGCAGCGTTTGGAAACTTCCTGTTCTGTTGTTTGCAGATGATACTATGTTGTTAAATGAAGATGAAGGGGAACTGCAAGGTCTGGTGAACGAGGTTGGGAGAATGTGTAAGAAACAGAATCTAAATGTGAATATAAGGAAAAGTACAATTGTACTCTTCGAGAGAAAGGAAGTCACTGAATGTACTGTAAAATGTGGTTGAATGATGAGGAAATTGAAAAGGTGAGTGCATTTAAGTACATGGGTGGTGTGATGAATAAGGATGGAAGTTTGGAGGAAGAAGTGCTTGAAAGTGTACAACAAGGAAGGAAGCTTGTTGGTTCTTTGAAAGCAGTGATAAGAAATAGGGAAGTGAGCATGGAAGCAAGAAAGTTGTTGCATGATAGTATTGTGATACCAACTCTAACATATGGAGACGGAAATTGAACCTTGTTCGAAGGACACAAATCAAGAGTGAGAGCAGTGGAAATGAATTACTTGAGTGAAGCATGTGGAGTTACATGGAGAGACAGACTGACAAATGAGGAAGTGAATGAGCGTTGTGGTGTGGATGTGGATGTGATAGAAAGCGTTAGGAGAAATACACTGAGATGGTTTGGCCATGTGGAGAGGATGGAGAGCGAGAGACTAACCAGAAGAGTGTATGCGAGTGAGGTGGAGTCGTGGAGAGGGAGGGGGAGCCCGAGAATGAGATGGAAGGATGGAGTGGACAGGTGTATGAGAAGGGGGGTGGGCAGGGTGGAGGGCAGCGAAATGGAGAGAGACTGGGCGACATGGAGACGATATGTCTGTAGCCACATGTTACGGGATTAAAGCGTCTGGCTATAAATAGACAGATGGATAGATAGATAGATGATTATCATGGTGATGATCATAGTGGTGAGAGTGATGATGATGATAAGGAGGAGGAGGAGGAGGACCGTGGTGGTGATAGTGATGATGACTATGATGACCGTGGTGATGATGATGATCATGATGATGATGACCATGGTGGTGATAGTGATGATGATGATTATGACCATGGTGATGATGATGATGATGATGACCATGGTAGTGATAGTGGTGATGATGACGATGATGATGATGATGATGGTGCTGATAGTGATGATTATGATGATGATAATGATGACAATGATAGTGATGATGATGATCATGGTAGTGTTAGTGATGATGATGATGATGATGATGATAACCATGGTGGTAATAGTGATGATGATGATGATGATGATGGCGATAATGATGATGATGACCATGCTGGCGATAGTGATGATGATAATGATGATGATGACCGTGATGTTGATAGTGATGATAATGATGATGATGATGATGATGATGATTATGATGATGGTGATGATGATGATGATAGTGATCATGATCATGATGACTATGGTGGTGATAGTGATGACGATGATCATGATCATGATCATGATGACCATGGTGGTGATAGTGATGATGATGATGGTGATGATAATGATCATGATTATGATGACCATGGTCATGATAGTGATGATGATGATGATAAAATCTGTAGTATTTCATGGTACTGTATTTTAGTTATTATGGTAATTCTGTGTATTATGCTGCGACGGCTGGTGCTGCTGCTGCTGCTGCTGCTGATGATGATGATGATGATGATGATAATGATGTTGATAGAGTAATGATACCATTGACGATAAACCTTACTTCGCTTTCCGAAGTGAGGAAAGACGCATAAAAAGGAGGGAATGAGAGTGAGAAACAAAAAGAGACTTAAAAGAAATAAAGTCAATGAAACAATGACGAAGGAGGATAAGGAGACGGACAACGTGAAAGAAAAGGAGAAAGAAAAAAAATGAAGAAATGGTACAAATAATATGTTGTGACGCTCCAGGAAGGAAGGGAGGAAAGACAAAGGAAGATAAAAACGGAAGGGAAGGAAATAGGAAACTTGGAACCAAAAGAACAGAATGAATGCGAATACAGAAGGAGGAGGAGAAAGAAAGTAGGAAAAAAGGAGGACAAAATGAAAGAAACTGAAGTTTTGAACTCGGTATAATTTAAAAAAAAAAAAAAAAAAAAAAAAAAAAATATTGAGTGTGGTAGGTGGGGGCGCTCACCATCCACTCACTCAATGTAGTGCTGCTCTCGGGTGTCTACCCTTTCCTCTCCTCCATCCTTCTTTCCTTCCATCCTCCTCTGTCTTTCCTTCCTTCAGTCTTTCCTCGTCCTTCTGCCTACGGGTGACTTTACATTCCCTCTTCAGTCTTTCTTTCCTTCATTCTTTCCTCTTCCTTCTGCTCTACACTTAGCGACAAACCAAATGGCTTCCTGTACACCAGGAAACCATTTACTACTCTGGGTGGCAACCATATAACCAAATTTTGGCGCCTGGTGGTTTAGTGAGTAATTATTGCGCTCCAATCGGATTGAGCCGGTGAAGGGGTGGTTGGGGTTTATTGCTCACGTCATGCCACAATGGATGAGTGAGGCTGGTCACTCTCATCTTAACTGTTAGGACCAACTGCCTAGCCCCGGGCTCCTACTCTCCTCGTGGGGCAACGTAGGATTGGCTGATGGATGGATGGATGGATGGATGTTAGAGGAAAAAATCGTATGAAAGAGAACAGGAGATGAGACAAAAAGAAAAGTAGGAAGAATAAAAAGACAAAACAAAATGAGAAACGCAGAAGAAAAATAAAAAAATGGATAAAAAGAAGATGGAAGGAAAGTTACTGAAAGGAGAAAGATTAAACTAAGTTATAAATGGTAAGAGTTAACTCAGTACACCTAAAATAGAGCCTCAGGCCACTACACCTTATATCACCTCACCTCCTGCCTCGTGTGTAGCTTGTGATGATAAAATACAGTGAAAAAATAAAGGAGAAAGGAAAACGGTAAATAGGAGTATGAAGAAACAGAGAAAGGGATGGCCTACAAGGAGAAACAAAGGAAAGCAGATAATATGTAAGATAGTTAATACTGAAAAATGTCCCGCCCCTGTGAAGGAAATAGTTATAGCTGGAGTAACAAGTGAGATAAAATCTACGGATAGAGAAAGAATAAAAGAGAATTTAATTCACTCAGGTGAATTTGATGAAGAAAATGATTTGTTAACCCTGCTGGAAACACACAGGGACACCGTAGCATTGCCCGGAGAACAATTAGGGTGTACTAACTTGATTAATCACATGATTAATGTGCACCCAGAAACACCACCAATTTTCGTACCAGCTTACCGCATACCACACTCCCAACGTACACTTGCAAATCAGTATGTCGATGAAATGTTAAAACTTGGAATTATTGAGCCTTCAGTCTCCCCGTGGAATGCCCCCTTATTCTTCGTGCCCAAACGAAATGGAGAAATGCGTGCGGTAGTAGATTACCGTAAACTAAATCACACAATCCCAGACAGATTTCCCATGCCATTGCTAAGCGATGTTCAACAGAATATTGGTCCTGAGAATAATATATTCTCGACCATCGATCTCCTAAACGGCTACTATCAGATTTCGGTATCTAAGGAGTCACGTAAATACACTGCCTTTTCAACAAACAGAGGCCATTATCAATATACAAGAATGCCAATGGGACTGAGGACAGCCCCAGGCACATTCCAGCGTCTTATGAATTACGTATTGTCCGGAATTTTAGGACAAGGAATATTTGTTTATCTTGACGATATTATAATCGCAACGAAGAATATTAACCAGCGCCGTCCCGAGGACGTACTTCCACGTCCTCACGTTTTGTCACAGCTAATCCCGAGGACGTACTTCAACGTCCTGCAATTGCAAGGTTCATAATTTCCACAATTTTCAATTTTCGCGAGTCATTTTTGGAACGTATACACGGGACACCTTCCTCAACAAGATGCCAGGCAGAGACAATGCCTTACCCAGCATGACCTCCTCCCCCCCCCTGCATGCCCTTTTCTCAGCAATTCACCTGTTATCAGTGACCTGGCCAGTATAGCCATGTCATGCCACGGTACGAAATTCAGGGCCAGAGTGATTCCCCAATCAATGACAATGTGGAGGACAAACTTTACATAGCATTAGAGGAAGAAACAGTCAGAAATGATGATCAGGTAATGTGGCAAAAAAGGTCAGGTATTAGTGAGTGAAACAATGCTTATAATGCCTATATTACTGCTTGAAAACCAATATACTCTTGTACTACATATAAATTCGTAACAGTAAATAAATAAATACCGTTTATGAGTGGTGTGAAATAGTTATCCTCCCATAGAACTCGTTTTCTTTGGTGCCAGCCTGATAGAAAACCCAGTAAGGTAAGGAGGCTCTCCTACCTGTAATGAGTATTTTAAACCTCAGGTGAGCGATTTCTCTATGAATTTTCGATGTTTCTCACCAAAAGCGAAAGTTTTAGCAAAAAAAAAAAAAAGGTCGAAAATTGCCCGGGATTGGGGGGTACCAGTGGTCGAAAAGTGGCCGGGACGGGGCGGGTTAAGGATCATCTCAGGAAATTAGACTTACTCTTACAAAAGCTTAGTGATGCTGGATTAAAAATTAAACTTTCTAAATGCAAATTTTGCTTTAAGGAAATAAATTTCTTAGGCCACAAATTAAGTTCTGATGGTATTCACACCACTGATGACAAAATACAGGCAGTGAGAAATTTTCCTGAACCCACTACGACTGACGAAGTTAGACAATTTTTAGGTCTGGCTGGGTACTATAGGTCATTCGTACCACAGTTCTCTCATATAGCCTTTCCTCTATTCCAACTACTCAAAAAAGATGCTGTATTCCAATGGGAAGAAGAACAAAAAAGGGCATTTAACAATCTAAAAATTAAACTAACAAATGCACCTTGTTTAGCATATCCGGATTACACAAAATCATTTCTTATTTGTACAGACGCATCAGTTAAAGGATTAGGGGCTGTACTGATGCAGGAAGATAAAAGAGGAAAGAATCAACCAATTGCATTTGCCAGCAGACAAACAAGAGGTGCGGAGAAAAATTATTGCACTACAGACTTAGAGGCACTTGCAGTGGTTTTTGCATTACAAAAGTTTCGAGATTTGGTATATGGTTACGAAATCCACTTATTCACTGACCATAAACCACTGGTGGGTATGTTTAAAGAAAAACTCCTTTCTGGGAGGAGAGCAAGCTGGAAATGTACAGTTGAAAACTACAATGTACAAATTCATTATATACAAGGTAAAATGAACATAGTAGCTGACGCATTATCTAGGAACCCGAACACAATCCAGGTCGCGGCGTTAGATCTCAAAGAAAATATCCCAAACCACGAGGATATCGCAAAGGCACAAAGACTTGACCCAATATGGTCTAAAGTAATATACAAGTTAGAAAGTGGAGATGACATACAATTACCCAAACTGCATGTCCCACTTGAACAATTCACAATGGTCAATAATACATTATACAAAATTAACTCTAAACAACCAAAACGCCAAAGAAATACTAACCAGTTGGTATTACCTAATGACATGATACCCCAAGTATTACGATTGATACACGACAGCCCACATGCAGGACATCCTGGAAAGGATAAGACATTCAACCAAGCCCAGCTATTATATTACTGGCCTTCATTACGAAAAGATATAAACAATCATATAGACAGATGCGAATCATGTGCGAAACACAAAGGATACCCAATCACACCTGCACCAATGGGTAATTACCCTGTACCACATCAACCATGGGACGTTGTCGCTGTTGATTTACTCAATATGCCATTATCATACAATAATAACCTATACTTATTCGTAGCAACGGATCATATTTCCCGTTATGTCATTTTAGCTCCAATTAAAGATAAGACAGCAGAGACAGTAGCAAAGGCAATAACAGATAATGTAATATGTCGCTTTACTACCCCAAAGGTATTAATAAGTGATAATGGAGGAGAATTTAATTCTGAAATCTTACAAGAAATATGTAAACAATACAACATCAAAAAGGTTAACGTTTTGGCCTATCACCCAGCATCGAATGGGTCGGTAGAGAGACAAAATAAAAAGGTATTAGATGTGCTATGACACATTCTCAGTGAAAATTATGCAAGCTGGGATGATTGGATTCCCAGAGTAGAAGCCTCAATTAATGGGTCTATAAATAAATCCATCGGTGACACACCACATTTCATTATATATGGCACAGATAAAAAATTACCATATGAGCTCCTAGAAGGTGACAGCATGCCTATATATAATTACGATGATTACTCTAAACTCCGATTACGTGAATTCCAGGACATTCACAAAAGAGTCAAAAAACAATTAACGATGTCCAAGGAAGAAATGACGGAGGCATTTAACAAGAAGGCAAAAGATTCACCTATCAGCTTAGGAGACATTGTTTACGGTGTCATTCATACGAGAGACAATAAATTATCCCCAAAATTTGAGGGCCCATACAGAGTAATTAACATAAAAGCAAACAAAGTTTTAATTAAGTCACTTTCAAGTGGCGAGGAGAAACAAGTTCATATTGACCATTTAAAACGAGTTTCAAGGGAATTATCACATAATTATTCAGCCTCGGATACAACCGAACAGGCGAACGTACCTCAAGAAACCAAGCAAGAACACAACAATGATTACAAAAAGAAATTAAGGTCATATACCATACAATCGAACATAGGTGCAACTGTTCCAATCAAATCTACAGTACATCATTTACGAGAATTAAATATCGATTTAAACTCCTTCTATAAATGAAATAACGATCAACCGTAACGCACATCATCACTATCATCGACCACAGCATTATAGGAAATTAATAGATTTTTTTTTTTTTTTCGGTAGGTTACGATGAAGGGACTTATGCTATGGATTCTCCTCTACATAGCAAGAGGATATGCGCACTTAGACCCCAAACATATAGTACGACAAGGATGCCTCATAGCTCCAACGGCCACGACTACAATCGTTAAGGACGTCATGAGTACTGAAATAAGTCTAGATTACTTGTATGAATTACCTACTTATCTAGACAGACTTGCGACGCCGATGCGAACTCTGGACTTCATGATAGGAAATTATGTTTCACAAGCACATAACACCAAGGAAGTGAATGAAATGGTAAAGTTAGCGAAATGGAAACTAGAACAGGCGAAGTCAACTATGCTCGTCATGATCCAAGATCTCCCATCTTATGCAACGGAGGTACTGAGCGACAGGAACAACATCACACGTACTCGCCAAAAGCGCGGTTTGTTCGACCTGGGTGGCGCAGTTCTTTGGAACATCTTTGGATTGGCTACAGAGGATGACCTTAAAGAAATAAACAACAAATTTAATAAGATAGCTCAGGTACTAACATACCAAGATAAATTCATCACAGGACAGAACTCAGCAATGAAGACAATTGTGAAAAATCTGAAACAAGCAGAAAACATAGCTCTCGAGAGTGTAGATAAAATAAATGAATTGGAGGGAAACGTTACACTTTTCCAACAGTTCTCCATCATCACAGAACATACTGACACGATTCTACTACAATTAGAGAACACTAGAGATCGTTTCAGGGCACTTATGCAAGGAATTTCGAATGCTGGTGATGGCAAGATCACAATTGACTTACTCCCAGTTCATGAGCTACGTCAGATAGTTAGTCAAGGCATACATAAACATAAATTGAAGCCGTTGTTCCGCAGTAGGGAATTTATGCAATATTACCCGTATTTAGAAGCAACACTAACACCAACATCAGTGGTAGTTCATGTACCATTCATCACTGAAGACCTGTTCACAGTATACCAAATACACCCCTTCCCCTATAAAAATAACAACACTTTGGTCATCATCAACATCAACACAGACACCGACCTCATCATGGTCTCCAAGAGATGGGACACTGTCACTTTCGCAAGTGAATCAACGATTGAACGAAAGTGCCGCACATCCTTACATGCTGTTCATCTTTGTCCTGCGTACATTTTCACGTTTCAGCCTACTGATACAGTCCCTTGTGAAATGGCTATCATCAGAAATGACAATATTCATCATCATTGCAACTCCACTTTTGCTCCAGATAAACTTGTACACCATCAACGCATTGGACACTCACAGTTTTTTTATTTCCCTCATAACACATCAGTTTACATAGTCTGTCCAGATATACCACCATCTCATACATCAGCATCAGGATTATACATAGCACCAGACTACTGTGCGGTATTTACACCAGCCATGTCTACTTTATCCACCATCAATCACTACGCCATTCTCAATCATACACACAAACATATCCACCCACTGCCTGATATGAACTTAAACATGAGCACAAGTATTAAGCTGACTTCACCTAGGTTTGAAACTATGCAGCTGATCAATGAAACAATGAAGCCCTGGGAAGATTTGAATTTGAGTATGTTCAACCCATATTATGTGTATAGCCCAGCACCTACTGTCTTTATAATCGTCTGCATTGTAGTTGCAGTACTGCTGTTCGCAATGCACAGAATGCATGCAAGAATTGCTAATTTGGAGTCATTATTTAGTGGGGGGAGAGTTAACATCCAAGTTAACCACCCTGAATGAAGTGTATATATTTTGTATATAGTATTAATTATATATATTAAAAAAAAAATACAAAGAAGAATGACCCATGTATGGCATACCAGTACCATTATCTTTAAATGAAATATTAATAACTCTTACCATAATCTTAATTTTAAACTATTTTTTTTCTTGCATGTATGCATTTCACTACAATAACCCAAGTACATACTGTATTACAGTTAAATAATTTACTTTAATGCATTTATTCAAATATGTATACAACTTGTTTAAAATGTAATATTACTGAATAATCACTATTTACTATAAATATTATATGTATACAACATTCATACAATTATGTTACTTTTACAATATTATGTATTTCACTTAATTAGCTTATAAGTTCATTATAATGTGTATATAATATGTATTAATATGTTATGACTATTAACTGTCGATGGTACGCCATTTTCGCGTGACCGAGCAATGTATTGGGACTCCATATTGTAGTTACAAATCATAATAGATAGATAGATAAATAGATAGATAGACAGCTCCATGCGAGCCTGGGAATGGGAAATGAGCTTGCAAATTACACTGAGGAAAGCTGACGACAGTGGCCAGTAAGGAGATGATGCAGTTAGTTGTCAGCAATCCACCGGTGAACAAAGCCCTAGTGACCATACACACACATACACACATACTCACACACAGGCTTCTAGAACTTTCCACCCACAAGGAACACACGTGATACGTCTCCTGTTTCACCAGAATTTAGGAAAGAGAGGGCAGAAAGAAGCTAGCCTTACAACAGACAGGTCGCAGGGAGAAGGGCTTGGCAACTTGAGAGAGAGACAGAGAGAGCGAGACAGGGAGACAGGGACTCTGCTCAACTCACTCGTGAGTGAGAGACTTGTTAATATTTCCAAGACAAATGAAAATAGTCCCATACTATTCTTTACCTCTCCTGTCACTACATGACAAATGGGAAAGAAGATTAGCTACTTACAAAGCTACTCAAATATAATAACCGCTCGTCCACAAGTCTAATATATATAAAACTCCACTACAAGTAACTACAAAGTCTTTTATGACACCTGTAGGAGAGTTCCAGGCCGATCCACCTGGCTTCAACCTGACTCCTTCATTTTGGAAATTGTGATGGTTTACTATAATGGTGATTTTAATCCAATGGTACTGCTAATGATGGCGATGTAGCTTGCTTTTGACGACGACGACGGGATGGTGATTGTGATGATGATGATGATGATGATGATGATGTTGATGATTGTGATGATGATGGTGATGGTGATAATAGTGAGTTAGTACTAGTGTAATAACCTTTCTTCATTCTACCTCCTCCCTGTTTTATAGCTTGTAATTATGCTGTACAATGGAGGGAGAAAGGACGATGAAGGAGAATGAAAAAAAATGGGTAATTTAATAGGAAAACAGACATAAATGGAGTAAGAAAAATGAGATGCATTAAAGTGACAACAAACAGGGAGTGAGAGAAGGAAAAGGATAAAAAGAAAACAAAGTAAATATGAATGTGTAAAGAACGAAATAACGGAAGAGTAAACTAAAGAACAAAAATACCGGGTAAACGGAAGGTAAAAAAAAATAAAATAAAATAAGGAAATAAAAAATAAAGAAGAGGGAAATATATTGCAGGAGAGGGTCGGATTCAAGACACCTTTTTTAATTCACCTTGGATCCTACCTCTCCTGTAGTTTTATTTTTTAATTACTGTGAAGCAAAAAATCTGACAGGCACAAAAAGTTGGGTAATGGAAGAAGGAGTGTGGACAGAAAGAAAACAATAAACAGCAGGAACGAGATTCAGAAAGAATGGAGAAAAGAGTGGAGAGGACAAAGATGAGAGGAGGAAAGGAGAAGAAAAGAAAATATTCCGGTATGTATAGAAGTAAAGAAATGGAGGTTTAAGGGCACATATGAAGAAAAATAGGAATAAAATGTAGGAATGGGATGCTAGTATAGTTCGGGCTCAATACAATTGTAGTAGAGTCCCAGGCCGCTCCACCTTACTTCACCTGGCCTCCTACCTCACTTGTAGCTTGTGTTGATGTAATACAGCGCTTAGATCTAATATCTGATCATGGTACGGGCAGTGATGGTGATTTGATGACTGTAGATGTGACTACGATGTTGGTGATGGTAATGATGATGGTGGTCGTGGTGACTGTGATGGTGATGAAGATTGAAAGTTAGTTTTGATGACAATAATGGTATGTGTATAGATGATGGTTATGATAGTGATGATAATGTCGATGATGATGATATTGCTGGTGATGACGGTAATAGTCGTATTGATGGTGATTGCACAATAGACTAACAATGATGGTAGCAACCATACTTCATCTGGCCACCTTCCTCTCTTGCAGGTTATGATGCTGTAATTATAAGTGTGGCTTTGACCTTATGTTTTTAATGATAAGGTTGGTTATATTTAAGGTGAAGATGATGATTATGATGCTGATTACAATCGTCAAGTAATTTAGGTTTCATGCTAATTACTGTATAGTCACTTGGATGATAATAAAAGACATGCTAGACGATCATGGTGATATTTTACATGATGATAACAATGATGATGATAGTGGTTATGGTAATGTTGAACATCATTGACAAGATGGTAACCGTAACAATTCCGTGTAATTCTTTCTCAGCTTACATTATATAACACACCTTCGTCACCTCGGGCCCATCGTTGTCACCATCACGCACAGTCCAAGTCACACAGTTCATGATTCGACTCCTATTATTCTTGTTCTCTTCGCACAAGCAAAAATAAAATAAAATAAAATAAATCAAATAATAATAATAATAATGATGATAATAGACACGCATCCACAGCACACTACAAGAGCCGAGAGTCTGTCACTATTCGGGAAACAGAAGCTTGTAACCACCGGCAAACATCCCATGGTGACTTTGTCATTAATTGTTCAACTGATTTAAACAAAGACTAAGAGAATAACACCGACACTTTTAATGCTGTCGTACTCACATAATTTTGTCCTCATTACAGTCTACCTTAATGTTGTCTAGAGAAACCGAAGATTAGTTAGTAATAAATGTGTTTGGTGTTTACTGATATTATCTGCAGACACATTTCATGGCTTCTCACTACAATCTCGCCCCCTCACCCTCCACCCACCCACCCACCCACCCACACACACACACACACACACACACACACACACACACACACACACACACACACACACACACAGCTCAGTTCCCAACTGCCTTAATAATCACCAACTAAATCCAAACCTCAGATGGCACCTGCCCCATTAATTGCCACTTATAATAACACAAGTATTGACTAAGCCATTAGTGTACATTAATTTGTGAACAGCGTTTAATCTGACCATATCCTCTCACGCACACCCAAATTTCGCACACCTCCCCCACCCCCCAGAACAGCCATTCCCCAGCTCTACCTACCCACCCATTCCCCCGCTCCTCCCCCACCTCCATCCACTCTATTCCAGAAAGATGGTCTCCATTTGAACTCAATAGGAGCGGCACGGCTAGGTAGACTTCTACACGATAATGTTGCCCTCTTCAGATCAAAAAACGCGGCACGTCCAGGAACAGTAACCTTAACGTAAATACCCACAAAGTCAGATCACCAACTGTTCGGAACGGAATTAGAGTCTGCTATGCTAACGCACGTAGTCTACGTAACAAGTTTGAGGATTTAGAATCTCTAATTTACCTAGAAAATTATGACATCATTGGCATCACAGAGTCCTGGATTAACACATCTGACCGTGACTTTCTAGCGGAATACTCACTAACAGGGTACAATATTTTCAGCTGTGAGCGACCACATCGAGCTGGTGGCGGTGTTTTACTATATGTGAAAACTAGTCTCCATCCCCTTGTGCTATCCAAACCCAGTATTACCAACATAGATGCCAGTTATGTTCAGCTAAGTATTAATTCACACAAAATAAATATATGTCTCATCTATCGTCCGCCAGCACAGTCAACTGAGACAGATGAAAAACTTTATGATCAAATTGCGGAAATTTGTTGTCAAGAGGATAAGCGTAATTTTTGGAGACTTTAATCTACCGGTAACAAAGTGGGGTGAACCACTGACGGCACACTCAGGACAAGAGCTTTATACGAATCTTCAGGAAAGCGCCCTTTCCCAACACGTAGAATACCCAACGAGAGGAAACAATATCCTAGACATCATCTTGACTACAAATGATAACCTAGTCAACAACGTTGAAATAGGACCTGAGTTTAGTTCCAGTGATCATCGAACTATACAGTTTAATATTACTACTGAAAAAGTAAAAGAAACGGAGAGCAAAGAAAAGGTCCCAGATTATCGTAGAGCTAATTTCAACAGGCTCAGAGCGCTACTTGCAACTGCAGATTGGAATCAAATGTCTGAAACCGATGACATAAACCAAGCATGGGAAATATTCACCGAAAAATTTAATGAAGTGGTAAAGTCATGTGTGCCACTACGTAACAGACGTCCAGCTGGAAATAGTAAACCAAAGTGGTGGTCCAGTGAAATAAAAAGTAACTTAATAGCCAAAAAACAGGCATACCATAAATATAAAGCTACACAAAATAATGATGATAAATTACAATACGATAATCTACGCCGCACATCGAAAAGACATATTAAACAAAGCAAAAGAGCACTGGAGATCCACATTGCTAATACGTGCAAATCAAATCCTAAAGAATTTTACAGTTACATTAGAAAGAAAAAGGTTATGACTACATCAATAGGTCCTCTAGAAACAAACAATGGCAGACACACTGAAAATGAGGTCGAAATGGCAAACATTCTTAACGATTACTTTGCATCTGTTTTTACAGTAGAAAACACCACCAGAAACCTACTGTTACCCACAAACCAAGCAAATAGCACAGTCCTTAGTAACTATGCTATCCATAATAATGATATCCTTTCAGCCATAAATAGTACGGACATAAACAAAACCCCTGGCCCCGATAAAATATCACCGAGAATTCTCAAAGAAGCAAAACATGAGTTACTGCTGCCACTCTCTGTCTTATTCAGTAAATCATTAAGTACTGGGAAAGTTCCACGCAAATGGAAACTAGCAAATGTAACACCAATTTTCAAAAAAGGAAATGAGTCGCACCCAGGAAATTACAGACCAATCAGCTTAACATCAGTAGTGTGCAAGTTAATGGAAAAAATCATAAGAGATAAAATAGTTAATTATCTAGAAGAAAATAATATAATTAAAGACTCGCAACATGGATTCAGACATCGTCGTTCATGCTTAACTAACTTACTGGACTTCTTCCATGATGTTTACAAATCATACGATGACTCAAGAGCAGTAGATATAATTTACCTCGACTTTCAGAAAGCATTTGACACTGTCCCTCACAAACGTCTCATGAGAAAAATAGAAGCACATGGAATAAAAGGAAAGACGCTAAAATGGTTACAAGACTGGCTGTCAGACCGAAAACAGCGAGTTGTGATAAACGGAAAGGAATCCAAATGGCGTAATGTGATCAGCGGCGTTCCCCAAGGCTCAGTACTTGGACCGATACTTTTATTATCTATATAAATGACATTGATGAGGGTCTAAATTGTAAAGTATCCAAATTTGCAGATGATACTAAAATAACCAGTAAAGTCACTTCAAAATTACAGTGGCAGCAGTTACAAAATGACCTTAATACTTTAGCAAGCTGGGCAGAAAAATGGCAAATGAAATTCAACACAGAAAAATGTAAAGTACTTCATATTGGAAGTAACAATGTCCATGCAAATTACAAAATGAACAATATTCAGTTATCAAGTACAGACAGTGAAAAGGATCTTGGTGTGATAATATCAAATGACCTAAAACCAAGCAAGCAGTGTACCGATGCGGTAAAAATTGCAAACAAGCTAGTGGGTTTTATTGGAAGAACTTTCGAGTTTAAATCGGAAAAAGTCATACTTGCCTTGTACAACTCGCTAGTGCGCCCCCATCTTGAGTATTGTGTGCAATTCTGGTCTCCGTACTACAGAAAGGACATTGAAAAATTAGAGAAAATTCAGCGAAGAATCACAAAAATGGTACCACGACTTAGAAACAAACCATATGAGGAACGCCTTGAAGAACTTAAATTATTTAGCCTAACGAAGCGCAGGTTAAGAGGGGACCTTATTGAAGTTTTCAAAATCATGAAGGGATATGACAACTTAGACATGAATAAATATTTTGATATAGACCGGTCGAGTCAAACCAGAAGTAATGGCTGCAAAATCATGGGAAAACGATTCCAATCCCACGAAGCAAAATACTTCTTCTTTAACAGAGTTGTAAATATCTGGAACAGATTACCCTCAGATACCGTGAACAGTATCTCAATTGAGACATTCAATTAGACAAGCATTTGCATGAAAATCCTCAGCTGACTCTTTTTCTGTCCGAATAATTTGCTTTTATAGCTACGGTACATGTAAGTTCATGCCCCCTTAGTCTACAAGACACCCCGTAAACAATGTACCCCTACATAGTGTTGCATCACGATATTATACATTTTCAATTTATTCGGTGCAAACAAAGCAATATAAGCACAGATTAGGATCTGCACAGATAACCCTGAGTTAACGGTCACTACTCTTACTTTCGACCTGTGATGGGCTGTGGATCACTGAGGGTCACTGTTAGTCAAGTGACCACCATCGGGATTTTTTTAATGTACCAGGGGTCACTGCTTCAGGATGAAACTTGTGTACTGTCCCACATGGGAGAGTTCCTTGTCTCAGTGGAGTGAACGGAGCTATTGCCTGATTGACTGCTGCCTACCTAAAAAGCGCCAGGGAAGGTTGCCGCACCACCCCTAAACATCCACTCTGTGCAGTGTGTAGCTTCCACGTTATGTCCACAGACTTCCCATTAACTCAATGTAACTGGTTTATAATGTCATGCCGTAACTATTATTTTATTTGTTTACTTTCTCTTTCAGGTTACTCTATCGGGTGACTTTTCCTTTCCAATGTTTCCTATAAAATTTCCATGTTAGTTTTTCCATGCTGCATGGTGGTTTTTCTCACTTTTTCCTGGAGGGTTTGGTGGTGGGGGGAGCCTTCTTGCTTTCCTATCCTTAGCCTTCAACATGTAGAGTTAGATCTTGTAGTCATAGTTTTCTCTAACAAGCAGCCTCGAAAGGACCATAAGGTCTGTTGCTGTTTGCTTTCCTGTGTAATCCTGTGTAATCCACTCCACCTCCCCCTCCTTCACGCACCTCTCCTACCCAAAAACAGCCGTTCCCCGGCTCACCCTACCTACCTATGCCCACTCCCCTTCCCCACCTCCATTCACTCCACCTCTCCCTCCTTCACGCACCTCTCCTACCCCCAAAACAGCCGTTCCCCAGCTCTCCCTACCCACCCATTCCCCCTCCCTTCCCCTACCTCCATCCACTCCACCTCCTCCTCCTTTAGCTACTTCTGCACAGCAACTCCTCTTGTGAACCTGGGGGTGTGAATGTTTGGTGTGTTTACGCGCAGCATAGAAGGATTAAACAGCCAACTAAGGAACACTGTGAAGTGGCTCAATGCGTTTCCTGAGTATCAACACAGATAAATTTACGCTTCCTTAATACCACCAGCGTTGCGAAGCGAGCGGAGTGGTAATGTTCAGTTTTGAGGTTGGCTGACTGGCTTTGTGTGTGTGTGGGTAAACAACGTATCTCATGAACGGTATAAGCTATCAACATGAAACCTTCAGGGTATTAAAATATGGCCAAAATCTTTTTTTTTTTTTTTTTTTTTTTTCGAAAATGGGCACTCGGGGTCAAGGTCAAGGTCATCAAAATGGATGCTAAAGGTCAACTACTTGATGTTTGGTGACCTTGACCTTGACCCCGAGTGCCCATTTTCGAAATCATCCTAGATTTTGGCCATATCTTGATACCATGAAAGTTTCATGTTGATAGCTCATGCCGTTCATGAGATACCTTGTTTACCCACACACAAACAAAGCCAGTCAGCCAACCTCGTAACTGAAATCAAATAAAATGAAAGCATTACCATTCCGCCCGCTTACCACCCGCGTTGCGAAGCGAGCGGAGTGGTGATGTTTTCGGTTGTGAGGCTGGCTAACTGGCTTTGTGTGTTTTACATCCTGAATTTGCGTCAAATCAGAAATGGAGATGCAAAATTATCTGCCAAGGAAAAACTTTCCGGCTACGTGGGTGGTGAGATCTCATCGTGAGACTGCTATCCCATTTTCATTGCCATCCCTTTCCACCGTCCACCTTCCTCTTCTCCTTTTCGTCTCTCTCTCCTTCACACCTTCTCATTCACTCTACATCCCTCCTCTCTCTTTCAATTGAAACATATAGAAGGGATTCTCTCTCTCTCTCTCTCTCTCTCTCTCTCTCTCAGCCATAGTATTTCTGTTTCCAGTTGATATCTTTTTCAACTCTCAGGCGCCTCCTATCTCCTTTTTCATTCAACTCCTCCACCGCTCTCTCGCCTTTACTTTATCCTCTTCTGTACCATCACCTTTTTCTTTTCTATTTACCTCTGTGCTTATTTTATATTGTAGATTACAGTTGTCATCTTGTCTACTTCCGGTTTGTTATAATATAGTCATTTCAGTGTTATCTGTATTTATTCTGCCTTTCTCACTCCTCTGATTCATTCTGCTGGTTTTCATAAGCTTCGTAAAGTTGTACGTTTTCTCGCACGTTTCCTGTGTACAGTGAACTTAAAATGTAAATGTAGTTTAACCCTGACTTCAGCCTAAAATGTAGTTTAACCCTGACTTCAGCCTATAGCTATTAGCCTTCTGTTTTTCTTTACAACGAGTTATGTTCTCTCAACGATTTTTACTCTTTTTCTCTCTCAGCATTTTATTTTACTACATATTTCTCTTCCTCTCTCTTTCTATTTTTCTCTGCTATTCTATCTTCATTCTTCCCTTATTTTTTCCCCTCCATTTTTCTTCTCTTCATCTTTTCTTCCTCTCCCCCCTGTCCTTTGTCCCTTCCCACCCTTCTTCCTTTCTTTACTCTCTGCTTTCCTCCCTTCCCTGTTCTTTTCTCTGTCTGTCATCTTCACATCCCGTCTCCCTTGTTTTTTCCCTACCTTTCTTCCTTCCCTACCTTTCTTCATCCTCCTACTTCTTTTCTCCCTCCGTCTCTTTCTTCCTTCATCCCACACCTTTCTTCTTCACTCGCCGGCTCTCCACACGATAAAGGAAAATCAATTGGGAAGCTAAGAAGCAAGATGATACTGACAATAAGCAATATCCGACCTGGCGCAGAAAACATGATGTTGGGTTTGGCGCCACTTAGTCGTTCCAGGATTAGCGACTTGGGGTAGTGCGGGGAGGAAGGTGGCATCATATGTCGTCTTGTCGATTTTATTCTTGCTGTTCAGTGACGATTTAGTTCAGCCTGAAGGTGAGACTTTTTGTACCAGCATGATTAAATGTAGTCTCCATTATCTCCTTCCCTACAAAACAGAGGAGAATAATATGGAAGGCTGAAGGACTATTTTACTGGCAACGTTGAAGGCGTAGCTGTTGTAATTGAGTCTGCTTCTGTGCATGTATCTATTTTGACAAGATGTTTCATAATTGTTCGATCCACATAGAAAAGATCTGGCTGATCCATTGTGCGTGGATCTGGAAACAAGTGATCTGATATTGGTGGAGAACGATCAAAAGTCAACGATACAGCGCAAGGTCAAAGTTCAGGGCGACATTACCTCCTGAATCCCTGATCCTGTAGCGGGTGATTATTGTTAAATATTAAGTTTTGTAGATTCAGTCTGTCTTGAGGTTAGAACCAAACTGTAATGAGGTTTTGTGGCTTATATTCTTGAATTATATACAAAGCTTGAATACAGGACTCGGCCAGGACGGCGTAGTGGCACAGCCTGCCCTTGTGAAAGTCTATAATAGTCTGCCCTGCCATCGCTGCATGAGAGAGAGCTGATCTGCAACGCTGAGCTTTGTAGAACCTGTAACGAAATGGAGTCATAAGATAGGGTTGCCACAGCATATGATGAAATAATGTATGAACAGATAAAAAACACATTTATATATATTACAGTGTTTACAGTGATTAAGAGTGAATAATTATATGGTTTTGTTGTTAATATATTATATATACATAAGTGGGACCGGTAGATCGCTGGGTCACAACTCAAGTGAATCCTCTCGATTATATACTTTGTAACTGAAGCTAACTACTGTGTACCTAACCTTGTTACACTGTAGTGTGCGAAGCTAGCTAAGCAACGGTCTGTTGAGCACCTGACTGAGATCGAGCCTGCTTCCAAGACCTCTTCTTAAAGCCGGCCATACACGCACAGGCGAGCCCATCCAGTGGCCTGAAAAGGCAGGCCTGTTCGGGCAAACCTCGGCGTGTGTGGGTAGGTAACAGACACCTGTGCAGGCGGCTTCAACGTTCGTCCTGGGATATGTCGCAGACAGATTTTCGTGGTCAGGCTCCGGTCAGGTTCAGGCAAACTTAGCATGTGTGCGGTACCGCAGGCCGTCAGGCGTCAGTCTTGTGTCAGTTGTGTGGGAGTGAAGACGTTCGCAATTCTTTCAGCAGAGTCAGATGGGACAATTTACTCCTCATCAACCAATCTTTTGCCCATTTGGTCCGTTTTATCCTCCTCTTTCTATTATTTGCAAAATAGGCCGCGGCAACATCCCCGACAGCATACAGCTCCAGGTCATCTGTGGGTAGAGGAGCGTCCATGGCCACCCTCACGCCACGGTGTTTAGCTTGCAACTGAGCTCGAGACGTGAGGCCGACAGAATTGTGTGTAGGCACACCATTGTTCGTTGAGGCTGGCCTCTTCAGGCCACCGGACGGGCTCGGCTGTCTGTGTATGGCCCGCTTAACACTATATCTGGACAAAACGCATTTAATACAAGAGTCCAGCACACACACGCTAAGGGCAAACAAAAAGGTAGGCACAGGAACACCAGGAAGTAAGATAGGCAGTGTTAGGTAGGAAGGGAGAGAGGCATCAAAGAAGGAAGTAAATTCACTGTCAGTGAGATAGGAAAGGAACTATATACGATCTGAGATAACAGAGAGTTTCCAAAGGAGACCTTCAATAAGAGAGTCAGTGAACAAAGATCCATTGACAGGTTAGCTGTGAAAGAAATGTGTTGACGACTCGGGAGTGTCATGAGGGGGAAGCCACCTGGGGCAACCAACCCTGCCATGCATCCTACATGCAACTGACAGGAGGAAGAAGTATTTCCAAAATCTTTCTGCTAGCACCTTCCACCAGACCATTTGAGGCTGGATGGTAGGCTGTGACGAAGGTTTGCTTAACGTCGTACTGGCGACAAATTTCCTTGAGGACTTGCTAATAGAACTCTGTGCCGTTATCAGACAGCAACACCTTGGGCATAGGAAATGGACAGATTATTTGTGTAACAACAGCACGAGCCACTTCATCGGTTGACTTGGAAACCAGAGGCACCCAAACAACAATCCCTGAAAAGTGATCAACGGCAATGAGGAGATAAAGAGAGCCCTGACAGCTTCGTGGAAGCTGAAGTAGATCAATGGCTACAGTATCCCAAGGTTTCTCGGGAGTAGGACGTTGAAGAATAGGAGCAGGCTTTCCAGTAGTACCAGTGTGTTGGACACATGACTTACAAAGGACAGTATGATTGTCAATATAGTTTTGCATTGTTGGCTAATAATATTTCTTTCTGGGCTCGTGTAAACCCTTGTCTCTCCCAGGCTGCCCAGCATGTGAAACATGGAACTACAAGTTGGAAAACGTGACACGGAAAATCTGACACACTTGTAAAATATGTCTTAGTGTAATTAATATTATATGAGCGGAACAGGTAGGAGCAAATCAGGGAGAGTGGTTATATCTCCAGACTCAAGACTTCTTAGACTCTTGACCACTGGGGATCGCCGGGTCTCGAGGATATAAATGCAAATATTATAAAAGAAACCAAAGAAGAGTTATGTCAACCACTCTTAGAGTTATTTAATGGCTCTTTAATATCACAAGTTCCAGAGGCGTGGATGACAGGAAACGTAGTGCCTATTCTTAAAATGGGTCATAAAGCATCTGCGTCGAATTATTGTCTGAGAAGCCTAACGTCAATAGTAGAAAAAATGCTAGAGTAAATTTTAGCAAATAAAATTAGGAAACATTTAGAAAGATTTAATCTTACAAATGAAAATCAGCACAAATTCAGGCAAGGACTATCCTGTCTCACAAACTTGTTGTCATCCTTCTCGGAGGTCTCGAAGGCGGTAGATAGCAATAAAGCTTACGATATTATTTATCTGGACTTTAGTAAAGCTTTTGATAGGATGCCACACGATAGGTTAGTTAGAAAGGTTCGAACACACGGTATAGACGGCTATATCTTAAAATAGATAGAATCGGAGCTGATGGGATGAGAGAGTATTAATAAATGGAATTAAGTCGGATTGGTGATTAGTAACTAGCGGTATACCACAGGGTTCAGTACTCGGTCCCTTACCATTTATTGTATATATATATATATATATATATATATATATATATATATATATATATATATATAAAGGAAGAGAGAGGTGAAGATATTAGTAAGAGAGAGTAAGAAGAGAGTGGATGAGGAATTTGGAAGGAATTTGAGTGTAAAGTGGAGGGACTGTAAGAAAATGTTCTGGAGAGAAGTGAAAAGAGTAAGACAGGGTGGAAATGAAGTTAGCAGGGGAGTGAAAGATAAAAATGGTAGATTACTAGTGGAGAAGGGAGAAAAAGTGAGCAGATGGAGAGAACACTTTAAGGAATTGTTGAACGTAGAGGATGGAAGTAATGCGAGTATAAGTGGCTGGGGAATGGCTGGGAGAAGGAGGGAGGTGAGAAGACAGGAAGAAATTAGTAGGATAGAAGTTGTGGAAGCAATGAAGAAAGTTAAATCGGGAAAGCCCCAGGAATTGATGGAGTGTGTGGTGAAATGCTGAAGCATGGGGAGAGATAGTAGTAGAATGGATGTGGAAGATGTGCAGATTGGCCTGGGAGGAAGGTAGAGTCCCGGAGGATTGGAAGTCAGGTATAATTATTCCCTTGTACAAAGGAAAAGGGGAAAAAGAAGTGTGTGGTAACCATAGGGGCATTTGTCTTCTTAGTATAATAGGAAAAGTGTATGGTAGGATACTTATAGACAGAGTAAGAGAAAGAACAGAGAAATTAGTTGGAGAAGAACAGGGAGGCTTTAGGAAGGGAAGAGGTTGTGTAGATCAGATATTCATTCTTAGATCTTTAGTGGAAAAGTTTCTAGAGAAGGGAAAGAAGTTGTATGCGGCTTTCATGGATTTGGAGAAAGCATATGACAGGGTGGATAGACAAGGATTGTGGAAAGTGTTAAGAATATATGGAGTAGATGGGAAGTTGTTGAATGCTGTGAAGAGTATGTACGATGGTGCGAAGGCTGCAGTGCGTGTGGATGGTGAACTAAGTGAATTTTTCTCTTTGAAAGTTGGTTTGAAACAGGGATGTGTCATGTCTCCATGGTTGTTCAATCTGTACATGGATGGGGTAATAAAAGAGGTACAAGGTAGGGTAGTGGATGTTGGAGTGGCCCTGGTGAGAGAGGATAGTGTTTGGAAACTCCCTGTACTGTTGTTTGCAGATGATACTGTGTTGTTGAGTGAAGACGAAGGGGAGCTGCAAGGCTTGGTGGATGAGTTTGAGAGAGTGTGTAAGAAACGGAACCTAAAGGTGAATGTAGGGAAGAGTAAAGTGATGGTCTTTGAGAGAGGTGAAGTCAGTGAATGTACAGCGAGGTTGGATGGTGAGGAATTGGAAAATGTGAGTACGTTTAAGTATTTGGGTAGTGTGATGAGTAAGGATGGAGGTTTGGAGGGTGAAGTGCTTGAAAGGGTACAGCAGGGAAGAAAGGTTGCTGGTTCCTTGAAAGCAGTGATAGGAAACAGGGAAGTGAGCATGGAAGTAAAAAAGTTACTACATGACAGTATTGTGATACCAACTCTAACGTACGGAAGTGAAGCTTGGACATTGTTGGAAGGACACAAGTCAAGAGTGAGAGCAGTGGAAATGAGTTATTTAAGAGGAGCCTGTGGAGTCACGTGGAGAGACAGGCTGACGAATGAGGATATAAAGGAACGTTGTGGTGTGGATGTGGATGTGATAGGAAGCGTTGTGAGGAACACACTGAGGTGGTTTGGCCATGTGGAGAGGATGGAGGGTGAAAGACTGACAAAGAGAGTGTATGTGAGTGAGGTGGAGGGTGGAAGAGGGAGGGGAGACCGAGGATGAGATGGAGGGATGGGGTGGAGAGGTATATGAGAGAGGGGTGTGAGTTGGGAGCAGGGCAGTGAAATGGCGGGGGCCAGGGCGACTTGGAGGCGATTTGTTTGTGGCCACCCCAAACGGGATTGAGGCGTCAGGCAATAGATAGATATATATATATATATATATATATATATATATATATATATATATATATATATATATATATATATATATGGTCAAGACTTAGGAATCAATAACAGTATTACCAGATTTGCCGACGATTCAAAAATAGGGCGTATTATTAACTCAACTGACGATTGCCTTAACTTACAAAAGGACCTCGATATAATGTCCAAATGGTCTAAAAACTGGCAAATGGAATTTAATGAATAATGTAAAGTACTTAACGTAGAGACGACCACTGGAGATACTAAATACAACTTAGAAAACAAAGAAATCGGTAAATCGGAAGGCGAGACAGATCTAGGAGTTATGGTTAGTAAAGACCTCAAACCAATGCAACAGTGTATTAATGCGAGAAATTAAGCAAATAGGGCCCTAGGATTTATTTTGAGAATCATGAGCAATGGGACATCACAAACATTATTGCAAATTTATCAAGCATTAGTAAGACCACATTTAGATGACGCCATGCAATTTTGCATTCCGTACTATAGAATAGATATAAATTCGTTTGAAAATGTACAGGGAAGAATGACAAAAATGATACATGATGTTCGGTACCTGCCATATGAAGACAGACTAAAAAAAGTAAATTTGCACTCATTTGAGAGGCATAGAGTAAGGGAGAGACTTAATTGGGGTGTTTAAGTGAATGAAGGGAATAAATAAGAGAGATATTAACAAGGTACTTAAAATGAACATACAGGATTTAATGCTCTGTCCACTTCTGCTTGGCCTAAAATTGCCATCTCTCTATCTTGAATGTTGAATTGTAACAGTAAATCAGCACTAGAATATGGTGTTACACTCTGATTTAGCCTCAAATTGCCTTTGCTCCATCTTGAATCCTTGGCTGTATCAAAAGACACATGATGATGCTAGTCATGAAAGTGTATCATGACAAAGAAACAAAGCCGTAACATTATCTATTTTGACATTTAACTACAGCGAGTTTGTTACAAAATGACGAAAGTTTTTGCGAAGTTAAGGTGGATGAGCAACAGTATAGTGGTGGCCTAAATCTAAAATGGTGGAAGTGATGATGATGTAGGTTAATTTTGATGATGATAAGCTTTTTGATTACTATCTGTCTACTGCCAGACGCCGCAATCCCGTAAGGGGTGGCCACAAGAAAATCGCCTCCACGTCGCCCTGTTTCCCGCCATTTCACTGTCCTACTCCCAGCTCACGCCCCCCTCTTTCTTATACCTCTCCACTCCATCCCTCCATCTCATCATTGGCCTCCCCCCCCCCTTTCACTCACATACACTCTCCTCGTCAGTCTCTCGTTCTCCATCCTCCCCATATAGCCAAACCACCTCAGCGTGTTTCTCCTAACGCTTCCTAACACATCCACACCACAACGTTCTTTTACTTCCTCGTTTGTCAGTCTGTCTCTCAATGTGACTCCACATGCTTCCCTGAAATAACTCATTTCCACTGCTCTCACTCTTGACTTGTGTCTCTCCAACAATAATGATTGTGTGAATAATGATGATACCGATTATGGTTAGTTATATTGATGATGATGAGTGGTAGTTTTGATGATGAAGACTGAGTAATAAGGACAATAATGATGGCTGAATGAGTGATGATGATGGTGATGGTGGTACCGAAAGTGGTAGTGACTGTGATGAAGTGAAAGATGGAAGGGCAACGAGAAATGTGGAAAAGATAGAAAAATAAAGGTTAAAAGGAAGTAGGAGATTGAAAGCGAAAAAGAGGAAGAGGGATATTTATGAGTCAGAACGCGGTACGCCTGTAGCAGAGTTCCAGGTCGTTCCACATTACTTCATCTTGGCACCTACTTCCTATAGTTTTAGTGCTGTAACAGAATGATGAAAGAAAAGAAAAAGAAAGACACGAAAGTATAACAACGAAGACAAAGAAGAAAGAATGTAAGGACAGAGAAGAAATGAAGAAGAGACAAAGAGGAAAAAGGAAGGGAAAGGACAAAGAAGGAAGAAAGAAAGATGAAAGAATGAAGAAAATTGAAGAGAGAGAAGAGGAAAAGAAGAACGATAATGAAAAAAACACATGGGAAAAAGGGGGAAGGAATGGGTGAAAAAGATAAAGAAGAAACATTAGGTATAAATGGTAAAGGTGTTAACGCGGTACACCTGTAGTAGAATCCCAGGCCACTCCACCTTCATCTCGCCTGTACCTCACTTGTAGACTGTGATGATGTAACTGAGTGGATAAAGAAAGAAAAAACTGAAAGAAGAGTAAAAATGAAAGACAAAAACAAAAACTAAGAAAGAGAAATAAAAAGTAATGGTGAGATAAAAGAAGAAAAGAACACCTACAATTAGAAAGAAGAAAGTGATTTAAGACAGAAAGAAAGAACAAGGATGAAGGAAAAAAACGCAAACAACTGTGAAGGACAGAAATGGCTAAGGAAGAAATGGACATAAAAAGGGCTGAAAGAAAGACAAGGGAGAGAGAAAGAATAAAAACCTCATCTCACCTCCTACCTCTCATGAAGCTTGTAATGTTGTAATACAGTCAAGAACGAAGAAAGTAACAGGAGTTACATGGAAAAAGAGAAAGCAAGGTAAAACAGAGAGGAGAAAGAAACATAAGAGGAAAAGAAAAAACCTGTAAAAAGTAAGCATAAGTAAACTGATGTGCGTATAAAAGGAGAGAAGATACAAAGTTGTTCAATAGAATGAAAGTATGAGGATGAAAAACAGACTGAAAGACAAGAAAAAAAATATAGAAAAGGAGGGTCTGGGAATGAAGGTGGTAGGATTGAGCTTGGGACACCTGCAGCAGAGTGCCAGGCCGCTCCACCTTACTTCATCTCGCCTCCTGCCTCTCTTGCAGCTTGTGATGATGTAATATAGTGATTATGATCTGGTGTACCTAATGGTGTGGTGGTGGTAATGAGGATAATGACTGGTGATGATGATGGTCATGATGATAGTAATGGTGGTGGTGATGGTGGTAATATAGGATAATGACTAGTGGTGATGATGGTCATGATGATAGTAATGGTGATGGTGGTAATGAGGATAATGACTAGTGGTGATGATGGTCAGGCTTGCTTCATCTTGCCTCTTACCTCTCTTGTGATGCTGTAATAAGGCAGAGTGGGGGGCGGGTGGGCCTTGCTTCATCTTGCCTCCTACCTCTCTTGTGATGTTGTAATATAGTAGTGGCTTTGGCTGGTAGTTATAAAAGATCCTACCTTTCTTGCAGCTTGTGATGCTGTAATATAGTAGTGGCTTTGGCTGGTAGTTATAAAAGATCCTACCTCTCTTGCAGCTTGTGATGCTGTAATATAGTAGTGGCTTTGGCTGGTATTTATAAAGGATCCTAACCTAATAACGTAATAAATAAGTCTCCATAACAGTTAACTATTATCAGGGATGGTTTGTTTTTCGCATTTTGTCACATTAATATTCACTCAGATTTGATTATAAAGTGTATGGTAGGTGTAGGAGTGAAGGCAAACGTATATACAAGCAATCTTACAACACAACTTAACCTTAGCACAGTTTATAAATACCGCCTTGGCATCTAATGAACCTAAGGCTGATGATGATGATGATGGTGGTGGTAGTTGTGGTATATGTGGTGTTCATGGTGGTGGTAGGAGTGGTGTTGATGATGATGATGATGGTGGTGGTGGTGGTGATGGTATGTGTGGTGGTGATTACGTTGTGGTGATTGTTTAGATATAACAGTGATATTTTGCGGATAAGAATTATGACGATAATGGCAGTGAGATGACAGTGATGCTGATTATGATGGTTGTGATGATGATGATAACGAATGTGAGGGACAGTATTGATGATAGTAACCTTACTGCATCTCAAAAAATGAAATGACGAACCACAAAATAGCAGAAAAAACATTATAGAAAGGAAAATGAGATAATTAATAAGAATATGACAAAAATAAGGAACACTCAGAAAGCAGACTCGGACTGCGTATATGCAGAGAAAAGACGAGGGATTGAGATGTGAAATACATTAGACAGGAAAACACCGACACTAAAAATATACATTAATAATGAAAGAAGAGAAAACAAAATACAAAAGAAAATTTAAGGCAAAGTAAGAGAATGTGAAAAAAGGAAATTAAAAAAAAAAGGCAAATAGGAACCCAAATGGCGGGAAAGGTTTGAACTCCAGACACCTTTATTTGTGTGCCAGGTCGTTCCACCCTGCTTCACCTTGGCTCCTTCTTTACTTGTTGTTTCATTGCTGTAATATACCAAAGAAAGATAACAGAAAGCAGTAAAAAAATAGAGTAAGGGAGAAAGAAGAAAAGGAGTCGAGGGGAAATACAGAATAGCTCAAAAGCAGGAAGAAAAAGGAAGAAAGGGAAAATTAAGGGAAGAAAAAAGAAATTGATGAAACAGGAAGAAAGAAGGACGATAATGATACGAACTGTGAAATATGGGAAAAAGGAAAGCAAGAAATGGATAAAGAAAGAAAGTGAAAAATAAATGGTAAAATTAGTAACTTGCTACAGCTGCAATAGAGTCCCAGACCGTTCCACCTTACTTCATTTTGCCTCTTTTCTTGTAGCTTTTGAATCTGAAATAATGTGGGGAAAGGAAAGGGGACAAAAAAAAAAGAAGAAAAGAAAAAGAAAAGATCAAATGGAAATAGAAAGAACGAAAAAGGAACACGATTCAAACTGCAATAAAAGTATGGTATATAGACATAAAGAAAAAAGTAAGAAGAGGAGTAATAAGAAACAAAACAAGAGAATTAAAAAGAAAAAAAGACACATACAAAAAAAATAGGATGAGAAAGAAAGGTAGAAAATGAGGGATAAAGTACTTGCATTGAACTCTAGACCCCTGGTGTATTGTAGTGCCAGGCAGCTCTAGACACCTGGTGTATTGTAGTGCCAGGCAGCTCTAGACACCTGGTGTATTGTAGTGCCAGGCAGCTCTAGACACCTGGTGTATTGTAGTGCCAGGCAGCTCTAGACACCTGGTGTATTGTAGTGCCAGGCAGCTCTAGACACTTGGTATATTGTAGTGCCAGGCAGCTCTAGACCCCTGGTGTATTGTAGTGCCAGGCAGCTATAGACACTTGGTATATTGTAATGCCAGGCAGCTCTAGACACCTGGTATATTGTAGTGCCAGGCAGCTCTAGACACCTGGTGTATTGTAGTGCCAGGCAGCTCCACCATTCTCCATACCCAATCGTACCCAGTCTGTCTTGGTGTTTATACTGCTTGTGGACTCTGCCCACACTGACATGGACTAAAATTACCATCTCTCCATCTAAAATGCTGAACTGTAATAAAGAAATTTGCGCTAAGAGGAAGTGCTACACTTTGTACACTTTAACCTGACTAAATATTGCTCTTTCTCCAGCTTGAATGCTGAGCTGGACCAAAGACCCGAGTCTTGAATATGTTGCTTGTCATGAAGATGTACTATAAGAAAGATGTAGAACGGTAACAGTGTTATTGTACCATTCACTTACGTGATATATGCTACAGAGTGATGACAATCTTTGCCAAATTAATGTGGACTCACTGTAGTGGTGTCATACATCTAATGTAGCTAAGAATGAAAGATTAAATAGAATCCAATAGAGGAGGAGTGTCGAACTCCAGACAGTTTTTTTAGTATTCCAGGCTTTCTCTCCTACTTCTCTTGTACTTTTATTCCTGTCATAATGTGAAAAAAGATAGTAAAGGTGAATAAAAAATTAGAATGAGTAAAAAAATGAAAGGAAAGAGTATGAATGTAAAGGGGAGAGGACAAGAAATTGAAAGGAAAGAACAACGCATTAAGGAAGAATGGGGAAAGCAAAAGCAAACTAAGAAAGAAAGAGAAATGGGGGTACAAAATGACAGGAAACGTGATATAAAGGAGAAGGAAAAAATACGAAAACAAAGAGAAATAAAGAAAATGCAGCACAAGTAGTAAAGGTGTCAACTCTTTACATCGGTAGTAGTCCCAGGACCCTGCATCATACTTCATCTCGCCACCTGCCTCTCTTGTAGCTTGTGATGCTGTAATGCAGTGGTGATTTGATATGAAGTACTGACTGTAGTGGTGTTGATAACTTTGGTGAAGGTGGTGGTGGGGGTGTTAGTGCTGGTGAAGGTGATGGTGGGGGTGTTAGTGCTGATGAAGGTGATGGTGGAGGTGTTAGTGCTGGTGAAGGCAATTTAGGTAATTGTGATATGGTAATGCTAATTATTTAAGTAATGTAATGATGATGAGTACTGCGGCGGTGGAATTGGGAGTTGTTATATTGTTGTTGGTGGTGGTGCTGATGGTGATGATAATGATGATAAACAGTAATTTAGTACTGATGATGATGACGTTACCTCATCTCACTTCCTACGTCTCTTGTAGATTGTGATGTTGTATTATTGTGAGAAAGGAAGTAGCAAGAATGAGGTAGAAAGTGAAAAAGACAGAAAATATAAACAAAATTAATAGAAAAAGCAAACAATACAACCAGAAACCAAAATAAGAAAGCTAATGAGAAATAAGAAAGAATAGGACACATATAGGAGACATTTAAAAGGGAATGATGATATAAAGATAAAATGGGAATGGAATAAAAATACATGAAAAACACGAGTAAAAAAATAGAACGAAAAAAATGAAGATTGTCGAAGGAAATGAAAACAAGAGACGACGTAGACGAAATGAAAAAAGTAATGAAAAAAGAGAAAGACAAAGGTAATGCGAAATAAAAATATAAAGGAACCCACTGGATAACCAGGATCGAACTCCAAACACCTTTGCTTGAGTCTCAGGTCGCTCCACCCTACACCACCTTGGCTCCTATTTCCCTTATTGCTTTATTGCTCTAATAAAGTGAAGAAAGAAAGGAAGAAACAGAAAATGATAAATGAGTTTGAGAGTGAGCAAAAAAAATACAAAGCATTCAAAAGGAAAAGAAAGGAGAAAAAAGAAGGAAAGGGCAAAAAATGTAGAAAGGAAGGGAAAGAAAGGGGGAAACTTGAAAAAAAAGGCAGGAACAAAGAAAACGAAAATTTAATAGAGGAAAGAAAGAACAAGGTAAAGAAAGAAAATGAGATTTAAATGACAAATGTGTTAACTTGGTACACCTGGAGTAGAGTCCCAGTCTCAGGCCACTTCACCTTGCTTCATTTCGCTTCCTAACTCTCATAGTTTATGATGCTCCAATACAGCGGGGATAGAAGTGGAGGAATGAAAAAAGTAAAGGAAAAAGAACACAAAGTAAAGGAGATAAAAGAATAGGGAAAAGATAGGATAAACAATATAAAAAGTACAAAACTTGTATGATAGACATAATGGAGAAAATAACAAAAAATGCCGAAAAGGGGGGAAAAGAAATTTACAAAAACTAAAGAAGATTAAAGATTTAAAAAGGCAGAAAAAAAAATAGAAACCAAGGAACGAGAGAGAAAGAGAGAGAGAGAGAGAGAGAGAGAGAGAGAGAGAGAGAGAGAGAGTTGATATTCAGGTCTAACTTAAATACACATAGTAGTGTCAGGCAGCTCGACCAATCTTCATTTCGTCTCTTACCTGTGCTGGTGTTTATAAAACTTAAGTATCTTAATCCTTGGCGTAAAACTTACATATCTTTAATTTGAATACAGCACTGTAACAAGAGATGAACTCCAGGATATGGTGCCATACTCCGTCCACTTTCAGTAGTTCTAAAATTGCCATCCGTTCATCTTGAAAGCTGCGCCGAAAGATTCTACAATGAGGTACTCGTCATGATGAAGTGGTATGGAAAGGACAGGGAGCGGTAACCTATTTTGGTTTACTATTCAGCTAAGGAGTTTTGCTGAAAACTGACGAAAATCTTTTCCAAGTTAACGTGAAAGAATTATAGTTGTGGACTACATGTAATGTAGCTAATGGTGATGTTGATGATGATGATGATGATGATGATGATGATGTTGGTTAGTGTTGATGATGACCATTGTATGATTAAACGTATTGATGACGATGTTGATAATGATGATAAAATATCTGTTTAGTTAGATCCGCATATCCAGTGATGGTGATGGTAGTAGTGATGCTGAATGGTGATGTAGGTTAGTGTTGATGATGACACTGATGGTGCAGACGACAGCAACGAAAAAGGACGCAAACTCATGAAAGAATCCAGCTCAGTACTGCGATAAGTTTGTTGTGTTCCGAAGACCGTATCACTGGGTTCCGAAAATCATCGCTCAGTGGTTCGTTATTTACCACCATCAAAGTGGATCATTATATCGGACCGCCGCACCACACAAACAAAAGCTTCACAGATCCCTGATAAATGAGAGGTGAAAAAAAAAAAAAAAATCAAAGTTTCCTTCAAGTGTAGAGATGTCGAACATACGTGAGCTTGTGTGGGTGTCAGTGTTTTGTGAATAATGTCTATCAACGAACAGTATTTTTTTTATATGTCTGACTGTAGGCATATAGTAGGTTTAACAACGCGTTCCCTGAGAGCCATCAGTCCTCCTACGAACCATACACCTCCGCATGTCACCACTTCGGCGCTATCACCCACCATCCATATAGAATACACACTAGGGCTGTCTCATACGGGATTGGTGCATTGTGAGGGTGTCAGCGTTTTGTGAATAATGTGAATCACTGAATAGTAGTTGTGTGGGTGTTGGACTCTTGTGAATAACATGAATCAGTAATAAATAACTGTGCGGGTGTTAAGAGTGCTAAGTGAATAAGTTACTGAATGACAGTTGTGTGGGTGTTAGTATGGTTTGTGAATAGGTGTTATTAAGTTACAGATATCAATATGTGTATGTGTGTGTGTGTGTGTGTGTGTGTGTGTGTGTGTGTGTGTGTGTGTGAAGGCTGTGCTGTACGGTAAATGTAGGGACCATATCACTAAGAGCTCTATGGATCGTTTCTCCTGATTTCTTGGCTTTTTTGATGCTTCTGGATCTTCTCCAGCGCCCACCTTCCATATAGTGTTGAGGAATAAGATTATTATTATTATTATTATTATTATTATTATTATTGTTATTATTATTATTATTATTATTACGCCGATGATGAGAAGGAGGACAACGACGATAACGATTGTAATGCTTATTTTAGAGCGCTCTGCTCTGACCGAAGGGTCGGAGGATCGAATCCACTCAAGGGTCATTGGTAGACAACAGGAAGGGCATCCGGTCATAAAATGCTACACGCTTCAGTCCAAAAGTCCTCTACCCAGGGGCAACACCTTAGCCCTTCGGGGATACCTGGCGTAAAACCAAATTATTTTATATTTTATTATATTTTAATATTGGTTAGGATGACGATGGCAGCGAAGACGGCAATGAAGACGACAGCTGCGAAGACGACGATGACGAAGTGATGATGAAATTTGTGATTGAACTAATTATGATGATGATGATAATGATGATGACGATGATGATGATCATGATGATATGGATGGTGATGAGACAGCATAGGTAACTCACCCTCGATGCCAGGGTTGCCTAGACCAAGGCCGTGTGACTCTGGCCAGTCTCATGTCCTCCTTATTTATCATTTTATTTATCCTGTCTCCTGACGATGTTATGCAGCTTAGGGCAGACTTTTGGAACTGGAGGGGTTGGGTATCGTCTACATTAACCCCTGCTCTGCTAGGGGGCTCTTACCTGAAAAAATCTTCTTCGGGTACCAGGAGAAAAATATATAATACGTCACCGTTTTGAAGGGGTTGATTTGTTTTGTATTTATTGTTGACTTGGCTTCGATCTGTTTATCCAGAGAGAGAGAGAGAGACAGAGAGAGAGAGAGAAATGGGGGAGGAAGGTTGGATGCGTAAAGCGAAATAAGAAAACACAACAACTTTTAAAAGGTATTTTATCAGAGTCGTAAGTAACAATGGATCACACATCATCATCACTGTCATCATCATCATCATCATCATCATCATCATCATCATCACTCTAAACTTCTTTCCTAATGAAATATTAGTATGAAGCTCCATGAACAAGAACAGGAGAGAGAGAGAGAGAGAGAGAGAGAGAGAGAGAGAGAGAGAGAGAGAGAGAGAGGCATCAACAGTAAACTGACTATGATTATTTCACCTGAACCTGGCCGAGATTTTAGCTATTTTCGATGGCAAATAAGACAATACTACGGCTGTACACCTTTGTCATAACACTTCTTCGTGACAAGCATCAAATTCTAGTGTTAATGTCAGGTCAGTGGCAGAATAAGACAATACTACTGCTCTACATCATTTCTACGGTACTTCTTCGTGACTAGCATCATATTCTATTGTTAATCTGGTTTTACAGTTCAGTGGCAGAGTAACACAATACAACGGCTCTACATCCTTTCCACAGCACTTCTTCGTGACTACCGCGGTGTTGTTGTGTTAATGTCTTGGTACAGGTCAGGGTTCAAGATGGAGAGATGTCAGTTTGAGGTGCAATTAACCCCTTCACTCCGATGATGTATTTTTTATTTTATTCTTGTAACCTTCGGACGATTTTCCTCAGTTTAGGAGCAACTTTTGGAAGCAGAGGGTTAGATAAAGCCTTCATTAAACCCTTCACTACAAGAGTCTGCCACAAGTTTAATGAAATCGTCTGGAGGCAGCAAGAATGACACCGAAAAATACAGCAGCCCATACAAGGCAGGACTGTGAGCACCTTAGAACTGGAAGGTGGATGACTTACATACATACATACATACATACATACATACATACGTACGTACATACATAAATACATACATACATACATACATAGGTACATACATACAAACATATATACATACATACACACATACATACATACATATATGCATACATACAGCATCCCACGCAAGGCCTGACAGTGAACACCATAGAACTGGAAGGTGGAATACATACATACATACATACAGCAGCTCGTGCAAGGCCTGAAAGTGAGCACCAGAGAACTGGAAGGTGTATGACATACATACATACAGACAGACAGACAGACAGACAGACAGATATACATACATACAGACAGCAGCCCATTCAAGGTCTGAGAGTGTACACCAGAGAACTGGACGGTGGAATACATACATACATACACACATACGTACATACATACCTACAGCAGCCCATGCAAGGTCTGAGAGTGAGCACCAGAGAACTGGAAGGTGGAATACATACATACACACATACATACATCCTCCCACGCAAGGCCTGACAGTGAACTGGAAGGTGGAAGAGAGAGAGAGAGAGAGAGAGAGAGAGAGAGAGAGAGAGAGAATGTAGGTTGAGAATATACATATATTGATAGACTGATAGGTCGAGGTATAGATAGATAGAGACGGATGCATATGGATAAATATAAAGATAGATAGACAGGTAGGTAAATATAGACAGGTAGATAGATATAAATACATAGAAAGATAAATAGGTAGGTAGACAGATAGACGAAGAGATGGTTATAGATAGACAGAGGAACGAACGGTTAGATAGACTTACAGATAGGTGGACGAATTAATGGACAAATACAGATGGACAGATAGATACAAGATAGATGGGTAGATAGATACATAGATAATCAGATAGACAGATAGATACAAGATAGATAGGTAGATAAATACATAGAGAATCAGATAAACAGATAGATACAAGATAGATAGGTAGATAGATACATAGATAATCAGATAGACAGATAGATACAAGATAGATAGGTAGACAGATATATAGATAATCAGATAGACAGATAGATAGACTAACTGACTGAGTGGCTGATCAATACAGATGAGAAATAGAAACAGGGGTAGGTATATGATGGTAGACTGAACCTCGGCCACCTAGCGTTGAGCAATAGATTGACAAATACATGCATATGAACAGGTAGACTGATCAGATAGACAGACAAACAGATAGATAGAGAGATAGATAGCTAGAGAGAAAGATAGATAGAGAGACAGATAGATAGACAGGTATACAGATAGAGAGAGACAGATAAAGTGAAAAATTAAGATATGTAAAAAGTAGGCAAGTTTGGAAAGTAGCTTGAACCTCGGCCAGCCAATGTGGAGCTGGGAGTGGATCTATCTCGGTCTTCCTCGCTTCCTGCTTACCACTCTTCCATCCTGTCTCTTATTGTGCCTTCTCTTATCATCCTCTTTGTTTATTATAATTTCTCTCTTATACTTTCTTTATCATACTCTCTATTAATATTTTTTTATTGTCCTTTTCACTGTAATCTTTATAACAGTCTCCCTTTCCTATACCTTCCTCTATGATTGTTTATGGCATTTTTTCATATTTTTATCATACACTCTCCAACCTACAAATTTTTAGCCTACTCAGCGTGATACTTTCATCACGCCCACTTTTTCCATAATTCTCTCATCAGTCTGTATTATATTCTCTTTATTTCCCTTTCTTCACAGATCTAGTATTGTAATCCAGCTGTCGCCAAACGACTGTATTCAGTTCAGAGTAAGTCATGGCATCTTGAGAATCAACGTAAATTTACCAATGTCAAGCAAGTACAGTGGCTGTTGGCTGGAGTGCATACTAATGACGATAAAATGAGTAAGACAGAAAGAAAGACCAAGAAAATGGAGAAAGATAGGAGAAAGAAAAGACAGAGGAAAGGATATACAGTAGGTAAAAAGAAAAGCGAGCGAAAAAAGAAAAAGCCAGAAAAGATAAACATAGTGAAGGAGTATGGTGCAATACAGGGTGAAGGTGTTAATTAGGTACAGGTGTAGTAGAGTCCCAGGCCGCTACACCTTATTTCATCTCGACTCCTGACTCTACCGTAGCTTGAGCTGCTGTAATATAGTTGTGACTGATCTAATGTACCTAACTGTGCTGAAGGTGATACTGATGATGATGATTATTAGATTATTGAATGTTAACAGTATCGATGATGATGATGATGATGATGTTGATGATGATGATGGTCGTGGCGGTTGCACTGGGAGTGATGATGATGGTGGTTTCAGGTAGGTTAGTGTTGGTGATGATAACCTTACTCCATCTCGCCTCCTACTGTTATTGTAGCTTGTAATGTTATAATATAAAGAAAAGGAGGAAGAAGTAAGAAAAATATAAGAACTAAAAGAATGAAAGAAATAATGGAAAGTGACAAAATACAGTGGAAGAGTAAAATGAGTTTGTAAGGAAAAGGACAAGGAATGTGAGATGGAGAGGACAAAGTAAAAGAAAGAAGTGATAAAAGAAATGTAAAAAGGAACGAAAATTAGAAAAAAAAAAAAACAGGAGAAATAATTAATGAAAGAGGCCATCAATATAAGGATCATCAGCGACAACGAAGAGGAAAGAAAAAAAGATATAAGAAGGCAACAGAGAGAAAAAAAGAGCCATTATGGGAGAAGGTTGGACCTGCGGACACTTATTAGAGTCTGAGGCGGCTGCACCTTACTTCACCGTGGCTCTCACTTGTGTTGTTGCTGTACCGTTGTGATATAGTGAAGAAAGAATGAGGAGAGAAAGAAATGGTTGGAAAAAGAACGAGAGAGGTGCATTACAGTAAAAAGAGAGAATATGAAAGAAGCTGGAAGAATGGGAAAGGAAAAGGAAAGGAAAAGGTATAAAAGAAGAAAGAAAAAAACTGAGGGAAAAAAGGAAAGGAAGAAAGGGGGATAGAAAGAAGGGAACTGAGTAGGAAGGAAGTTAAAAGAGAACAAGAATGAAGCAAAACATTAAATGAAGAAGGAATGAGAGATAAATCAAATAAATCATAAATGGTAATGATGTTAACTTGGTACACCTGTAGTTGAGTCCCAGGCTGCTACACTTAACTTCATCTCGTACCTTTCATCCCACCAGCCAATCATAATGGACGGTAGGTGGAGCGATTTTGACGTCAAATCCCAGAGGTGGTGCATTTACCTTCAAACCAACTTGGACAGAGTATACCTCTCTTGTCGCTTGTGATGAAATATAGTAGTTACATTGGTCTATGTGGCCGATGGTGGTGATAATAATGTTGACGATGGTATTGATGATGGATATTATGATGGTCATGATGATGATGATGAATATGGATTTGATGATGTTGATGATTGTGGATATGTTGATGGTGTGGGTGATATAAGTGACGAGCATAATATTAAATTGAAGAATAATGACGTGATGATCATGATATCGTTGATATTGATAATGATAGTGAGGGTGGCAGTAGTGATGATGTTGATATGCAATAAGCATATCAACATCATCACCACCTACCTTTTTGTGACTGGTGATGCTGTAATATAATGGAGAAAGAACGAAAAAGGAAGAAGGGGAGAAAACGAAAATATATTGCGGAAGACATAGGAGAAAAAAATACCTATAGAGAGACGTTGATGAATAGGAGTGTTGATAAATAATCTATCAGCCAAAAGGAGATGTAACGGGGAAATAAAAAAATGAAGAGAAGATATAAAGAGAGATATAAAAAAATAAGAAGCAAATGAGAAGGAAAGAAGGTAAGAAACAGAGAAGGAAAGAAAGCAGAAAAAGAAAGAGTGGGAGAATAAAGTGCAACGGACAGAGAAAGAAAAGAAAAGGATAAAAATGAGCAAAACGCGGCTGGGGAGCATGAGGGTGCAACTCGAGACACCTTTGTTAGGATCTCAGGCCGCTACACCTTACTTCACTTTGCCTGCTGATTCTCTTGTGATTTTATTGCTGTAATGTACTGAAGGAAGGCATTGGAAAGGATTAATGAAACAGTAAGAATAAGAAAACAGAAGGGAAATAGATAAAGCATGATAAAGTGAGTGAAAAAGAAGAAAGAAAGAAGAAAGAAAAAGAAAAAAATGAAAGAAGAAACAAATAAGAATACTAAGAAGGGAGGAAGAGAGGACGACGGGAATGAAAATCTGAAATATTGGAGAAGGAAAGGAAGAAAGGAGGAAAGAAATAAAGTGAGACATAAATAGTAATGGTGTTAACTGAGTACACCTGTTGTAGAGTCCCAGGCCGCTCCACCTGACTTCATCAGGCGTACTACTTCTTGTAGCTTGTGTTGCTGTAATATAGAGGACAAAAAGAGAGTGAAAAGCAAAGGCGATAGAAAAAGAAACGAAAGGAAAAGTGTGAAATCGAATGGCGAAAGAAAGAAAAGGAGTAAGAAGGAAACAACAAAAGAAAGTCAAGGTAAGTAAGTAAAATTTTATGAATAAGTAGAAATCAGAACAGAACTGAGAAACATAATAAAGAAAAAAATAATGTGACAAAGAAAGAAAGAAGTTGAGGAAAAACAAAAAGAGAGAAAAAATAAAAATCGGCAGAGGAGTTAGGGACAAATGATAGACAGGTATAATAGTGCCAGGCCGCTCTACCTTTCTCCATATCGCCTCCTACCTGTCTTATTGCTTATAATGCTTTAATACTCTGTCCACTTTAACTTGACCTAAAATTGCCATCTTCCCATTTTGAATACTGAACTGTAACAAAAGACTGTAGAATATGGTGCTGGTCACGAAGAAGTTTTATGGACAGGATGTAGAGTCGTTGTATTGCCTTGATCTACCTTTCAACTAGGGAAAATTTGCTGAGAAACGATAGAAATCTTTGCCAAGTTTATATGAACAAACTATAGTGGAGACCTGGCTCTGATGTAGCTAATGGTGATGGTGGTGGTGGTGGTGATGATGTAGGATAGTTTTGATGATAATATCAATAAGTGAATGGTTAATTATCTTGATTATAGTGATTATGTACATAGTGATGGTGATGGTTATAGTGAAGTGATGATGATGGAGGTTAGTTTTGATGATAATGATAATAGTATGAATAATGATGATGATGACACAGTGATGAGGATGGTGGTGGTGGTAGTGATGCTGATGTAAGTTAATAATGATGAAAATATCCTTACTTGAACTCACCTACTTCTCGTGTACCTTGTGATGCAATATAATGGAGAAAGCAAGGGAAAGAAAGGGTCATAGAAATAATGGGGTAATGAAAGAAATATAAAGTGAAAGAAATAAAAGAGGGGAATTAAGAGAGATAATGAGATAGAATTCGTGAGAGAAATTAAAAAAGAAATAAAGGGGATAAAGAGAAGCCACAGAAGAAAACAATAAGGAAAAAAGAAATAAAGCAGTCCATCCATCCATCCATCATCCAATCCTACATTGCCCCATGAGGAGCGTAGGAGCCCGGGGCTAGGCAGTTGGTCTCGACTCGACATTCAAGAAAAGAAAAACAAAACAAAAAGATGATAAACGGAAAGAAACAAAGAGAAAGAGAGAAAATGCAAGGAAACATCTGAAAAAGCGTAAAAAGGATAAAAGAGAAGGAGGGGGATAATTAATGTATAGAGGGAAAAAAGAAGAAAGAAAAAAAGGAAGCGAAACTGCTAGAAAGGTTGAACTCAGTACACCTGTAGCAGTGTCCCAGGCGGCTCCACCTTACTTCACCTCGCCTCCTGCCTCTCTTGTAGCTGGTGATGCTGTAATATGGTGGCGAAAGAAGAAAAGGGAGAGAGAGAGAAACCAAAGGATACATTAAAAAACTGACGAGAGTAATCGCAGTGCAGAAAAAAACATAGTAGCAGAGGAATAACAGGAAAAATAAATAATATGTGGAGGAATGTTTGTGATGCTCTAATATAGTAGTGGCTTTGAGTGGTATTTATAAAGGATCCTACCTCTCTTGTGATGATGTAATATAGTAGTGGCTTTGGGTGGTATTTATAAAGGATCCTACCTCTCTTGTGATGATGTAATATAGTAGTGGCTTTGGGTGGTATTTATAAAGGATCCTACCTCTCTTGCAGCTTGTGATGCTGTAATATAGTAGTGGCTTTGGCTGGTATTTATAAAGGATCCTACCTCTCTTGCAGCTTGTGATGCTGTAATATAGTAGTGGCTTTGGCTGGTATTTATAAAGGATCCTACCTCTCTTGCAGCTTGTGATGCTGTAATATAGTAGTGGCTTTGGCTGGTATTTATAAAGGATCCTACCTCTCTTGCAGCTTGTGATGCTGTAATATAGTAGTGGCTTTGGCTGGTATTTATAAAGGATCCTAACCTAATAACGTAATAAATAAGTCTCCATAACAGTTAACTATTATCAGGGATGGTTTGTTTTTCGCATTTTGTCACATTAATATTCACTCAAATTTCATTATAAAGTGTATGGTAGGTGTAGGAGTGAAGGCAAACGTATATACAAGCAATCTTACAACACAACTTAACCTTAGCACAGTTTATAAATACCGCCTTGGCATCTAATGCACCTTGACATCTAATGCACCGCCCTGGTGGCGGTGATGTTGATGATGATGATGATGATGATTGTGGTTGTCGTGGTTGTGGTAGTTGTGATGATGATTATGGTGGTGGTGGAGGTGTGGTGGTGATAGTAGGTGTGATTGTGCTGACGTTTTTGTGAATATATAGATATAATAATGATAATTTTGTGGACACGGATGATGACGATAATGATAGATGACAGTGATGCTAATTATGATGGTGGTGGTGTTGATGATGATAATGTGAAGGACAGTATTAAATGACAGTAACCTTACTGCATCTCAAATGAATGAAATGACGAATCACAAACTAGCAGAAAAACAACATTATAGAAAGGAAAGTGAGACAATAAAAAAAATGACGAAAATGGGAAACACAAAGCAGAACTGGAAAGCGGATACGCAGAGAAAAGACAATGGATAAAGGTATGAAATGCATTACACAGGAAAAAAACGGAAACTAAAAAAATGATATAATGAAAGAAGGGAAAACAAAATACAAAAGAGAATGAAATACAAAGTATGAGAATGTGAAAAAAGCAAATAAAAATAAATAAACGGAACCCAGATGGAGAGGAAGGTTTAAACTCCAGACACGTATATTTGTGTACCAGATCGTTGCACCCTGCATCACCTTGGCTCCTACTTGTTGTTTTATCGTTGTAATATACCGAAGAAAGGTAACAGAAAGCAGTAAAGAAATGGAGTAAGGGAGAAAGAAGAAAAGGGAACGACGGAAAAAACAATGGCCCAAAAGCAGGAGGAAAAGGGAAAAAGAAAAGAAAAACTTGGGAAGAAAAAATAAATTGAGGAAACAGGATGAATGGAGGACGATAATGATACAAACAGTGAAATATGGGAAAAAGGAAAGAAAGAAATGGATAAAGACTGAAAGTGAAATATAAATGGTAAAGGTATTAACTTGGTACACCTGCAGTAGAGTCCCAGGACGTTCCACCTTACTTCATTTCGGCTCACCTCTTGTAGCTTTTGAATCTGAAATATTGTGGAAAAACAAGAATAGAAAGAAAAGCAAGGGGAACAAAAAAGGAAGTAAGGAAAAAGAAAAAAGGAAATAGAATGGAGAAAGAAGTGGAGACAACACGCAAAGAGTAATAAAAATTTAGGAAGAAGACAGAAGGAAGGAAAAGGGAAGAAGAGGAGAAATAAGGAACAAAATAAGAGCATTATCAAAGAAAGAAAGGGAAGAAGAACGAAAAAAGAAGCAAAATAGAAAATGAGGGATAAAGTACTTATACTGAACTCTAGACACCTGGTGTATTGTAGTGCCAGGCAGCTCTAGACACCTGGTGTATTGTAGTGCCAGGCAGCTCTAGACACCTGGTGTATTGTAGTGCCAGGCAGCTCTAGACACCTGGTGTATTGTAGTGCCAGGCAGCTCTAGACACCTGGTGTATTGTAGTGCCAGGCAGCTCTAGACACCTGGTGTATTGTAGTGCCAGGCAGCTCTAGACAACTGATGTATTGTAGTGCCAGGCAGCTCTAGACACCTGGTGTATTGTAGTGCCAGGCAGCTCTAGACAACTGATGTATTGTAGTGCCAGGCAGCTCTAGACACCTGGTGTATTGTAGTGCCAGGCAGCTCTAGACAACTGATGTATTGTAGTGCCAGGCAGCTCTAGACAGCTGGTGTATTGTAGTGCCAGGCAGCTCAAGACACCTGGTGTATTGTAGTGCCAGGCAGCTCTAGACACCTGGTGTATTGTAGTGCCAGGCAGCTCTAGACATCTGGTGTACTGTAGTGCCAGGCAGCTCTAGACACCTGGTGTATTGTAGTGCCAGGCAGCTCTAGACACCTGGTGTATTATAGTGCCAGGCAGCTCTACCATTTCCATACCCAATCGTACCCAGTCTGTCTTGGTATTTATACTGCTTGAAGACTCTGCCCACACTGACATGGCCTAAAATTACCATCTCTGCATCTAAAAATCTGAACTGTAATAAAGAAATTAGCACTAAGATGAAGTGCTATAATCTGTCCACTTTAACTTGACTAAACATTGCTTTTTCTCCGGCTTGAATGCTGAGCTGGAACACTTACTTCTAGAATATGTTGCATGTCATGAAGAAGTGCCATGAAAAACACATAGAACCGTAACAGTCACAGTGTGCCATTCACCTGTGCAATGTATACTACAAAATGGTGAAAATCTTTCCCAAGTTTAGATGGACGAACTACAATGGTGGTCTAGACCTTATGAAATAAAGAATGAAAATTGCAAAGAACCCAACAGAGGAGGAGTGTCGTACTCCACAAAACATGTTTTTAGTATGCCAGGCTTGCTGTCTTACTTCTTGTATTTTTATTCCTATTATATTGTGAAGAAAGAAAGCAGATAATAATGAAGAATCTGAGTGAGCAAGAAAAATACAAAAAGGAAAGAAAAGAAGGCGGAAATGAGAGACTATGAATGAAAAGGGGAAAGGATAAGAAACTGAAAGGAAAGGACAAAAAATAAGGAAGTATGAGGAAAGAAAAAAGCAAACCTTGAAAAAAAAAAGAAGAAGAAGAATGGGGGATGCAAAATGATAGGAAAGTGAAATAAATGAGAAGGGAAAAAAGACGATAACAAAGATAAATAAAGAAAATGAAGTACGAGTAGTAAAGATGTTAACTCGTTACATGTGTAGTAGAGTCCCAGGACCCTGCATCTTTCTTCATCTCGCCACCAACCTCTCGTGTAGCTTGCGACGCTGTAATACAGTGGTGATTTTGATATAAAGTACTGACTGTAATGGTGTTGATAGCTTTGGTGGTGATGGTGATGATGGGGATGTTAATGCTGATGAAGGTGATGGTGGGGGTGTTAGTGATGGTGGGGGTGTTAGTGATGGTGAAGGCAATTTAGTGTAATTGTGATTATGGTAATGCTAATCATATAAGTACTGTAATGATTATTATTGGGGCGATGCAATTGAGATTTGTAAAATTGTTGTAATTGGTATTAATAGTGATGATAATGTTGATAAACAGTAATTAAGCATGATGATGATGACGTTGCCTCATCTCACTTCCTACGTCTCTTGTAGATTGTGATGTTATATTATAATGAGAAAGGAAATAGCAAGAATAAGGGAAAAGAGATATTTGAAAGAAAATGACGATATAAAGATAAAATGGGAAAAGGAATGCAAATACATGAAAAACAGGAATAAAAATAGAACGAGAGAAAAGAGGATTGACGAAGTAAATGAAAACAAGAGACGACGTAGGCGAAATAATAATAAGTACCATTTGCTGATGATAGTACCTTTTATGCAAGCCACGAAAATCTCAATGAACTATCAAATGTTGTAAATAGCAGCCTAACAGATATTAGAAAATGGATAACAAGCAGCAAACTCACGCTAAACGTAAGAAAATCTCATTACATTATATTTAGAAGGAAACAGAGCGCTGCAAATCAACCCAGCATGTACATAGGTGCCCAGTCAATTGAAAGAGTGGACTGTATAAAATTCCTTGGTGTTATAATTGATGAACGTTTGTCATGGCATTTACATATCCAGGATCTCCATATAAAGAGTAGCAAACAGTGTGGTATCATGTACCAAATTCGTGATCAACTAACAACACGGTCTTTTAAGCTCATTTATTACTGGCTGATTTTTCCTTTATTGTTTTATTGTAACAGTGTATGGAGTGGTGCTTATAAGACTCAACTAAACCGCTTATTTATAGCCCAAAAGAAATCGGTCCGTATAATGGAAAACTTACGCAAATATGACCACACTAATCCATCTTTCAAGAAATTGAGTATCCTAAAATTGCCTGATATAACGTCCTACTGCACTGCTTTGTTTGTTTAGAAGTCTCTGCACAACCTGTCACTTAACAGTTACTTTGATTTTAATATGAATGATCGGTATAATCTCCGAAATAACTGTAATCTAAAAATACCGCTCATGGCTTCAACACAGTCCCAGTCACATATCACTTATCAGAGACCCAAAGTTTGGAATGGTATCCCATTGGCCATTCGAGAACTATGCGAGGCTGTATCTTACAAATCTGCTTATAAATCTTACTTGGTATCAAAGTACTAATTCTTTAAATTAGTTAACTTTCATTATTATTATTATTATTATTATTATTATAATTATTATTATTATTATTGTGGTAGTTATTATTATTATTACTATTATTATTGGTATTAATATAAAATTACCTCCGTTTTGTTGTAGTGCTATCTTGTATATACCCTTTATTAAAATCTTAAAATATTGTCATTCGGCGATGACCATTATTACTTAAAAGTCATACAGCTGATTTAGTCAGATCGTAGTTTTTAGCCTTACTAGACAATTGATGTTTACCAAAAGTACAAGAAATACAAGGTGCCTTTAAAGAGAGTTCCCGGACTCTCAAGAGGCTCAGCCGCTAGTAAACTAAGTGTTATGTCAATTATTGTAATCTCTATGGCTAAATAAACATTTCACTTTGACGTTGAAGTAAAGAAAAAGGAGAAAAACAAAGGAAATGCGATATAAAAATAAAAAGGAACCTACTGGACTACCAGGGTCGAACTCCAGACACCTTTGCTAGAGTCCCAGGTCGCTCCACCCTGCACCATCATGGCTCCTACTTCTCTTATTGCTCTATTGGTCTAACAGAATGAAGAAAGAAAGGGAGAGAAAGAAAGGAAGAATAATGAAAATGATAAATAAATTTGAGAGTAAGCAAAAAAAAACAAAGAATTCAAATGAAAAAGGAAGGAGAAAAAGAAAGGGCAAAAAATCTAGAAAAGAAGAGGAAGGAAGGGAAAGAAAGAGGGAAACTTGGAAAAAGGGCAGGAACGAAGAAAACGAAAATTTAAAAGAGGAAAGAATGAGGGAAAAAAGAAAATGAGATTTAAATGACAAATGTGTTAACTTGGTACACCTGGAGTAGAGTCCCAGTCTCAGGCCACTTCACCTTGCTTCTTTTCGCTTCCTAACTCCTTCGTAGTTTATGATGCTCCAATACAGCGGGGATAGAAGTAGGAGGAATGAAAAAAAAAATAATAAAGGAAAAAGAACACAAAGTAAAGGAGATAAAAGAAAAGGGAAAAGATAGGACAAACAATAGAAAAAGTACAAAACATTTATGATAGACATAAATGGGAAAATAACAAGAAATGCGGAAAGGGGGGAAAGAAGGCTATGAAAACTAAAGAAGATTAATGATGTAAAAAGCCAGAAAAAAAAAAAAAACAAGGAGAGAGAGAGAGAGAGAGAGAGAGAGAGAGAGAGAGAGAGAGTTGATATTCAGGTTGAAAGTTGGACACACATAGTAGTGCCAACTTCATATCGTCTCCTACCTGTCCTGGTGTTTATAAAACTTAAATATTTTAATCCTTGGCCTAAAACGTACATATCTTTAATTTGAATGCAGCACAGTAACAAGAGATTAACACCAGGATATGATGCTATACTCCGTCCACTTTCAGTAGGTCTAAAATTGACATCTGTTCATCTTGAAAGCTGAGCTAAAAGACTACAATTAGGTGCTCGTCATGATGAAGTGATATGGAAAGGACAGGAAGCGGTAACCTATTTTGGTTTACTATTCAGCTAAGGAGTTTTGCTGAAAACTGACGAAAATCTTTTCCAAGCTAACGTGAACGAATTACAGTTGTGGATTACATGTAATGTAGCTAATGGTGATGATGTTGATGATGATGATGATGATGTAGGTTAGTGTTGATGATGACCATTGTACGATTAAACGTATTGATGACGATGTTGATAATGATGATAAAATATCTGTTTAGTTAGATCCGCATATCCAATGATGGTGATGGTAGTAGTGATGCTGAATGGTGATGTAGGTTAGTGTTGATGATGACACTGATGGTGCAGAGGACAGCAACGAAAAAGGACGCAAGCTCATGAAAGAATCCAGCTCAGTACTGCGATAAGTTTGTTGTGTTCCGAAGACCGTATCACTGGGTTCCGAAAATCATCGCTCAGTGGTTCGTTGTTTACCACAATCAAAGTGGATTATTATATCGGACCGCCGCACCACACAAACAAAAGCTTCACTGATTCCTGATAAATGGGAGGTGAAAAAAAAAAAAAAATCAAAGTTTCCTTCAAGTGTAAAGATGTCGAACATACGTGAGCTTGTGTGGGTGTCAGTGTTTTGTGAATAATGTCTATCAACGAACAGTATTTTTTTATGTGTCTGGCTCTAGGCATATAGTAGGTTTAACAACGCGTTCCCTGAGAGCCAGCAGTCCTCCTACGAACCATACACCTCCGCATGTCACCACTTCGGCTCTATCACCCACCATCCATATAGAATACACACTAGGGCTGTCTCATACGGGATTGGTGCATTGTGAGGGTGTCAGCGTTTTGTGCATAATGTGAATCACTGAATAGTAGTTGTGTGGGTGTTGGACTCTTGTGAATAACATGAATCAGTAATAAATAACTGTGCGGGTGTTAAGAGTGCTAAGTGAATAAGTTACTGATTGACAGTTGTGTGGGTGTTACTATGGTTTGTGAATAGGTGTTATTAAGTTACAGATATCAATATGTGTGTGTGTGTGTGTGTGTGTGTGTGTGTGTGTGTGTGTGTGTGTGTGTGTGAAGGCTGTGCTCTACGGTAAATGTAGGGACCATATCACTAAGAGCTCTATGGATCGTTTCTCCTGATTTCTTGGTGTTTTTTGATGCTTCTGGATCTTCCCCAGGGCCCACCTTCCATATAGTGTTGAGGAATAAGATTATTATTATTATTTTTATTATTATTATTATTATTATTATTATTATTATTATTATTACGCCGATGATGAGAAGGAGGACAACGACGATAAAGATTGTAATGCTTATTTTAGAGCGCTCTGCTCTGACCGAAGAGTCGGAGGATCGAATCCACCCAAGGGTCATTGGTAGACATCAGGAAGGGCATCCGGTCATAAAATGCTACACGCTTCAGTCCAAAAGTCCTCTACCCAGGGGCAACGCCTTAGCCCTTCGGGGATACCTGGCGTAATACCAAATTATTTTATATTTTATTATATTTTAATATTGGTTAGGATGACGATGGCAGCGAAGATGACGATGAAGACGACAGCTTCGAAGACGACGATGACGAAGTGATGATGAAGTTTGTGATTGAACTAATGATGATGATGATGATGATGATGATGATAATGATGATGATGGTCATGATGATATGGATGGTGATGAGACAGCATAGTTAACTCACCCTCGATTCCAGGGTTGCCTAGACCAAGGCCGTGTGACTCTGGCCAGTCTCATGTCCTCCTTATTTATCATTTTATTTATCCTGTCTCCTGACGATGTTATGCAGCTTAGGGCAGACTTTTGGAACTGGAGGGGTTGGGTATCGTCTACATTAACCCCTGCTCTGCTAGGGGGCTCTTACCTGAAAAAATCTTCTTCGGGTACCAGGAGAAATTTATATAATACATCACCGTTTTGAAGGGGTTGATTTGTTTTGTATTTATTGTTGACTTGGCTTCGATCTGTTTATCCAGAGAGAGAGAGAGAGAGACAGAGAGAGAGAGAAATGGGGGAGGAAGGTTGGATGCGTAAAGCGAAATAAGAAAACACAACAACTTTTAAAAGGTATTTTATCAGAGTCGTAAGTAACAATGGATCACACATCATCATCACTGTCATCATCATCATCATCATCATCATCATCACTCTAAACTTCTTTCCTAATGAAATATTAGTATGAAGCTCCATGAACAAGAACAGGAGAGAGAGAGAGAGAGAGAGAGAGAGAGAGAGAGAGGGGCATCAGCAGTAAACTGACTATGATTGTTTCACCTGAACGTGGCTGAGATTTGAGCTATTTTCGATGGCAAAATAAGACAATACTACGACTGTACACCTTTGTCATAACACTTCTTCGTGACAAGCATCATATCCTAGTGTTAATGTCAGGTCAGTGGCAGAATAAGACAATACTACTGCTCTACATCATTTCTACGGCACTTCTTCGTGACTAGCATCATATTCTATTGTTAATCTGGTTTTACAGTTCATTGGCAGAATAACACAATACAACGGCTCTACATCCTTTGCAGAGCACTTCTTCGTGACTAGCATCATATTCTATTGTTAATCTGGTTTTACAGTTCAGTGGCAGAATAACACAATACGACGGCTCTACATCCTATCCACAGCACTTCTTCGTGACTACCGCGGTGTTGTTGTGTTAATGTCTTGGTACAGGTCAGGGTTCAAGATGGAGAGATGTCAGTTTGAGGTGCAATTAACCCCTTCACTCCGATGACGTATTTTTTATTTTATTCTTGTAACCTTCAGGCGATTTTCCTCAGTTTAGGAGCAACTTTTGGAAGCAGAGGGTTAAATAAAGCCTTCATTAAACCCTTCACTACAAGAGTCTGCCACAAGTTTAATGAAATCGTCTGGAGGCAGCAAGAATGACACCGAAAAATACAGCAGCCCATGCAAGGCAGGACTGTGAGCACCTTAGAACTGGAAGGTGGATGACATACATACATACATACATACATACATACATACGTACGTACATACATACATACATACATACAGCAGCCCATGAAGGCCTGACAGTGAACACCATAGAACTGGAAGATTGAAAAGAGAGAGAGAGAGAGAGAGAGAGAGAGAGAGAGAGAGAGAGATGGACTGATGGGTAGAGGTATAGATAGACAGAGACGGACGTATGTGGATAAATATAAAGATAGAACAGTAGGTAAATATAGACAGATGAATAGATATGGATTCATAGATAGATAGATAGACAGGTAGTTAGATAGACAGACGGAGAGATGGTTATAGACAGATAGATAGAGGAACGAACGGTTAGGTAGACTGACAGATAAATGGGCGAACTGATGGATGGATATAGATGGGAGGATAGATACATAGAAGATAGATAGGCAGATAAGTAAACAGATACATATATAGTTAGAAAGACAGATAGATGGACCAATTGACTGAGTAACTGATAAATACTGATGTGGAAACGGAGGTATTTATATGATGGTAGAGTGAACCTCGGCCACCTAGCGCTGAGCAATGGCTTGACAGATGCATGCATATAAATAGGTAGACAGACTGATTAGATAGACAGACAGACAAAGAGATAGATAGATAGGTAGATAGATAGATAGACAGATAGACAGACAGAAATATAGGTAGAGAGGTAGGTAGATAGAAAGACATATATAGTGAAAATTTAAAATAAGTAAATTGTAGGCACGTGTGGAAAGTAGCTTGAACCCCAGCCAGCCAGTATGGTGCTGGGAGTGGATCTGTCTCGGTCTTCCTCGCCTCCTGCTTACCACTCTTCCATCCTGTCTCTTATTGTGCCTGTTCTTAACACACTCATTGTTTACTATAATCTCTCCCATACTTTCTTCATCATACTCTCGATTAAAAGTTCTTTTATTCTACTTAAACTGTCGTCTTCATCACTATCTCTCTTTCCTAAACCTTCCCTTATCACTGTTTGAAATTTTTTTCATTTTTTTATCGTACACTCTCCAACCTACCAGTTTTTTGCAAACTCTTTTTAATATACACTGTGATACTTTCATTATGCTCTATCTTACTATTGCTCTCTCTCTCTCTCTCTCTCTCTCTCTCTCTCTCTCTCTCTCTCTCTCTCTCTCTCTCTCTCTCTCTCTCTCTCTCTCTCTCTCTCTCTCTCTCTCTCTCTTATATTTTCTTTATTTCCCTTTCTTCACAGATGTAGTACTGTATTCCAGCTGCCGCCAAAAGATTGTATTCAGTTCAGAGTGAGTCATGGCATCCTGAGAATCAACGTAAAATTACCAAAGTCAAGCAAATGCTGTGGCTGTTGGTTGGAGTGCATATTAATGACAAGGAAATGAGAAAGACAAAAAGAAAGACCAAGGAAAAGGAGAAAGATAGGAGAAAGAAAAGATAGAGGAAAGGATATAGGTAGAAAGAAAAATGAGAGAAAAAAGAAAAAGCCAGAAAGGATAAACATAGTGAAGAAGTATGGTGCAATACAGGGTAAAGGTGTTAATTAGGTACAGGTGTAGTAGAGTCCCAGGCCGCTACACCTTATTTCATTTCGCCTCCTGACTCTATCGTAGCTTGAGCTGCTGTAATATAGATGTGGCTGATTTAATGTACCTAATTGTGCTGAAGGTGATACTGCTGATGATGATTATTAGATTTAAGAATAGTGTTAACTGTATCGATGATGATGATGATGATGGTCGTGGCTGTTGCACTGGGAGTGATGATGATGGTGGTTTCAGGTAGGTTAGTGTTGGTGATGATAACCTTACTCCATCTCGCCTTCTACTGTTATTGTAGCTTGTAATGTTATAATATAAAGCAAAGGAGGAAGAAGTAAGAAAAATATAAGAACTAAAAGAATGAAAGAAATAATGGAAAGTGACAAAATACAGTGGAAGAGTAAAATGAGTTTGTAAGGAAAAGGACAAGGAATGTGAGATGGAGAGGACAAAGTAAAAGAAAGAAGTGATAAAAGAAATGTAAAAAGGAACGAAAATTAGAAAAAAAAGAAGAAAGAAAAGAGGAGAAATAATTAATGAAAGAGGCCATCAATATAAGGAGCATCAGCGAAAACGAAGAGGAAAGAAAAAAAGATATAAGAAGGGAAGAGAGAGAAAAAAAGAGCCATTATGGGAGAAGGTTCGACCTGCGGACACTTATTAGAGTCTGAGGCGGCTGCACCTTACTTCACCGTGGCTCTCACTTGTGTTGTTGCTGTACCGCTGTAATATAGTGAAGAAAGAATGAGGAGAGAAAGAAATGGTTGGAAAAAGAACGAGAGAGGTGCATTACAGTAAAAAGAGAGAAAGTGAAAGAAGCTGGAAGAATGGGAAAGGAAAAGGAAAGGAAAAGGTATAAAAGAAGAAAGACAAAAAACTGAGGGAAAAATGGAAAGGAAGAAAGGGGGATAGAAAGAAGGGAACTGAGTAGGAAGGAAGTTAAAAGAGAACAAGAATGAAGCAAAACATTAATTGAATAAGGAATGAGAGATAAAGCTAATAAATCATAAATGGTCATTGGTAGACATCAGGAAGGGCATCCGGTCATAAAATGCTACACGCTTCAGTCCAAAAGTCCTCTACCCAGGGGCAACGCCTTAGCCCTTCGGGGATACCTGGTGTAATACCAAATTATTTTATATTTTATTATATTTTAATATTGGTTAGGATGACGATGGCAGCGAAGATGACGATGAAGACGACAGCTTCGAAGACGACGATGACGAAGTGATGATGAAGTTTGTGATTGAACTAATGATGATGATGATGATGATGATGATAATGATAATGATGGTCATGATGATATGGATGGTGATGAGACAGCATAGTTAACTCACCCTCGATTCCAGGGTTGCCTAGACCAAGGCCGTGTGACTCTGGCCAGTCTCATGTCCTCCTTATTTATCATTTTATTTATCCTGTCTCCTGACGATGTTATGCAGCTTAGGGCAGACTTTTGGAACTGGAGGGGTTGGGTATCGTCTACATTAACCCCTGCTCTGCTAGGGGGCTCTTACCTGAAAAAATCTTCTTCGGGTACCACGAGAAATTTATATAATACATCACCGTTTTGAAGGGGTTGATTTGTTTTGTATTTATTGTTGACTTGGCTTCGATCTGTTTATCCAGAGAGAGAGAGAGAGACAGAGAGAGAGAGAAATGGGGGAGGAAGGTTGGATGCGTAAAGCGAAATAAGAAAACACAACAACTTTTAAAAGGTATTTTATCAGAGTCGTAAGTAACAATGGATCACACATCATCATCACTGTCATCATCATCATCATCATCATCATCATCATCATCACTCTAAACTTCTTTCCTAATGAAATATTAGTATGAAGCTCCATGAACAAGAACAGGAGAGAGAGAGAGAGAGAGAGAGAGAGAGAGAGAGAGAGAGAGAGAGAGAGGGGCATCAGCAGTAAACTGACTATGATTGTTTCACCTGAACGTGGCTGAGATTTGAGCTATTTTCGATGGCAAAATAAGACAATACTACGACTGTACACCTTTGTCATAACACTTCTTCGTGACAAGCATCATATCCTAGTGTTAATGTCAGGTCAGTGGCAGAATAAGACAATACTACTGCTCTACATCATTTCTACGGCACTTCTTCGTGACTAGCATCATATTCTATTGTTAATCTGGTTTTACAGTTCATTGGCAGAATAACACAATACAACGGCTCTACATCCTTTGCAGAGCACTTCTTCGTGACTAGCATCATATTCTATTGTTAATCTGGTTTTACAGTTCAGTGGCAGAATAACACAATACGACGGCTCTACATCCTATCCACAGCACTTCTTCGTGACTACCGCGGTGTTGTTGTGTTAATGTCTTGGTACAGGTCAGGGTTCAAGATGGAGAGATGTCAGTTTGAGGTGCAATTAACCCCTTCACTCCGATGACGTATTTTTTATTTTATTCTTGTAACCTTCAGGCGATTTTCCTCAGTTTAGGAGCAACTTTTGGAAGCAGAGGGTTAAATAAAGCCTTCATTAAACCCTTCACTACAAGAGTCTGCCACAAGTTTAATGAAATCGTCTGGAGGCAGCAAGAATGACACCGAAAAATACAGCAGCCCATGCAAGGCAGGACTGTGAGCACCTTAGAACTGGAAGGTGGATGACATACATACATACATACATACATACATACATACGTACGTACATACATACATACATACATACAGCAGCCCATGAAGGCCTGACAGTGAACACCATAGAACTGGAAGATTGAAAAGAGAGAGAGAGAGAGAGAGAGAGAGAGAGAGAGAGAGAGAGAGAGAGAGAGAGAGAGAGATGGACTGATGGGTAGAGGTATAGATAGACAGAGACGGACGTATGTGGATAAATATAAAGATAGAACAGTAGGTAAATATAGACAGATGAATAGATATGGATTCATAGATAGATAGATAGACAGGTAGTTAGATAGACAGACGGAGAGATGGTTATAGACAGATAGATAGAGGAACGAACGGTTAGGTAGACTGACAGATAAATGGGCGAACTGATGGATGGATATAGATGGGAGGATAGATACATAGAAGATAGATAGGCAGATAAGTAAACAGATACATATATAGTTAGAAAGACAGATAGATGGACCAATTGACTGAGTAACTGATAAATACTGATGTGGAAACGGAGGTATTTATATGATGGTAGAGTGAACCTCGGCCACCTAGCGCTGAGCAATGGCTTGACAGATGCATGCATATAAATAGGTAGACAGACTGATTAGATAGACAGACAGACAAAGAGATAGATAGATAGGTAGATAGATAGATAGACAGATAGACAGACAGAAATATAGGTAGAGAGGTAGGTAGATAGAAAGACATATATAGTGAAAATTTAAAATAAGTAAATTGTAGGCACGTGTGGAAAGTAGCTTGAACCCCAGCCAGCCAGTATGGTGCTGGGAGTGGATCTGTCTCGGTCTTCCTCGCCTCCTGCTTACCACTCTTCCATCCTGTCTCTTATTGTGCCTGTTCTTAACACACTCATTGTTTACTATAATCTCTCCCATACTTTCTTCATCATACTCTCGATTAAAAGTTCTTTTATTCTACTTAAACTGTCGTCTTCATCACTATCTCTCTTTCCTAAACCTTCCCTTATCACTGTTTGAAATTTTTTTCATTTTTTTATCGTACACTCTCCAACCTACCAGTTTTTTGCAAACTCTTTTTAATATACACTGTGATACTTTCATTATGCTCTATCTTACTATTGCTCTCTCTCTCTCTCTCTCTCTCTCTCTCTCTCTCTCTCTCTCTCTCTCTCTCTCTCTCTCTCTTATATTTTCTTTATTTCCCTTTCTTCACAGATGTAGTACTGTATTCCAGCTGCCGCCAAAAGATTGTATTCAGTTTAGAGTGAGTCATGGCATCCTGAGAATCAACGTAAAATTACCAAAGTCAAGCAAATGCTGTGGCTGTTGGTTGGAGTGCATATTAATGACAAGGAAATGAGAAAGACAAAAAGAAAGACCAAGGAAAAGGAGAAAGATAGGAGAAAGAAAAGATAGAGGAAAGGATATAGGTAGAAAGAAAAATGAGAGAAAAAAGAAAAAGCCAGAAAGGATAAACATAGTGAAGAAGTATGGTGCAATACAGGGTAAAGGTGTTAATTAGGTACAGGTGTAGTAGAGTCCCAGGCCGCTACACCTTATTTCATTTCGCCTCCTGACTCTATCGTAGCTTGAGCTGCTGTAATATAGATGTGGCTGATTTAATGTACCTAATTGTGCTGAAGGTGATACTGCTGATGATGATTATTAGATTTAAGAATAGTGTTAACTGTATCGATGATGATGATGATGATGGTCGTGGCTGTTGCACTGGGAGTGATGATGATGGTGGTTTCAGGTAGGTTAGTGTTGGTGATGATAACCTTACTCCATCTCGCCTTCTACTGTTATTGTAGCTTGTAATGTTATAATATAAAGCAAAGGAGGAAGAAGTAAGAAAAATATAAGAACTAAAAGAATGAAAGAAATAATGGAAAGTGACAAAATACAGTGGAAGAGTAAAATGAGTTTGTAAGGAAAAGGACAAGGAATGTGAGATGGAGAGGACAAAGTAAAAGAAAGAAGTGATAAAAGAAATGTAAAAAGGAACGAAAATTAGAAAAAAAAGAAGAAAGAAAAGAGGAGAAATAATTAATGAAAGAGGCCATCAATATAAGGAGCATCAGCGAAAACGAAGAGGAAAGAAAAAAAGATATAAGAAGATAAGAGAGAAAAAAAGAGCCATTATGGGAGAAGGTTCGACCTGCGGACACTTATTAGAGTCTGAGGCGGCTGCACCTTACTTCACCGTGGCTCTCACTTGTGTTGTTGCTGTACCGCTGTAATATAGTGAAGAAAGAATGAGGAGAGAAAGAAATGGTTGGAAAAAGAACGAGAGAGGTGCATTACAGTAAAAAGAGAGAAAGTGAAAGAAGCTGGAAGAATGGGAAAGGAAAAGGAAAGGAAAAGGTATAAAAGAAGAAAGAAAAAAAACTGAGGGAAAAAAGGAAAGGAAGAAAGGGGGATAGAAAGAAGGGAACTGAGTAGGAAGGAAGTTAAAAGAGAACAAGAATGAAGCAAAACATTAATTGAATAAGGAATGAGAGATAAAGCTAATAAATCATAAATGGTCATTGGTAGACATCAGGAAGGGCATCCGGTCATAAAATGCTACACGCTTCAGTCCAAAAGTCCTCTACCCAGGGGCAACGCCTTAGCCCTTCGGGGATACCTGGTGTAATACCAAATTATTTTATATTTTATTATATTTTAATATTGGTTAGGATGACGATGGCAGCGAAGATGACGATGAAGACGACAGCTTCGAAGACGACGATGACGAAGTGATGATGAAGTTTGTGATTGAACTAATGATGATGATGATGATGATGATGATAATGATGATGATGGTCATGATGATATGGATGGTGATGAGACAGCATAGTTAACTCACCCTCGATTCCAGGGTTGCCTAGACCAAGGCCGTGTGACTCTGGCCAGTCTCATGTCCTCCTTATTTATCATTTTATTTATCCTGTCTCCTGACGATGTTATGCAGCTTAGGGCAGACTTTTGGAACTGGAGGGGTTGGGTATCGTCTACATTAACCCCTGCTCTGCTAGGGGCTCTTACCTGAAAAAATCTTCTTCGGGTACCAGGAGAAAATTATATAATACATCACCGTTTTGAAGGGGTTGATTTGTTTTGTATTTATTGTTGACTTGGCTTCGATCTGTTTATCCAGAGAGAGAGAGAGAGACAGAGAGAGAGAGAAATGGGGGAGGAAGGTTGGATGCGTAAAGCGAAATAAGAAAACACAACAACTTTTAAAAGGTATTTTATCAGAGTCGTAAGTAACAATGGATCACACATCATCATCACTGTCATCATCATCATCATCATCATCATCATCATCACTCTAAACTTCTTTCCTAATGAAATATTAGTATGAAGCTCCATGAACAAGAACAGGAGAGAGAGAGAGAGAGAGAGAGAGGGGCATCAGCAGTAAACTGACTATGATTGTTTCACCTGAACGTGGCTGAGATTTGAGCTATTTTCGATGGCAAAATAAGACAATACTACGACTGTACACCTTTGTCATAACACTTCTTCGTGACAAGCATCATATCCTAGTGTTAATGTCAGGTCAGTGGCAGAATAAGACAATACTACGTGACTAGCATCATATTCTATTGTTAATCTGGTTTTACAGTTCATTGGCAGAATAACACAATACAACGGCTCTACATCCTTTGCAGAGCACTTCTTCGTGACTAGCATCATATTCTATTGTTAATCTGGTTTTACAGTTCAGTGGCAGAATAACACAATACGACGGCTCTACATCCTATCCACAGCACTTCTTCGTGACTACCGCGGTGTTGTTGTGTTAATGTCTTGGTACAGGTCAGGGTTCAAGATGGAGAGATGTCAGTTTGAGGTGCAATTAACCCCTTCACTCCGATGACGTATTTTTTATTTTATTCTTGTAACCTTCAGGCGATTTTCCTCAGTTTAGGAGCAACTTTTGGAAGCAGAGGGTTAAATAAAGCCTTCATTAAACCCTTCACTACAAGAGTCTGCCACAAGTTTAATGAAATCGTCTGGAGGCAGCAAGAATGACACCGAAAAATACAGCAGCCCATGCAAGGCAGGACTGTGAGCACCTTAGAACTGGAAGGTGGATGACATACATACATACATACATACATACATACATACATACGTACGTACATACATACATACATACATACAGCAGCCCATGAAGGCCTGACAGTGAACACCATAGAACTGGAAGATTGAAAAGAGAGAGAGAGAGAGAGAGAGAGAGAGAGAGAGAGAGAGAGAGAGAGATGGACTGATGGGTAGAGGTATAGATAGACAGAGACGGACGTATGTGGATAAATATAAAGATAGAACAGTAGGTAAATATAGACAGATGAATAGATATGGATTCATAGATAGATAGATAGACAGGTAGTTAGATAGACAGACGGAGAGATGGTTATAGACAGATAGATAGAGGAACGAACGGTTAGGTAGACTGACAGATAAATGGGCGAACTGATGGATGGATATAGATGGGAGGATAGATACATAGAAGATAGATAGGCAGATAAGTAAACAGATACATATATAGTTAGAAAGACAGATAGATGGACCAATTGACTGAGTAACTGATAAATACTGATGTGGAAACGGAGGTATTTATATGATGGTAGAGTGAACCTCGGCCACCTAGCGCTGAGCAATGGCTTGACAGATGCATGCATATAAATAGGTAGACAGACTGATTAGATAGACAGACAGACAAAGAGATAGATAGATAGGTAGATAGATAGATAGACAGATAGACAGACAGAAATATAGGTAGAGAGGTAGGTAGATAGAAAGACATATATAGTGAAAATTTAAAATAAGTAAATTGTAGGCACGTGTGGAAAGTAGCTTGAACCCCAGCCAGCCAGTATGGTGCTGGGAGTGGATCTGTCTCGGTCTTCCTCGCCTCCTGCTTACCACTCTTCCATCCTGTCTCTTATTGTGCCTGTTCTTAACACACTCATTGTTTACTATAATCTCTCCCATACTTTCTTCATCATACTCTCGATTAAAAGTTCTTTTATTCTACTTAAACTGTCGTCTTCATCACTATCTCTCTTTCCTAAACCTTCCCTTATCACTGTTTGAAATTTTTTTCATTTTTTTATCGTACACTCTCCAACCTACCAGTTTTTTGCTAACTCTTTTTAATATACACTGTGATACTTTCATTATGCTCTATCTTACTATTGCTCTCTCTCTCTCTCTCTCTCTCTCTCTCTCTCTCTCTCTCTCTCTCTCTCTCTCTTATATTTTCTTTATTTCCCTTTCTTCACAGATGTAGTACTGTATTCCAGCTGCCGCCAAAAGATTGTATTCAGTTTAGAGTGAGTCATGGCATCCTGAGAATCAACGTAAAATTACCAAAGTCAAGCAAATGCTGTGGCTGTTGGTTGGAGTGCATATTAATGACAAGGAAATGAGAAAGACAAAAAGAAAGACCAAGGAAAAGGAGAAAGATAGGAGAAAGAAAAGATAGAGGAAAGGATATAGGTAGAAAGAAAAATGAGAGAAAAAAAAAAAACGCCAGAAAGGATAAACATAGTGAAGAAGTATGGTGCAATACAGGGTAAAGGTGTTAATTAGGTACAGGTGTAGTAGAGTCCCAGGCCGCTACACCTTATTTCATTTCGCCTCCTGACTCTATCGTAGCTTGAGCTGCTGTAATATAGATGTGGCTGATTTAATGTACCTAATTGTGCTGAAGGTGATACTGCTGATGATGATTATTAGATTTAAGAATAGTGTTAACTGTATCGATGATGATGATGATGATGGTCGTGGCTGTTGCACTGGGAGTGATGATGATGGTGGTTTCAGGTAGGTTAGTGTTGGTGATGATAACCTTACTCCATCTCGCCTTCTACTGTTATTGTAGCTTGTAATGTTATAATATAAAGCAAAGGAGGAAGAAGTAAGAGAAATATAAGAACTAAAAGAATGAAAGAAATAATGGAAAGTGACAAAATACAGTGGAAGAGTAAAATGAGTTTGTAAGGAAAAGGACAAGGAATGTGAGATGGAGAGGACAAAGTAAAAGAAAGAAGTGATAAAAGAAATGTAAAAAGGAACGAAAATTAGAAAAAAAAGAAGAAAGAAAAGAGGAGAAATAATTAATGAAAGAGGCCATCAATATAAGGAGCATCAGCGAAAACGAAGAGGAAAGAAAAAAAGATATAAGAAGGGAAGAGAGAGAAAAAAAGAGCCATTATGGGAGAAGGTTCGACCTGCGGACACTTATTAGAGTCTGAGGCGGCTGCACCTTACTTCACCGTGGCTCTCACTTGTGTTGTTGCTGTACCGCTGTAATATAGTGAAGAAAGAATGAGGAGAGAAAGAAATGGTTGGAAAAAGAACGAGAGAGGTGCATTACAGTAAAAAGAGAGAAAGTGAAAGAAGCTGGAAGAATGGGAAAGGAAAAGGAAAGGAAAAGGTATAAAAGAAGAAAGAAAAAAAAACTGAGGGAAAAAAGGAAAGGAAGAAAGGGGGATAGAAAGAAGGGAACTGAGTAGGAAGGAAGTTAAAAGAGAACAAGAATGAAGCAAAACATTAATTGAATAAGGAATGAGAGATAAAGCTAATAAATCATAAATGGTCATTGGTAGACATCAGGAAGGGCATCCGGTCATAAAATGCTACACGCTTCAGTCCAAAAGTCCTCTACCCAGGGGCAACGCCTCTGCCCTTCGGGGATACCTGGTGTAATACCAAATTATTTTATATTTTATTATATTTTAATATTGGTTAGGATGACGATGGCAGCGAAGATGACGATGAAGACGACAGCTTCGAAGACGACGATGACGAAGTGATGATGAAGTTTGTGATTGAACTAATGATGATGATGATGATGATGATGATAATGATGATGATGGTCATGATGATATGGATGGTGATGAGACAGCATAGTTAACTCACCCTCGATTCCAGGGTTGCCTAGACCAAGGCCGTGTGACTCTGGCCAGTCTCATGTCCTCCTTATTTATCATTTTATTTATCCTGTCTCCTGACGATGTTATGCAGCTTAGGGCAGACTTTTGGAACTGGAGGGGTTGGGTATCGTCTACATTAACCCCTGCTCTGCTAGGGGGCTCTTACCTGAAAAAATCTTCTTCGGGTACCACGAGAAATTTATATAATACATCACCGTTTTGAAGGGGTTGATTTGTTTTGTATTTATTGTTGACTTGGCTTCGATCTGTTTATCCAGAGAGAGAGAGAGAGAGACAGAGAGAGAGAGAAATGGGGGAGGAAGGTTGGATGCGTAAAGCGAAATAAGAAAACACAACAACTTTTAAAAGGTATTTTATCAGAGTCGTAAGTAACAATGGATCACACATCATCATCACTGTCATCATCATCATCATCATCATCATCATCATCACTCTAAACTTCTTTCCTAATGAAATATTAGTATGAAGCTCCATGAACAAGAACAGGAGAGAGAGAGAGAGAGAGAGGGGCATCAGCAGTAAACTGACTATGATTGTTTCACCTGAACGTGGCTGAGATTTGAGCTATTTTCGATGGCAAAATAAGACAATACTACGACTGTACACCTTTGTCATAACACTTCTTCGTGACAAGCATCATATCCTAGTGTTAATGTCAGGTCAGTGGCAGAATAAGACAATACTACTGCTCTACATCATTTCTACGGCACTTCTTCGTGACTAGCATCATATTCTATTGTTAATCTGGTTTTACAGTTCATTGGCAGAATAACACAATACAACGGCTCTACATCCTTTGCAGAGCACTTCTTCGTGACTAGCATCATATTCTATTGTTAATCTGGTTTTACAGTTCAGTGGCAGAATAACACAATACGACGGCTCTACATCCTATCCACAGCACTTCTTCGTGACTACCGCGGTGTTGTTGTGTTAATGTCTTGGTACAGGTCAGGGTTCAAGATGGAGAGATGTCAGTTTGAGGTGCAATTAACCCCTTCACTCCGATGACGTATTTTTTATTTTATTCTTGTAACCTTCAGGCGATTTTCCTCAGTTTAGGAGCAACTTTTGGAAGCAGAGGGTTAAATAAAGCCTTCATTAAACCCTTCACTACAAGAGTCTGCCACAAGTTTAATGAAATCGTCTGGAGGCAGCAAGAATGACACCGAAAAATACAGCAGCCCATGCAAGGCAGGACTGTGAGCACCTTAGAACTGGAAGGTGGATGACATACATACATACATACATACATACATACATACATACATACGTACGTACATACATACATACATACATACAGCAGCCCATGAAGGCCTGACAGTGAACACCATAGAACTGGAAGATTGAAAAGAGAGAGAGAGAGAGAGAGAGAGAGAGAGAGAGAGAGAGATGGACTGATGGGTAGAGGTATAGATAGACAGAGACGGACGTATGTGGATAAATATAAAGATAGAACAGTAGGTAAATATAGACAGATGAATAGATATGGATTCATAGATAGATAGATAGACAGGTAGTTAGATAGACAGACGGAGAGATGGTTATAGACAGATAGATAGAGGAAGGAACGGTTAGGTAGACTGACAGATAAATGGGCGAACTGATGGATGGATATAGATGGGAGGATAGATACATAGAAGATAGATAGGCAGATAAGTAAACAGATACATATATAGTTAGAAAGACAGATAGATGGACCAATTGACTGAGTAACTGATAAATACTGATGTGGAAACGGAGGTATTTATATGATGGTAGAGTGAACCTCGGCCACCTAGCGCTGAGCAATGGCTTGACAGATGCATGCATATAAATAGGTAGACAGACTGATTAGATAGACAGACAGACAAAGAGATAGATAGATAGGTAGATAGATAGATAGACAGATAGACAGACAGAAATATAGGTAGAGAGGTAGGTAGATAGAAAGACATATATAGTGAAAATTTAAAATAAGTAAATTGTAGGCACGTGTGGAAAGTAGCTTGAACCCCAGCCAGCCAGTATGGTGCTGGGAGTGGATCTGTCTCGGTCTTCCTCGCCTCCTGCTTACCACTCTTCCATCCTGTCTCTTATTGTGCCTGTTCTTAACACACTCATTGTTTACTATAATCTCTCCCATACTTTCTTCATCATACTCTCGATTAAAAGTTCTTTTATTCTACTTAAACTGTCGTCTTCATCACTATCTCTCTTTCCTAAACCTTCCCTTATCACTGTTTGAAATTTTTTCATTTTTTTATCGTACACTCTCCAACCTACCAGTTTTTTGCAAACTCTTTTTAATATACACTGTGATACTTTCATTATGCTCTATCTTACTATTGCTCTCTCTCTCTCTCTCTCTCTCTCTCTCTCTCTCTCTCTCTCTCTCTCTCTCTCTCTTATATTTTCTTTATTTCCCTTTCTTCACAGATGTAGTACTGTATTCCAGCTGCCGCCAAAAGATTGTATTCAGTTTAGAGTGAGTCATGGCATCCTGAGAATCAACGTAAAATTACCAAAGTCAAGCAAATGCTGTGGCTGTTGGTTGGAGTGCATATTAATGACAAGGAAATGAGAAAGACAAAAAGAAAGACCAAAGGAAAAGGAGAAAGATAGGAGAAAGAAAAGATAGAGGAAAGGATATAGGTAGAAAGAAAAATGAGAGAAAAAAAAAGCCAGAAAGGATAAACATAGTGAAGAAGTATGGTGCAATACAGGGTAAAGGTGTTAATTAGGTACAGGTGTAGTAGAGTCCCAGGCCGCTACACCTTATTTCATTTCGCCTCCTGACTCTATCGTAGCTTGAGCTGCTGTAATATAGATGTGGCTGATTTAATGTACCTAATTGTGCTGAAGGTGATACTGCTGATGATGATTATTAGATTTAAGAATAGTGTTAACTGTATCGATGATGATGATGATGATGGTCGTGGCTGTTGCACTGGGAGTGATGATGATGGTGGTTTCAGGTAGGTTAGTGTTG
>NC_137065.1:9185483-9237983 GCF_032717465.1 Coenobita brevimanus
GAATCGTGCTAAGCCTGTTCTTCGCTCTGCTAAAAATAACAATTTCATCCTGGTACAAAATGCTCTCAACTCTCTAACTCGAACTCTTCCTGCTCCTTCTGGCACCTTGCTATAATCCTTTCTAACAACTTTTCGGCTTCATCCTTCCCTCGTCTGTTCTACTCTGATGGCTCTGCAGCTCTTTCTGCTACTGAGAAAGCAGATCTCTTTTGCTCAGACTTTCTCCTCCAATTCCACCTTTAGACGATTCCGGTTGCCATGTTCCTCCATCACTTCCCCCTCTGACTTCCTCATGGCTAACATTAAAATTTCTTCAGCTGATGTATTTTCTGCCATTGCTGGCCTCAGTACTAATAAGGCATGAGGGGCTCATGGAGTCCCTCCTGTTGTTCTCAAGAACTGTGCTTCTGTGTTTACACCCTGCTTAGGCAAACTCTTTCGCCTTTGTCTGTCAACTTGTACCTTTCTTTCTTGCTGGAAGTTTGCTCTCATTCAGCCGGTCCCAAAGAAGGGTGACCATTCCCAACCCTCTAACTATCGTCCAATTGCTTTAACATCCTGTATCTCAAAATCTATTCTTAATAGAAAAATTTTAAAGCATGTTTCCTATCACAACCTTCTTTCCGATCGTCAGTATGGATTCCGTCAGGGACGCTCCACAGGCGATCTTCTCACCTACCTTTCAGACTCCTGGTCATCCTCATTTCGGGACTTTGGCGAAAGCTTTGCCATTGCACTTGACATCTCAAAGGCTTTCGATCGAGTCGGGCATAAATCTTTAATTTCCAAACTGCCCTCGTATCGGTTTTCTATCCTTCTATCTATGCCTTTCATCTCTAGCTTCCCTTTCTGAATTCGTTCTATAGCAACTGTTGTAGAGCGGCTATCGTTCTTCTCCTAGATCTATTAACAGTGGTGTTCCTCAGGGCTCTGTCCATATCACCAACTCTCTTCCTCTTATTCATCAATGACCTTCTAAGCTGTACAAGATCTAACCCTATCCACTCATTCACGCTAGATGACTCCACCCTTCACCTTTTCCATTCGATTCCCACAATGTCCATTTCAGCAGTTACTTCAACAGGCAAGGGATGAGGCTAAGTGGCACACCTAATGTCTGACTTGGCTCGTCATCTGTGACTGGAGTGCAAAAACAATCTGGTTGTTTTTAATGCATCAAAGACTCAAGTTTTTGCACCTATTAACCCGACAAAATCTTCCACAGGTATATCCACTTATGTTTAATAATACCTCAACTTAATCCTGCATCATCGTTGAACATGCTTGGGGTTTCATTTGCTCGGGATTTGTCTTGGAAAGACCATATTAAATCTCTTGTAAAATCTGCTTCCAAGCAATTGGGTGTGCTAAGCCGACTCCGTTCCTTCTTTGCCCCTGCACAATTGTTGACTCTATACAGGGGTTTTATCCGCCCCTGTGTGGAGTACAACTCTCATGTGTGGGGAGGCTCCCCACATACAGCTCTTCTCAATAGGGTGGAGTCAAAGGCTATTCGTCTCATTAACTCTCCTTCTCTTACTGACTCCCTTCAACCTCTGTCTCTTCGCCGCACTGTTGCATCTTTATCTCTTTTCTATCGCTACTTCAATGGTCACTGTTCCTCTGAACTGTCTGCATGCATTCCTCCACTTCTACGACGGGCGCGTAGCACCCGTCTAGCAGCAAACTCTCACCCAGTTTCTGTCCAACTCTCTAATGCGAGAGTTAACCGTTACTCCCAGTCCTTCATTTATGCAACAGGTCAACTCTGGAACTGTCTTCCTCTGTCTGTATTTCCTGCTTCCTATGATCTCCAGTCTTTCAAACGCAATGTGTCAAGGCATCTCGAAATGAATGGATCTTGAATTTGGCTCTCTCTTGTATTTTGTTTTTCTCTTGGAAGGAACAGTTTTGCGGGCTCATTGCCTTTGGTTCCTTCTTCCCCACATAATATATATATATATATATATATATATATATATATATATATATATATATATATATATATATATATATATAATTTTTATTGTATTTATTTATTTTACTTTATTTGTATTTTATTTTTTTTTAGATATTTTAAAACCTTACGTTATGGAACAGAAAAAAAAACTAATTAACCTAAAGTCCCTAAAACTGATAACTTAACAGACAAATTGCTAACCTATACTAAATCCTAAAAAGACAAATAGCTAAACCTTCAGTAATGATAAAAACAAAAATACCCCGACCAAGAGAACTCCATCGACTGCAGATATGTAATGCCGTTCTACATAACATACCTGCAATCATCACCTGGTGACTGTCAGTCGAGGCACAACCTTATATATGGGACATCAATATATGATAGAGAACCAGACGAGTCAGGAACATTTCCATATACGTCAGCTGTCGGCACTAATTAGAATAACTTAAGCAAGATGGTATAATATATTTACATAATATGTACAAAAAGTGAAGAACCTCGCCCAACAGACCACCATCGACTGCAAGTGCCCAATACCTTTCTATATCGCACACTTGCACTCATCATCTGGTGACTGTCAGTCGAGGAACGGGGTTTAATGTAGGGGACATCAATATTAGAAATAGATCAGTGGGAAGGAGGAACTATTTCAAATATGTCAACTATCAACCCTGATTAAGAGTACAATATATACATATTTACAGTTGATAAAAAGCATAACCATACAGCAAAAAAGTCACATCACTCTGATCAGTCCGGTCTCTCTCGACAAAGCCATCAGTTTATCAGTCATAACAATGTCCCCATTACCCACGATGGTGGAAAGGGTGAAGGGGATGTCTGCTGCGCCGCAGTAATTTACAAGTGAAGCCCTTTTACGAATAAATCTCTGACAGTGCAGGTTGATATGACTGGTAGATAACACCGCATCACAGATGTCACAGTGCGCTGGAAAGCATCTTTCCATGTAAGGTTCCATGTGCGTTACCATGGTGGCATTGAGCCGTAATCGCGCCAGGATTGTTTCATCAAGACGACTGGGACGGTTGGCAGTATCCCAGTTGCTCAAGTATGGCTTACCGGTTGGATTACTAAGTCTGGTCCACTGACCTTGCCACAGAAGATTTATTGATTTCTTTCCGAGAGAGAGACTCGACCGTAGATCACGAGGAACGTCCCAAGTCTCCTCGAGTTCTACAGCCGACTTTGCAAATAAGTCAGCCTTCTCATTGCCGTAAATACGACAATGACCAGGCACCCAGATCAGCTTGAAAGACTTGTCGCACGAATGCAATTTATTAATAATGCAGCCCTGGATCTCATTAGAGTCCATAGTACAAGAAGCAATTGCCTGAAGGGCTAATTTTGAATCTGAAAATATGATGAGTCATGCTGGGAAGTGAGACCATAGTCTATGGCTCTGTCAATAGGAATAAGTTTGGAGGTAAACACAGATGTATGAGTCGGCAACCGATACCTGAGGGCACATTCAGTCGACCACACACTAGCACCAACACATTCAATCGACTTGGAGCCGTCGGTTTACAATTGGTGGGACCCTAAGTGACGAACGATGATGTTACGAAACAAGTGGTGGAGCCATGTTTCATCAACAGTAAAGCCACGTGGCTCCCAGAGCACTATATTTTTAAACACCAACTTGTCACAGTCACTGAGGTCCACAACAAGCTCCTGAGTCAGTAAGTGGAGGTGAACGGCAAGTGGCCGACGCAACCACCCCACTAGATGGTGGTATTGACGCAGGGGGTTACAGGCCACATTGCCGATATTACTTTTCCTTGATGTTCACAGGCCATATGATAAGGCCAGGTGGTCACGGCAAATACAGAGCGGAGACACATTCGCCTCCACTTCCATACGAGCTACACAGGTACACCAGACGGCTCCGAGACACGTTCACAAACATTTGTTCTGCAACACCTCCAATCCTTTCAGCGTGGCATCGGATGCCAAGCCACACACCTGTGCGCCATAATCTAGCTTCGATCAAATAAGAGACATACACCATTAATAAGGATTTTCTGTTGGCATCCCATGTAGTACCCACTAGGTACTTGAGGACATTTAACGGTTTATCACAACGAGCAAGCAAACTATTAACATGAATTTTGAAGTTCAAACGACGATCAAAATGTATTCCCAAAAGCTTTACAGAATTTTGCAAAGGTACCGCCTGACTATCCAAAGTTAAGCATAAATTAGGTATGTTACGAGTCGTAAAAACTGCAGCAGCACACTTAGGGATCAGAAATTTAAATCCCCACTGCAAGGCCCATTGGTGGACGGAGTCAAGGGCTGCTTGAATCCGCCCAGCCGAAAATTGTGCATTATGGGAAGAGTGCCATATTGTACAATTGTCAGTGTAGAGCAAGTATTTAAGGTTCCTCGGGATGGGAGCTGATGACAGAATATCATTGATCATAATACTAAATAAAGTGGGACTAAGCACACTTCCCTGCGGCACCCCATTTTCCTGGACAAATATATCCGATGTTATGTTACGGGGCAATTTGACAGAGAAAGTCTTGTCCCTTAAGAAATTTGAAATAAAAATAGGCAAATTTCCTCTGAAACCATAAGCACAGAGCTTCATTAGTATTCCGTGTCGCCATGTCATGTCATAGGCTTTATGGAAGTCAAAGAACACCCCTATCATGAATTCTTTATTGACAAATGCCTCTGCAATACAATGCTTCAAATTCATTAAATGATCTAGTGAACTTCTGTATTTACGGAAGCCACATTGTTGATCATTTAACAAATTCTTCGACTCTAAAACAAAAAGAAGCCAATTATTAACCATAGTTCCATGACCTTACATAGACAAGAAGTCAACACAAAAAGACAAAATGAAGTGGGATTCATTATTAGGACTCCATATTATAATTACAAATCATAATAGATAGATAGATAAATAGATAGATAGACAGCTCTATGCGAGCCTGGGAATGGGAAATGATCTTGCAAGTTACACTGAGGAAAAGCTGACGACAGATTACGAAGTAGCCAGTAAGGAGATGATGCAGTTAGTTGTCAGCAATGCACCGGTGAACAAAGCTTTGTTGACCATACACACACATACACACATACTCACACACAGGCTTCTAGAACTTTCCAATCACAGGGAACACACGTGATACGTCTCCTGTTTCACCAGAATTTAGGAAAGAGAGCTCAGATGGAGGCTAGCCATAGAACAGACAGGTCGCAGGGAGAAGGGCTTAGCAACTTGAGAGAGAGACAGAGAGAGATAGGGAGATAGCTAGCGGGACTCTACTTTATACTTCGCTCTGTGTGAGAGACTTGTTAATATTTCCAAGATAAATAAAAATAGTCCCATACTATTCTTTATCTCTCCTTTGTCATTGAATGACAAAAGGGAAAGAAGATTATCTACTTACAAAGCTACTCAAGTATAACAACCGCTCGTCCACAAGTCTAATATATATAACTCCACTACAAGTAACCACATAGTTTTTTTTTTTGACATCATAAGACGACTAGCCTCTTTGGGTATCAGTATGACGTGCGAAAAGTGCCATGAGTTTGGGGATGTTAGAAACGCCAAAGTCTCATTGTACAATGCTAACACCTTAATCAGGTTGTCCTGATTAAGATGCTGGTCATACCGTACATGATGGTGTTTGGTTCAGGGCTGGTGTCTTTAAAGGATTTAAGGGCAAGGAACAGTTCATCTAGCGTAAACTCTTGGTTGTGTGGGGAGTCTAAGTCTTCTGCGGCAAAGTCTATTGTCTATAGCTTAGCTGTGCGTTTATGATGTTTAAAACGTGGATCAAAATTGGCTGAGCTACTTACATGAGAAAAACTCCTGGCGAGGATGTTAGCAATTCGTCATAGACGGTATTATTCACCTGCAGGGTGGTAACAGATATATGGGTGTTTATTATTTAATATTTTAATAGTGGACCAGACTTTATTGAGTGGAGTAGATCAATTCACCGAGGACACAAAAGACTGCCAGGAGTCACGTTTAGCCCTTCGAATAATCCTCTTTGCCTCAACCCTTGCCTGTTTGTATGCAATAAAATTTTCCTATGTAGGCTGACTATCAAAACTCCTGTATCTCCTATTGCATTTCCTTAATGTTTGTTGGCAATCCAGAGTCCACCAATGTGCTCTATGCTTCACGTGAACTGTAGAGATCTTGGGAATGGCAGCCTCAGCCGCGTGTGTTATGGAATTAGTTACATTTTCGACCTTAACATCCATGGTCTCCCTAGATATATCTAAATTGGCGATCCTTGACAAAGATCCACAATCTGCTTTCTTATAGTTAAATTTTGGAGGTGGAGCGTCTGAAACAATGTCGCATGTATAAGAAAGACAGATGGGTAAATGATCACTTCTGAAGGAATCGTCGTAAGGGTCCCATGAGAAATCTTGATGTATACCAGGGGAGGCCAGAGACAAGTCAATGGCCGATAAAGGGGCTATCACACGGGAGACTCGTGGACGTCCAAACTGGCCGTGGACGTCCAAACTTGCCCCCGTGGGAGGGTCATGGACGTCCACGAGTGGAAGGCCGCCTGACCCATTCGTGGACGTCCACGGTCACCGTGGACGTCCATGACTCGGTAGTCTCCTCCTCTATGGAGTTTACATGTAGCTGCGGCCAGGTAGCATGTGTCGTCTGTTATCTTGAACTCTGTAGTCAGTTGATGTATTATATTATATTATAATTAATTCAAAACCGTCACAGCAGACTTAGTATAATCTTTTATCATACGACTTGTAATATTTCGATTTGTCACAAAAAATTGTAAGATACACCAAAATGTGTTAATTATGATGGAATGTCGATTGATTGTTTACAAGAGAGGCCCGCGCACGTTAGAATGGCATACTCGGGAAGGAGGCAGAACGGTGAACATCATCATCAAGATAGTCCACACATAACAGCATGGAAGGCCACCAGCAGTATATTCGGTCAAGGGAGGCTGAAGTCTTTTTGACTGAGCAAGTTAGGGACTGTCCGGCCTTGTGGCACTGCAGAGATCCCGATTTCAAGAAGAACACCCCCAAAAGACACCAGTTTGGGATCATAGCAGGACTCATCACTCATCAGTTTCCTGATGCTGGAGTGGTTACACGAGGTAAATAATTTTCAGTATCAGTTGCAAATTGAACAACAGCACATTTTTTATATCATGTTGCATTATCATGCAGTTTATTCTGTGTGATGGGTATATTCAATACAGTGATGAAATAGGTTAATATTTTGCAGAAGCCACAACTGGATTTCAGGTGTTGTGAAGTGTGTAGCCTATAGTTTTAGTATATTTGCAAACTCTTCTATTCTACAACACATTCACTGCCAGTGGATAATAAAGGAGTGGATTTAATATTCAATTTTATATTAATTCTTTACCAAATGGGCAGTGCCTTTCCATATTTCCTCTTGAAATGTGTATTTCACAGGTTAATATTATTCCTGGAATGCCACAGATACTGGTGATTTTAATAAACATACCTTTGAAAGCTTTAAATGAGAAATTTGAATGCATAAATATCCGGCCGACGTCGTCTGCCGGTAGCCAACTATATTTATTGTTCCTAATGGGCGTTAATTCGAAAGTTGGCTCCCAAACTCAAGTGAGGTTAGGCTGGATTATTTTGTTAAAATCATTAAGTTTTCCAGTGCTTTGACATGGGATACACTGATGCATCGGTAAACATTGCCGCAGGCAACCAGGCAACTTCCTTAAATACCCATAGGTATTTTTTGTCTTTTTCCATTCACTTGTCGCAGTCACATCGGAACAGTTAACAATATAAGTTGCTTAAGTACCAAAATTACTTACTCTGAGATCGTGAGTTTGCTGTCATGTAGGTGGATTCACCACGCCCGTTTGGTAAAGAATTACCCAAATGTTATGATGCTTACTTCAATCTGCCTCCTACATGGGCTTCTGCTCATTTTGATTGCAGCAGACTAAAACTGTAACAGTCAGAAGTGACCTATTAAGGGTCTTTTGCTGCTTATACTAAACAAGACATTTTACTTTTCCTCTTTCCAGAGTGTGTCATGCTTAAGTGGCAGAACCTTAAGAAGGCATTCACGAGGGAATACAACAGAGTTAAACATCCAAAAAGTGGCTCGGGGGCCATCAGTTCCAAATGGCCACTGTTTGACCACTTCTTGTTCCTCATAGATCAAGTGACTCCTGGGCCCAGTATTTCCACGGACAAGATAGTGCCACTTCAGCCAACCCCGCAGTGCACTGATGATCAGGTAACATTTCACTTTCACACAAATTATCATTTATGCTTATTATCTCGCCTTATTGTACCTAATACAGGGTATTAGTCATTGTTTTGTACATTTCATTCATCCTGCACCCATGCAGGGAACTTTAAGATAATATATTCTCCAATCAACACTTCCTGATTCTAGACATAAAGAAGTTTCTGTCTTGTTAAAACTGTATAATGATTGCATGTTCATGTTAAAATGCTAGTAACTGACACATCTTTCCATGGAAGCAGTCATAGTCATGCATGGATGTGTTCCAGAGTTGAATGTAAGTTGTCCAATTACTGTTTTTCCCAGGAGGATGACGTGATTAATGGGTCGGGCCTTGTGTACAACAATTTTGTTGAAGATGGTGATTCCCTCACTCATCGCTTAATGTCACAAAGCTCACCATCATGTAGCAAACCACTGCCTTCAGCAGTGGTGGATTCACCCCTGGCTGATGGACCAGTGGCCTCACCAGCAGCCAGCCAGTCTACTTTTCCACAGGAGGAAGGTCAATCTTTGTTCTCCCCGCTGGTCAGCCGCAAGCGGCTGCGACTTGAAGACCCGAATAGTCATCCTCACGTAGCTTCTGCTGCAAAGCGGAGAGGAAGTCCCAGAGTTCTTGAAGAAACGCATCCTCAGCAGTCACCAGCAGCAGCAGCATTATCAATAATGCAAGCTTCCATTTCACAGCAGGAAGGAAATGGAGTGGCATATGCTATGTTCTCTTTGTTAAAAGAAGCTTTTAAAAATCGCCCACATGAACAGATGGCAATGGCATTTGATATATTTGAACTTCTTTGTAGTAAATATGGAATAAACAGAAACAGTACATTATGATATGCCATCATTACTAGATGTTTCAATTATATTTTGTTAGACAATATCCTTACCCTGCCCTAGGGTGGGAAAGGAGGTCCTGAAGATGATGATGAATATAAAATTTCACCCGATCTCAAGTATCAAGTATCTACCTTCCAAAGTATCATGCTTTACTAGGATCCTAATGTTTCCTCACACAGTATATTTATTTTATGATAAAGTTTATGTCTAGATATGTATATCTAATACAGGATATTTATTCTGTTTATTGTTCAGAGTATTTTATTTTTTACATCCATTTCCTATTTACTTGTGATTTTATATTTTAGACTATGTATTGCAGTTCCTTATTCCTAGTCTGTTTCTTACACCAATAAAGAAATGACAATAATTGTCACAATTACCTTATCCTGTTGAATGAATTGTCATAAAAGTTGCAGTGAATGGGTTGTGAGGTCAAATCAGTTTGTGCATATGAATTTCCCGTTGACTGAAACATTCTACAATATTCACTCCAAAATCCCCCAGTGCACAGTACCCAATAAGAGATATTAAGCAAATATGGTGACCACCAAATTCTGGCTTGCCACTTTTCATAACATGATGGACACACACAAACACGATGTGCTGGTCATTATGAAACCTCAATCATAACCTTACTACAGGGAACCACCTTTCCCATCATCCACATGTTTCAAGTCTCCAGTCTCTTAACTCTCCATTAATTTGTGCCCCAACTTGTTTCACCTTTCACACGTTCCCTCTTGCAGACATTTAATGAACCTGCTGTACTAATATTGAAAAAAATGTCATGAAAGTGAAGAAAACTTATTTTTTTCCAAATCTTTATTAGTCTGGCAGCAATCACGTTTCAAAGTAATGTATGTGCAAAACCCCACTGAGAAAAATTTTGTGTATATACAATAAGCAAAGTATACAGTAAAGAAAAAATATTCACACATGATATCAAGGTTCAAAATGTAAATAACGTCACCAAGCCAAGTACTGAAGACAACTTCAAAGGGTATGACAGCACACATAAAAGTACAAAGCCAAGGACTTGAATGGCATAGTCCCATACCCATAAATTAAATATTCACCAAATATCATCCCAGAAAAGTGTGGGTGTAATGGCATATGCATGAATACATAGGGCAAGGACTTCATCCAAAATGTAAGTCAGCTCGGCATGGCAATTACTGAAGACAACATTAATGGGTGTAAAAGTACACACAAAGAATGCATAGCCCAGGACTTGAACAGCAGTCCCATGCAAAGTAAATAAACATATTTCATCAAATAACATCCCTGAGAAGTGTGGGGGTAATGGTGTATACTGTACATAAATACATAAACCAAAGACTTGAATGGCATATACAGAAACTCAGTGCAGTCTTACACAGGTGCCAAAAATTTTGCAAATTACATCCCAAATCGTGTTACATACATTGGCTAACAGAAGTTAACAGATACAAAATAATCTGGGGAGACATCAAACAAACTGTACTAAAAAAAAAAAAGGGGGGGCATTTACAGTAATAAATTAGACACACACACACACACACACACACACACAAACCAAATGCCCTACTCAGAGACAGGTGTACCTAATCAGAGGACAGCACAGTGTGGTTATCATCTACATCACCTTCTGCACAAAATCAGTGCAACAAGGCCATTGCGTTTTGCCATGGTACACTGCCTTCATTGTTAAAATATGTGCAGAAGGTGTCTCGCACCTCAATGGCATCTCTCGAAGGTCGTCGCCCTAGAGGTTGCAGGTTCTCCATGCCATTGCCCACAGCATTTCGCCACTCTCCTGGAACTACCCTCCTCCCCTGAAAATCCTCTCTGTCCAGTAGCTCAGGTGGGGCATAATTCTGCCTTGACTCTGTGCGGAGGTAATTATGTAATGCTACAGCAGCCAATACAAGTTGGTTCACCCTCTCTGGTGATGTCCTAATTGGCTGCCTGAATATCTGGAATCGACTCACTAGGATTCCAAAAGCATTTTCTGATACTCTTCGTGCTCTTGAAAGCCTATAATTGTGGACTAATTTTTCATCAGATAAATCCCTGCCTGGAAAAGGTTTCATCATATATGTTTTTAGAGGGAATGCATCATCGGCCACAATGACAAACGGTGCACTTAACTCAGAATTAGGTAGATTTGTCGGAGGAGGTAGTCCAAGCTCATCATTTTCCAGCTTCTCCTTCAAAGTGCATTTATTCCAAGCACCTCCATCACTTGCCCTACCATTTGTTCCTACATCAACATACAGGAACCTACATTCAGCATCCACCAAGGCCAAGAGGATTATGCCGAAGTTCCCTTTGTAATCAAAGAATTCTGAGCCAGTATTTGATGGTTTTTCAATCAACACACGCTTCCCATCCACTGCCCCTACACAGAGAGGATAGTTCCACTGTCGACAAAAGTTTGCTGCCACTCTCCTCCATTCTGCCGGTGTCTCTGGGAGCTTCAAGTACCTTGGCTGCAGTGCCCGATATATAGCCGCACAGACACTTGGGATAATACTGGAAATTAGGTTTTGGCTCACCCGGAACTGAAAGCTTAGTGATGTCTGCGATTCTCCTGAAAATGCCAAAAAAAAAAAAAAAAAGTCCAGTTGGCAGAGGACATGGTGTTGTGGAGGTGATCAGTTGAAAACCGGAGTTAGGGTTGAAGGACTGTAAGATTAGGGATTGTATTCTTTGTGACATGGAGGCATTGTAACACCTCTGTCCGTATGCTTAAAGCTAATGAAGGGCCTTTCCTAAGGGTCCTATATCAAAACGGTATTAAATGGCAATAATGAAGAGTATTCATGTTATTTAAAAAAAAATAATATATAATAAATTTTGTATTTGAAAAACATTGTCAGTTTGTCCCAAATGAATACAGTAATGGTTTATGAGCCTAGTGATTGAGATCACATGTATGATTTTGCTGATGCCCCCAAATTGATTTAATAGGTTATATGAAGTAAGAGAAAAACGGCAAACAAGCATGTGGTAAAAGTGAAACAGATAATATAAAGCGTTAATCCGTAAGGAGGCATAGGACCACCAAAGAAAAAATAAATAAATAAAAGGGAAAAAAAAAAATCCTTTGAATTGATTTTGTGAATGTAAAGGTGTACAGTACTTTCAAGCAAGAAGAGGATCCATCAATAAGCAAGGAAATTATTATTACACAGGAAAAAACAAATAGGTTAGGATAAGTTTGTTTAGGTTAGCAGAAAATGGGTTAGGTAAGCATAAGACTCAAATGAACATAATGTATGTCATGAATATAAATGTGCAACTCAAGGGAGACCTAATGATGTAACCAGACCCAATCTAATGTAACCAAAACTCAATCTAAATCCTAACCTAACCTATGAAATGATTTAGAAGTGGTTAACATTAATCACAATAATTGGCTAATTCAGACATTAATAACAATTCATACCTGTAATATTATAATATATAAATAATAATCAAAATACACAGAATCAAAGTAATTCAACATTACCTATGGCCAAATAACGAAGTGTTATAGCTAGACGTTCCTGAGGTGTAACTGCACTCCTCATGTTTGTATCAAGCTTGCTGATAGCAGGTCTCACAAGCTCTAGCAGATAATTGAACTGGCCACGGTCAAGTCGCATCCATCTCCTGAAACTTTCATGATCTTCCAAGGCAAGTTCTTGGACCAGATTTCTATACTGGCTGCTTTCTTCTCTCCGTGCAAGCCATTCTCTCATCCACAATGCCCTTCTTCTCCCCCTCCTTTGTCTTCTTGCTGAGGCTTCTTCCTCTTCTTGCAGGGTTAGGACTGCAACACCCATTGCAAAAGTCACAACCTGGTATACGTCCATTGTTGTTGTTGATAAACAAGTCGTCTGCAGCCTGCTAGGGACCTCCCAGTGACCAGTCGTGTGGGGTGAACTCCATAAAGAAGAAGAAGGTGGCCGTGGACGTCCACCGTGTGATAGGGTATGGACGTCCAAGCTCAGTTTGGACGTCCGTTTTGTGCTGCACAAATTGTTCACGGGTCCCCGTGTGATACCCGCTTAAGTTACCAGTACGATCATCTACACGAGTCGCTCTACCATCGGTCAGAAGAGAGGTTAGACTGTAGTATTAGGTCGACTATTTGCTCCCCATCACCATCGATCCTCAAGTTATCCCACTGATAGTGATGGGCGTTAAAATTGCCCAACACTAACTTATTCCCAGGAAGATGTTCAAATAGTGAATTTAAAGCATCACCATCAATGAGGCCATGTGGAGGACAGTACAGAGAGCAAAGAGACAGATGTGTTATTAAAGTTTACTCTGCACGCGGCCGCCTCCAGAGTAGAATTTAGAATCACTTCCATTTGTGGGTGTGATTTGTGTGTATATGGCAACTCCGTGACCTTCATATCTTCTATACAAATGGTAGTGTTTGAATTGTGGAGGATCAGGAGGATCCTTCAGGCGTATCTCCTGTAAACAAACAACGTCTGGCCTGTGTATGGAAAGCAAGATTGCTATATTATGTAGTTTATTCCCAACACCCCTACAATTCACTGTAACAGACACCTACTGTATCTCTAAGAAGGGTAGGGAGGAATATGAAGTCTGGCTAACCTAACTTTATTAAGGGTAATTACAAAAAACTATTGCTGGTTGGGCAGCCCTTGAATCTGGAGGAGAGTTCAGCACACGTCCGCTCTCTCCGCAACCCTTCAGCGGTTGTCTTTTTTTTTTTTTTTTTTTTTTTCCTATCGACCATTGGGGCCGGAGTCCCTGGTCATTAAGGCAAAAAAAAATATATATATATATATATATATATATATATATATATATATATATATATATATGTATATACATTGAGACATATATACACGAACATATATATATACATACATACATGCATGCATACACACATCCATGCATATGAACATACACACTTTCATGCACACGTACATACATATATAATAATTTTTATTTTATATTTTTTTCGTAGTTTTATTTTTTTTTTTTACCTTATATTACTTATAAACTACTAATCTAATGATCCTAAAACTAATCACCTGACAGACAAATCGCTAACCTATACTAAATCCTAAGAGACAAATAACTAGACCTACACTAATGGTAAAAAAAAGCCTCGACCAAGAGAACACCATCGACTGCAGATATGAAATGCCTTTCTACATTACATACCTGCACTTATCACCTGGTGACTGTCAGTCGAGGCACAACCTACTATAGGGGACATCAATATATGAAAAGGAACCAGACGAGTCAGGAACATTTCCATATACGTCAGCTGTCGGCCCTAATTAGAATAACTTAAGCAAGATGGTATAATGTATTTACATAATTTGTACAAAAAGTGAAGAACCTCGCCCAGCAGACCACCATCGACTGCAAGTGCCCAATACCTTCCTATATTGCACACTTGCACTCATCATCTGGTGACTGTCAGTCGAGGAACGAGGTTTAATGTAGGGGACATCAATATTAGAAATAGATCAGTGGGTGGAGGAACTATTTCAAATACGTCAACTGTCAACCCTAATTAAGAGTACAATATATATAATTTACAGTTGATAAAAACCATAACCATACAGTAAAAAAGTCATATCACTCTGATCAGTCCGGTCTCTCTCGAGAAAGCCATCAATTTATCAGTCATAACAATGTCCCCATTACCCAGGATGGTGGAAAGGGTGAAGGGGACGTCTGCTGCGCCGCAGTAATTTATAAGTGAACCACGTTCACGAATAAATCGCCAACAGTGCAGGATGATATGACTGATAGATAACACCGCATTACAGATGTCACAGTGCGGTGGGAAGCGTCTTTCCATATATGGTTTCATGTGAGTTAAAACGGTGGCATTGAGCCGTATTCTCGCCAATACTTTTTCTTCCAGGCGACTGGGGCGGTTGGCGGTGTCCCAGTCGCCCAGGTGCGGCTTACAAGTTGGAATATTTAGTCTGGTCCACTGACCTTGCCACAGAAGATTTACTGATTTCTTTCCGAGAGAGAGACTCGACCGTAGATCATGAGGAACGTCCCAAGTCTCCTCGAGCTCTACAGTCGACTTTGCAAGTCAGCCTGCTCATTGCCGTAGATATGACAATGACCAGGCACCCAGATCAGCGTGAATGACTTGTTGCATGAATGCAACTTATTAACGATGCGGCCCTGGATCTCGTGAGAGTCCGTAGTGCAAGATGCAATTGCCTGAAGGGCTAATTTTGAATCCGAAAATATGACAAATGAGTCATGCCTAGAATTGAGAGCATAGTCTATGGCTTTGTAAATAGCAAAAAGTTCAGAGTTAAACACAGATGTATGAGTCGGCAACCGATACCTGAGGGCACATTCAGTCGACCACACACTTGCACCCACACATTCACTTGACTTGGAGCCGTCGGTGTACAAGTGGTGGGACCCCAAGTGACGAATGATGATGTTACGAAACAAGTGGTGGACCTCCGCCTCCGGCACCTTGGCCTTTGGTGCTGGGAGCCATGTAACATCAAGAATAAAGCCAAGTGGCTCCCAAGGCGCTATGTTTTTTAACACCAACTTGTCACAGTCACTGGGGCCCACACCACGGTTGTCCCGTTCGTTTCGTTCGAAGATTTCCTGCACATATAGTGCCGGCCGGGCCATACATTAGGCCCGGTCAGTGGTGTATGGGCTTGTTAAAAATGGTAAGTGGGGAGGACAGGACCTGGGGATTGCCCAGCACACACGTCCTGTCTCCTGGCGGGCTTTGTGGTGTGTCACTGTTGTCCGTTCGTTCGTTCGTTCAAAGATTCCCTGCGCCTATAGTGCAGGCCTGGCCATACATTAGCCCGGTCAGTGGGGTATGGGCTGTTTCAAAAACAGTAGAGGGGGAGGACAGGACCTGGGGATTGCCCAGCACACACGTCCTGTCTCCTGGCTGGCTTTGTGGTGTGTGTGATCGTTCGTTCGTTTGTAGTTTTCCCCCACCTGTAGTGGGGGCCGAGCCATACATTAGCCCGGTAAAGGTGTGTGTCACTGTCTCATGCCTTTTTATACTAAACCAAGACAGTGTCCAGGAATCGGCGAAAACTTTAATTAATTACTTTGTAATATTTTCGGTTTTCTAGAATCTTTAAAGAATGCAAGAGATACATTTACACTTGACGTAAGGAGCAAAATGACTTACAATGTTGAAATTTTTGTTATAAGCATGAAGGAATTACTGTCATAACGAAGCCAAATCAATTAGGAATTCAAACAGTTTTATTACCCGCGTCGTTTTATGGCCTACGTGACTGATGACACAACTTCGATAACATGAATTTCGCGCATCACTAATGACTACCTTCAACAGTCTTACTTTAGACGTTTTCAGTTCACCACTGCATAGTACAAAAGGGGAACTCTATTAACTTCAGCAAGTAAATTTCTATATTAGAATACGAAGAAAGACTTTCGTGATTTTTAATATCTACGAAACATCCGCGGTTATACTTCTTTGTTGGCAAGTGCTGGTCCATTATGTATAAACATTCACATCAACTCTTGTCTTAATACTATGAATGACAGAATCATGCTCACATTATGAATATCAATTAAGACTAGACTTAAATATAAGATTTAACGATTAAATAAACTGTACAGACTATATAATAATGCCTAAAATTACACTTACAATACTAGCGGATAATAATACTTAAAATTATGGCACTATCACAGGTCCTTCCTACGGAAAAAAAATAATTTTAACATCGGAAGTCAAACATTTAATTCAGTCATCTACATTTCCTAGGGACATGTGTGCGAACGGGATGGACTTACCAAGTTAAATGTGAACCTCTCTATATGAACAAAGATTTCCCTGAGTCTTCCTCCTGTAAGTGGCACCTGTCGGTCCACAAGTACAATCAAGTACCCCAGGGGGTCGCTACTCTGTCACTGTACTCTCGAAATCCAGTGGAGAGGTATACCCCAACCAACCTCCTGCCTGGATGGCAACATGGTCGTCTCACCCGGACTGATCAGTACTCTCGCTGCCAGGATCGTCCCAGGGGTGCTTTCCATTCACACAACATACAGACTAATCACATTCACACTCTCATCCATTCATTCTGACACTTTCAGCTCTCCACCTAGCCACTGATGAGCGCCTGTCAGGTCCTGAAGTCACTGTTCCTCCCTGGACTGTGTTGACTGTAACTTGAGGGGGTTTCTAGAGTTTCCCTCGAATTAAGGCAATATTTCCCACTGAACTGGGCTGCATCCATAACCCAAACTCCTGTGAACTCTCGATGGATGAAACTTCTCTTGAACTCTAACTGTCCCAGTCAACAGTCAAACAGTCCGACTTGCACACATTTCCTTAACCATCACTCAACTTAATACTGCAATAACCAGCTTCGACACTCAACATTCTTCAGCTAGTCTCTGATGAGGGCATCTCTCATGGGGCGGTAATTGTTCATCAATCGGATCAGGTTCAAAGGCCTCTTCCAGGGGTGAAAAGCCACTCTTCACCTCCATAATAGGGCTTCACTTGTCCTGCGGCTCTTTGTACCGTTTTCCCCGTGAACACATTTTCTACCACGTACACACTTCCGTCCATCAACACTTCCACTACACAGTATGGACCATCCCATTTCACATTAAGTTTTGAACACATACCAAGTGCCACAGTTTCCTTCTTCATCAACACAAGGGTTCCAACTCCAACCGTTTGATTTTTCTGCTTTGGTTTGCCACGTCTCTATACCGATGCATCATCTTCTGGTGCATTCCCCAAATGAGAGCATGGACGACAGCCATCTCGTCTTCCTCATCGTCAACAGAAGGTAAGGGTGCACCAACCAGCCTAGGTGGATGGCAAGAGAAGGCAAAGCAGGGTTGGTGTTCCGTGGATGTATGGACTGCTTGATTAATGGTGATCTGGCATGGCTGGAGCAGCTGGGGCCATCGGAGAGGGTGGCCCTGATATAGCGCAGAGAGGACTGACTTCAGGGTCCGATGCATCCGCTCAGTGACGCTATTCCCTTGGGGATGATAGGGGGCTGTGTAGTAGAGGGTGATTTGGTGTCGCTGGCAGAATCGTTGAAAATCTCTGCTGATGAACTTGCCTCTGTTGTCCAGGACGATGCTGCGAGTTTGTCTGTGATGTGTGTGGACTGTTTTGTTTTGAGGGGGAAGAACCTAACAAATCGGCTATAATGGTCCACTACTGTAAGAACGTAATGGTAACCCTAATGGTAACCCTGGACTCCAGCATCCATATCAGTAGGATCTATCCCAATCCTCTCCAGCAGCTTATTCACTGGAGGCAATTCCTTCCACTGTTGCTGCAATCCAGTGTACCCTTTGAATCTCTGACAAATTACACATTTTTTTACACAATCCACACACATCTAGCCATTGTGTAATGGAAGTGTCGGGCCCTTCCTCCGGAAAAAAAAAAAAAATTAACATCAGAAGTCAACACTCAAATCATTCATCTACATTTCCTAGGGACGTGTGTGCAGACGGGACGGACTTATCAAATTTGACTGTGAACCTCTCTATATGAACAAAGATTTCCCTGACTCTTCCTCCTATAAGTGGTACACCTGTCGATCCACAAGTAAAATCATGTACCCCAGGAGGTCGCTACTCTGTCACTGTACTCTCGAAATCCAGCGAAGAGGTACACCCCAGCCAACCTCCTGCTTGGGTGGCAACATGGTCGTCTCACCCGGACTGATCAGTACTCTCGCTGAAAGGATCATCCCAGGGGCGCTTTCCATTCACACAACATACAGACTAATCACATTCACACTCTCATCCATTCATTCTTACGCTTCCAGCTCTCCACCTAGCCATTGACGAGTACCTGTCAGGTCCTGAAGTCACTATTTCACCCTAGACCATGTTGACTATAACTTGAGGGGGTTTCTAGAATTTCCCTTGAATTAAGGCAATATTTCCCAACTGAACTGGGCTGCACCCATAACCCAAACTCCTGTGAACTCTCGATAGATGTAACTTCTTTTGAACTCTAACTGTCCCAGCCAATAGTCAAACAGTCCGACCCACACACATTTCCTTAACCATCACTTAATACTGCAATAACCAGCTTCGACACTCAACATTCTTCAATAAGTCTCCAGGGAGGGCGTCTCCCACGGGGCGGTAATTGTTTATCAATTGGATCAGGTTCAAAGGCCTCTTCCAGGGGTTCTAAGAGCCACTCTTCACCTCCACAATAGGGCTTCACTTGTCCTGTGGCTCTTTGTACCCTTTTCCCCATGAACACATTTTTTACCATGTACACACTTCCGTCCATCAACACTTCCACTACATGGTACGGACCATCCCATTTTACATTAAGTTTTTGACACATACAGTTGCGAGCAGATGACTCGAGGCCACCCAGCCCACCAACTTGTTGATGTTTTATCTGATAGCAGTGGACTTGCTGTGACCTTTCTCGATATTCAGTTGGCTATTTGGGCGAAACAAACCCAATGATAATTTGCAATGTGCAGTTCTAACTGTTCTCCAATCAGTATCATGCAAGTAAACGTATTATATTGATAATGATTATTATGTCACACATATGGTAGATATATTTATAACCACAGTATTACAACACAGGCATCCAAATAGTGGTGCGTTCATTCATGTGAGACACATGGGTTTCGGTAGCGATTTATTTCTTTTTACTATAATCGCGAACCAAACAACCTTTACCAGTTTTCAAGAGATATGCCGTAGGGTTATCAGCTTTCCCACAACTGAGCATTATTATCGTAAAAATACCGTCATGCCAATCAGACCTCAACGTGAACCTTAGAACCTCACTTTCGTGACCTCCGAATCCGAAGCAGGTGGGAGAGTTAAAGGTTCACACTACAGTAGGAGGGGGCAGGGGGAGGGGGATGTGGAGTTATAAGGAGGGTGGTGGGTGAGGAAGGGCAGCTGATAACCCTATGGCACATCTCTTGAAAATTGGTAAAGGTTGTTTGATTTGCGACGATAGTCCAACAAAATAAATCACTACCAATATCCGTGTGTCTCACATGAATGAACGTACCACTATTTGGATGCCTATGTTGTAATACTATGGTACATGCGTATGACACGTTAATCATTATCAATATGATATGTTTAATCGTACTTGCATGATACTGATTGGAAACCAGTTAGAACTGCACATTGACAATTATCACAGGGTTTGCTTCGCCCGATCAGCTGACTGAAACTCGGGCAAGTTCATAGCTGGTCCACTGTTACCAGATAAAACAACAGCAAGGTGGTGGGCTGGGTGGCCTCGAGTCATCTGCTCGCAACTGTACCAAGTGCCAGTTTCCTTCTTAATCCACACAAGGGTTCCAGCTCCAACCGTTTGATTTTTCCACCTTCGGTTTGCCACGTCTCTATCCCTCCGCTGCCACCAGTGTAATGACGGGAATTTTAGAGCCACCAGTGTAACGATCAGAAACTTTAGATACTGCCACTAATGCCACCAGTGTAATGTAAGAATTTTGGCCACCAGTTGTAATGATCTGAATTTAGAGATTATGGAAAATGGGTACCGTGATCTTATTAGAGAATTTATGGGAAACGACATAGCATGATCTTATTAGAGTTTATGGGAATGTGGTAGCATGATCTAATTAGAGGGTTTATGGGAAATGTGGTAGCGTGCACTTTTGAAGAGAGTGCGTGGGCCATTAGATATTAAGCACACTTTGAGGGCTACTCAATCTCGTCTGCACTATACCCTGGAGGATAACAAAACTCGAATTTCAAAATGACTTAACCTAAGATATACTAAGCATTAAGAACTGAGACAGATTACTCTACAAACTGGGAACGATCAAAGCAGATAAAATATAATCACGGTCTGTAACCCCAGAGTTATGAATTTTTACAAACCTAAATTAATACTCAAAGAATACTGATACACCTGGATATATTGATCCCGTGGTCACAGTTGACTCACTGGGAAGAAGATTACCACCAAGATATTCCTACGATTTAGCACGTATAATACAAGAATCATGTACAACTGAATATAATTTTCAAATAGATCAATAATCAAATGGACAATTTCCATTTGGACCAGCCGATAGATTCTTAATTAGGCTACATGAACTAAGGGGGGGGGGTGATTTAGTGTGGAGACGCCGGCTAAGCAGTGGCTTGAACGCACGATGATCTGCAATGATGAAGAGAAGTGGCGATCTCATTATTCAGTACAAGTGGGATGAGGAGAAATATCACCAATTTAACTCACATTTATAAGGATTCATTACACGAGGGAGAAAGGGGGGGAGGATGAGAGTTCAGCAATAACCTGCAATGTTGAAGAGAAGTGGCGCTCTGGCAGTTTTTTTTTTTTTTTTTTTTTTTTTTCTATCGACCATTGGAGTCGAAGCCCCTGGTCATTAAGGCAAAGCGATTGTCGCCTCCTCGTGCCTTTTTACACTAAACCAGGGGTTCCCAACCTGGGGTAAATTACCCCAAGTGGGGTAATTTGGTCTTTTGTGAAGGGTAATGGGGGAGGTAACAAAAAAAAAAAAAAATTAAAAATCATACCAGTTATGATAGACTTTCAGATCTATACTAAAATTCAGAGATGAATGTTTAAAGTCATGTTTATTTGGTATCAGTGTTAATAATAAAAATAAATTACTCCTTGCAATAACTCTCTTGGTTTTAGCCTAACCTTTAATTAAGTCCTACATTCAAACTAAAATCTAGGCATCAAAATGTTAAGCAGCTAAAATGCAATTGTGGAAACATAAGCAATGAGGGGTAATGAGTGAAGGGAGGTGTGGAAAATGGGGTAATGGGTAAATAAAGGTTGGGAACCCCTGCACTAAACCAAGACTGTCCGGGAATCGGCGAAAACTTTAACTAATTACTTTGTAATATTTTTGACTCTCTAGGATCTTTAAAGAATGCGAGAGATACGTTTGCACTTCACAAATTAGCAAAATGACTTACGATGTTGAAATTTTTGTGATAAGCATAAAGGAATTACTATCATAACGAAGCCTAATTAATTAAGAATTCAGACCCGCGTCGGTTTATGACCTACGTGACTGATGACTCAACTTCGATAACATGAATTTCGCACTTTACTAATGATTACCTTCAACAGTCTTACTTCAGACATTTTCAATTCACCACTGCATAGTACAAAAGGGGAACTCTTATTAACTTCGGTACATAAATCTCTAAATTAGAATACGAAGAAAGACATTCGCGATTTTTATTTTCTACGAAACATCCGCGTTTACACTTCTTTGTTGGCAAGCGCTGGTCCATTATATATAAACATTCACATCAACTCGTTACTTCGTTCAAAAATTCCGTGCACCTATAGTGCAGGCCGGGCCATACGTTAGCCCGGTCAGTGGGGTATGCGCTGGTTAAAAAACAGGAAATGGGGAGGACAGACCTGGGGATTGCTCAGCACACACGTCCTGTCTCCTGACTGGCTTTGTGGTGTGTGAGTTGTCACATCAACTCTTTATACTATCCATGACAGAATCATGCTCACATTATGAATATCAACTAAGACTAGACTTAAATATAAGATTTAACGATTAAGTGAACTGTACAGACTGTAATTATAATAATGCTTAAGATCACACTTACAATACTAGCTTATACTAATACTTAAAATTATGGCACTACACCTTCTGAAGATTTCAGTGGAGGAATGGACGATGATTTGTTAAAATTATTATGAAAAGAAATGAGATGCAACCAAAATATTCTGTTTTCACTAAGATTTTTTAATTGTTTGGATGTTTGTATGTGAAGAAAGATTGATTTTGCAATATTTGTGCCTTCGTGTGATTTCTAGCATTTTTAAATTGAGGGATTTGGCTTTTTTTTTTTTTTACTTTAAGTATGAGTTATATGCTAAAGATCTCTTGGTCATTGCATTGTCACAATTGCATTTGAACTATTTGGGGAATCCGATCTTTTAGTACCCTTACAGGAAATCAACAGTTCCATACACTTTGTACAGAATTGATGTCAATGAAGACAGTCATTGAATGTCAGCAAGATAATTTCTAAATCCATCCCAGTCTGCCCTGTCAATGTCATCTAGTCACCTTGACTTGTTCTGAACAAGGAGCTTTGAAGCAACTGACTAATGAGATTTTGATGAAGTTATGGTTGGAGGATCCAAGTGGTGGAGGATCCAAGTGGATCTCTTTGCTCGGACCTTCTCCAATTCCACCTTAGACAATTCCAATGGTGTTTTTCTATCACTTCCCCCCGTCTGACTTCCTCATGTCTGACATTACAATTTCTTCAACCGATATATTTTCTGCCATCACTGGCCTCAATACTAACAAGGCATATGGGCCTGATGGGGTCCCTCCTGTTGTCCTCAAGAACTGTGCTTCTGTGCTTACACTCTACCAAGGTAAGCTCTTTCACCTTTGTCTATCAACTTCTACCTTAACATCTTGCTGGAAGTTTACTCTCATTCAGCCAGTCCCAAAGAAGTGTGAAAATTGCTAACCCTCTAACTATTACCCAATTGCTTTAACATCCTGTGTCTCAAAAGTTCTGAGTCAATTCTTAACAGCAAAATTTTAAAGCATTTTTCCTCTCACAACCTTCTTTCTGATCATCAGTATGGGTTCTGTCACGGACGCTCCACTGGCGATCTTCGCACCTACCTTTCAGACTCCTGGTCATCCTTCTTTCGAGACTTTGGCGAAAGCTTTGCTATTGCACTTGACATCTCAAAGGCTTTCGATCGAGTCTGGCATAAATCTTTAGTTTCCAAACTGCCCTCATACGGTTTCTATCCTTCTATCTGTGCCTTCATCTATAGCTTCCTTTCTGGTCATTCTATAGCTGCTGTTATAGAAGGCCACCGTTGTCCTAGATCTGTCAACAGTGGTGTTCCTTAGGGCTCTGTCCTATCACCACCTCTCTTCCTTTTACTCATCAATGACCCTTTAAGCTGTACATCAACCCCACCCACTCACACTCTGATGATTTCACCCTTCGCCTTTCCATTCGGTTCCCACAATGTCCATCTCAGAGTTACTTCAACAAACAAGGGATGAGGCTATGGCACACCTAACGTCTGACTTGGCTTGTATCTCTGAGTGGGGTAAAAATTATCCAGTGTTTTTAATGCATCAAAGTCTCAGTTCTTACACCTATCACCCTGACAAAATCTTCCACTAATGTTTAATAATATCCAGCTCAATCCTTCATCATCCTTGAACATACTTGGGGTTTCGTTCTCTAGGGATTTGGCTTGGAAAGATTATATTACATGTCTTGTAAAATCTGCTTCCAAGAGATTAGGTGTGCTAAGCTGACTCCCTACCTTCTATACACCTGGACAGTTGCTGACTTTACTGTATACACGGGTTTTATTTGCCCTTGTGTAGTGTACAACTCTCGTGTGGGGAGACTCCCTACATACAGCTCTTCTCAATAGCGTGGAATCAAACACTGTTCATTTCATCAACTCTTCTACTTTTACTGGCTCCCTTCAACCTCTGTCTCTTCACTGCATTGTTGCATCTATATCGCTTTGCTATTGCCACTTCGATGGTCATTGCTCCACTCAACTGTCTGCTTGCATCCCTCCACCTCTACGACGGGTGCATAGCACCCGCCTAGCCACAAACTCTCATCCCTTTTCTGTCCAACTCTCTAATGCAAGAGTTAACCGTTACGCCCAGTCCTTCATTTGTGCAACAAGTCAACTCTGGAACTGTCTCCCTCTGTCTGTATTTCATACTTCCTATGATCTCCAGTCCTTCAAATGCAGTGTGTCCAGGCACCTCAAAATGAACGGATCTTAAAATTGGCTCTCTGCTTTTTTTTTTTTTTTTTTTTTTTTTTTGGGTAGGAACAGTTTGCGGGCTCCTGGCCTATGGTTCCTTCTAACTTGCATAAAAAAAAAAAAAGTGCTGGAGTGCAGCTATGGGACCATGTACCACACTGAAGTTTACAGAGCAAGTTTCCGGACTCGTTACCAGCTAAAGGCGAATCCCTACAGCAGCCTGCTCATAATCTGGAGAGTATGGCATACAAGCAGTACCCTGGTGCAGCACCTAACCTGTTGACTATTCTTCTGAGGGACCAGTTCATCAATGCTCTTGATAGTGCAGCGTTGAAAGTGCAAGTGATTCTGGCAGAGCCCAGAAGCATGCAAGAAGCACTAGCCAGGGCTCTAGAATTTGAGTCCTACATCAGGTCCAGTATGTCCACTTTTCAGGCATGTTGTAGTCCAGGATTCAAGGCAAGAAAGGGGCAGGTACGTGATGCAGAAAAATTTGAAGGCAGTTGCTGGTACTTTGAAAAGACAAACATAGGAAACAGGACTGCTAAAAGTGGAAGAGGGAACGGGAGAAGACCAGAAGAGGCTGCTAGTTCTGCGGGAAGTTGGGACACAGGATGGACGATTGTTACAAACGGAAGAAGGAGCATGAACAGAGCAGCAGTGCAAGGAAATCTGCAACTGTATCAAAAGGGTGTTGGACACGTAGTGAAGTGGGACACTTCAGTTCTGAGTGTCCACAGAAGAGAAAGGGAGATAAGAAGAAGGCTGCAGGAGACCAGAAAGAAGCAGAAAACTAGTGGAGGCTGGTGTTAAGGGACAAAATCCAGCTGCCATTTCCCAAGTAGCCCCACCAATGGAAAAATGCACGACAAATGCGATTGACAGCATGCGGGTAGATAGAAGAATAGACAGCAAGAAGTGTTCCCTCGTGATTGGTTCAGTCTCAGAGCAGACCTTTGTGAGGCCTGATGTGTTACATCATCGCTATCGGCCTAAGTCATCAGAACAATTGTGTTGCGCAACTAGGCACAGCACAGAGCTGAGAGGACCCTTGGATGTCCGGACTGAAGTGGCAGGGCAAGAGGCCATGCTTCCAGTCTATGTAGCTGAGATGGAGGATCTTTGCCTTCTTGGTCAGGACTGTCTGATGTCCATGGGTTGTGAGCTGAACTTCTGCTCCATGAAGCTGAAGGTCCAAGGACAGCCGGTTTCTGTCACAGCAGTGAGACGTACCAGTTCTGGTGGTGAGGCGAGGGCGCTCCACACTACAGTGATACGGTACCCCAAGATCAGAACTACTGCTTCAGTGTAAGGTGAGTGGCTCTTTTGACAGCTGTCTAGGGGTTTTGGAGCCTGGTATATGGTGCAAGACGAAGGCTGGAGTGATGGTGGGGAGGAGTTTGGTGGAAATGAGCGCAAGTGAAGTGAGGTTGTGGTGTGCAATTTCTCCCATGAGCCACAGATGATCAATAAGAGAGAAATTGTGGGACTGTGCAAGGTGGTTGACCCTGAGTGGCATCAGAGGAAGACCTGTAAAAGGTGTGAAGTGAATGAAGATGGGTATCTGCCAGACCACTTTCAAGACCTATTTTTAAGGAGTTGCCAACGCCTGGATGACTCACAAATGCTGAAGTTGAGGCAGCTGCTGACGAAGGTTGCTGATGTCTTCTCCACTGGCGATCTAGAGCTGGGGTGCACTGATCTGGTGGAACATTATTTAAACACAGGCGATCACCACCCGATTAAACAGCCAGAGTGGAGGATGGTGCTAGCTCAACGGCAAGGAATAGAGAAGGTGATGGAGTATCTCTAAAGTCAAGGACTGATAGGAAAGTCCAGCAGTCCTTTGGAATCAGCAGTCGTTCTGGTAAGGAAGAAGGATGGCTCAGCAAGGTGCTTTGCAGATTATCGAGCCCTGAAAGAAATGACAGTGAAGGATGCATATCCCTTACCACAGATTGATGACATGCTGGATGCTCTGTCAGGTGCCAAGTGGTTCTCCACCCTAGATATGAAAGGAGGATACCACCAGGTCAAGGTTGCAGTGAAGGACAAGGAGAAAACAGCCTTTTCATACGGCCGGGGTTTATGGCAGTTCAAAGTGATGCCATTTGGCCTATGCAATGTCCCAGCTACTTTTGAGCATCTCATGTATCGTGTACTGGCAGGCCTTCACTGCAGACAGCTCTCATCTACTGTATCTGGATGATGTAATTGTGTTTGGATGGACTTTCGACCAGGTACTGGAGAGGCTGTCGGAGGTGTTGAGCAGGATCCAAGTGGCGCACCTCAAGCTGAACCCCAAGCAGTGCTACTTGTTTCAGAAGGAAGTGAAGTACCTGGTACACATTGTAGGTGAGGGTGGAGTCTGTACTGATTTAAAGAAGGTGGTAGCTGTGAAAAACTTGCCGGTTCCAACTTGTGTGATGGAGCTACGGCGTTTCCTGAGTTTGTGTACCTACTACTGGCATTTTGTTGAGAACTTAACAGCAGTAGCTGCACGTCTACACAAGTTGCTGGGGAAGAAGCTGAAGTTTGTGTGGACAACAGTGACTCAGAAGGCCTTTGATGTACTCAAGCATGCGTTGGCAAGCTCTCCAGTATTGCTGTACCCAGCTCGGAGTCAGTCATTCATCCTGGACCATGTTGCTAGTGACCATGGTACTAAGGATCTCTTGGCAGTGATGAAGAGCCTTGATTTCTTCCATCCCAACTTGTATGGGTCCTACTTCATTATCAGGACAGACCATGTGGCACTCAAGTGGCTGAGAACATTAAAGAATCTGGAAGGACAACTGGCACACTGGCTCTGGAAGCTGGATCAGCACAAACTATGAGGTGCAGCACCATCCTGGGCGGGTACATGGCAATGCTGACAGCCTGAGTCATTGGCCTTGTGACCCAGAGTGCCAGCAGTGTAGTAATAAAGAAGATCAAAGCAAGTAATGCAGCCATACTGTGGTGACAGGGCCAGTGTCAGCTGGAGAAGACCTGAAAAGGATTCACATTTACAGTGCTAGAGTGGCTGCAGCAGAGTACAGTGCAACCATCTTGAGAAGAGGTTTCCAAGTTCAGCCCTGCGATTAAGAGCTACTGGAGTCAGTGGGGCCTTCTTCGTTTGAACAACGAACTACTGGAGTGTCAGTGGGAGACACCCAATGGCCTCAACAAGTACAGTATCAACAACTGGTGGTTCTGAAGATAATGAGGTCTGAGATCTTGAATGTGTCTCATAACCAGATCACTAGTGGGCACCGGGGAGTGAGGAAAACTCTAAGTCGGCTGCAACAGAGGTTCTACTGGACTGGCATGCATCAGGTTGTTGAAAAGTGGTGTCAGGCCTGTGATGTATGTTGCGCCAAGAAGGGACCCAAGAAATGTGGTTGTGCCCCTCTCCAGCTGTGCCAAGTGGGTGCACCAATGGAAAGAGTCGCAGTGGACATTGCTGGACCTCTGCCAGTCACTGAAAGAGGAAACTGGTATATATGTGTCACCATGGACTACTTCACAAAGTGGCCAGAAGCCTATGCTATCCCTGATCATGAGGCTGCAACTGTTGCTCAGGTGTTGGTTGACCCATTTTTCTGTCGTTTTGGGATGCCACAAGAGCTATGTTCAGATCTAGATAGAAACTTCGAGTCTGCCGTGTTCCGTGAATGTTGCAAGTTACTGGGGATCAAGAAGACCTCACTAAGGCCACAGTCAGAGGGGATTTTGGAGAAATTCAACTGGACCCTGGGACAAGAACTGGCCAAGTACTGAGTAGAGGGACAAAAGGAATGGGACCAGAAAGTACTTGCGTTGCTGATGGCAGATAAGTCTACATCCCATGAGTCTACTGGCTTCACCCTTGCAAAACTGATGCTGGACCATGAGTTATGTTTATTTGTTGACTTGTTAATGAGAAGACCACCTGGTGAAGAGCTGCCTACAGACACCATCAGCTATGTGAAGCATCTTCAGGAAAGGCTGGATGAGATACATCATCAAGTGCATGAAGCTATAAAGTTTTCAGGTGAAGTGATGAAGCGCAAGTATGATGCCAAGGCAAGTGATGTGAGCTTTAAGGATGATGAGAAAGTTTGGTTATACAATCCTCAACAGAAGAAGGGACAATCACCAAAGCTGCAGAGCCCGTGGGACGGGCCTAACACTGTGTTGGACCGCCTATCAGACGTAACATACCGGATTCAGGGAGGAAGAAAGTCTCTTCCAAAGGCAGTACACGTAAATCATTTGTGGCAGTATCATGGGCCAGGGCCTGTATTCTGCATAGTGCTTATGGCCGACCCTAGCTAACCGTCATAGCTAAGCAAATTTATGACAGTCAGTCTTATGGCCGTCGGAAGTCGTCGGCCATACCTCACTAATCCAACAACACCGTCAGCTGCTAGAACGCACCGCTCACAATTTGTCAACTTTAAATTTATGGAATAAATTAGGTTCTTGGCATTATTTTCTTGGATTTAAATTGTTTTAACTTCATATTACGACTTTTGGGGAAGTTAGACATAGTAAAATAGGAATTCGTTTGTGAGAAAATGCGCTGAAACGTATTCCCGTTAAAAAGTGTGTAACCAAAAACACTGTCTGACTAGTGTAAACTTAACCTACCTTATTAATTTCATCTAATTTCATATTAGTATTTTTTTGTTGGCTAGGCTAAACTTGGTTAGGTTAAATTTTATTATATATATATATATATATATATATATATATATATATTTTATTTTTTTATTCATATCATTATTTATTATAATATACTTAACCTACATTACAAATATTTTCTTAAGTCCAAAGAAAGTTAAAGAAAATGTTCATTGCTATGGACAGCAATGGGACAATAACCAGTTCATCTGGGTTAGGTTGAGTTATATATTTCTATAATTTGTTTCTGGTTTATTTAATATTTTCATATTTTTTTACACTAACCTTAACCTAAAGTATTATTTTTTCGACCAGTCTAAACTTTACCTATCCCATTATCATTATTTTATTATATTTAATTATTTATTATTTAATATTTTTTAGACGTCCATAATTAACCTAACCTGCTGGGGCTAGCCCTACAAGTACTGTAAAGCCCAAACTCTGCACATTTGCATTTTTCCGGTAGCAAGATAACGTAGTGTTATGATGACCTTAAGCTCCGGGGTGAGTGGGTTTCTCCTCTTGGTGTCATTCGATAAGGCGTCTCTCACAAGATTGGTGACATACAAAATACCGTCCCTGTCTAGCCGGTATCTCTTGATAAGCTCAGCATCACTGAGCTCGTTAAGCACGTCCCTTCTTCGGAAAATATTCCTCGGCTGGGGATCTGCTTGCTGTGGTGCGGCCATGTTGACACACTTCTGACGGTCATAGGCGGCGTTAAGACAGGGTGAACCCGAACATACCATCGCGCGTCTTATTATGGTCGTCCATAGGAGTTTATGGTCGACCATACGAGTTTCTGACGGAGTTATATCTAAAATGCGCCATTTTGTTTAGATATGTACGACGGACTTAGCTATGACGGTTTGTAGAATCTGGGCCCAGGACATTACAGCTGGGACGTCTCCAAGGAATCATGCCCTTCTTCAGCCGAGGATGTTGAGGAGGAGCAAGGAGGTGAAGTACAAGAGGATGGTGACGGTTTCCCAAGAGAAGAAGTGAATCAGGAAGAGGACCAAGATAGTCAAGGAGGATTGGACTGTGTGGAGGAGCAGGGATGTCGGAACTGGCATTGGAGAAGACCTGATAAGTTGAATGACTCTTTTGTGTATAGTTAAAAGTTTAGTTTGGACTAAAGATTATGTTTGTATATATTGTGTAGTTTTGTCGGGACGACAAAGGACTAGGGAGGGGGTAGTGTTGAGTAGCGGGATTTGCTAGTTAGGAAATACTGGGAGGTTCTCAGTGCTTCTCGTATTTTTCGCCGTTACGGGTCAGAGCGCTAGTTAGCCTGTTCTTTGTGGGTGGAGGTATTATGTAAGTTGTATATTAATTTTTTTTTTCTTTCCATAATGTTTTATTTGCGTGATTGTTTGTTAAATTATGCAATTTTATCTCAGTTTGTATTCTAAATAATTTAGTGTTATGCAGTTTAAGAAAACTCTGGATATTTTGGATGTCTCCAAGTTGGTAACTGTTTTAACTGTTGCTGTCTTGAGAATGCACAAGAACTTTGGAGAAGTACTAGATCAGTCTAGAACACAGGAAGCTTATATAAGGATGGGAAAGAGACTAGAGCATTTTTAGTTAGTTTCAGTTCAGTTTGAGTGTAGCTCAGGGTCACTGCATTGTCAGTGCAGTTAATGAAGATTGTATAACTCTGGTATTTGTGAGAAGAGTGAATTGGAGTTGGCAAGCAGTAAGTGTAATTATTTGGAATAAGTAAAATAATAATAGTAATAATAATAATAATATGGTGTGATGTAATGAATTATATAGCATTTTGTCACATTAAAAATACTTTTTCATATTATAAATACCCCCAAAATACATATTTGATAGAAGATATCCATAGAAACAACAGCATCCTGCCACAGATGAACCAGAACTAATGTGGCCGAGTGGGAAAATTCCGCCCGTGAGAAGTACTCTATAACCTTCTGTAGTTCTCTAGAACACTAGGAACGTTGAGATTTGGCAGTGCATCAGACCATGCAACAGCCGCGTGGAAATTTTGCCATGCAGTCTCTGTGTGAACGGTCCCATCTAACTCCATTAATTTCCAAACCTCGCGGAAAATTCGTGTGAAAATAAACCGTTCGTGTGCAGCAGACCTTATACGAGCATCCTCAGCTAGATTTTGATAAGAAAATGCTGCGCTACCATGATTCATAACTACTGCTGAGAAGCGGGATTTGTTAGTTAAGAATTACTGGGAAGTTCTCAGTGTTTCTCATATTTTTCGCCGTTACGTGCCAGAGTTGGCATGCCCGAAGGCTATCCTGGCAACCCTAGCAAGCAAGGGAGTCAAAGGTCGCCTCCTGTGCTGGCTTGAGAGCTTCTTTCAGGGCCGACGGGCAGCAGTACGATTTCAGGGGCACACATCATCAGAACACCGCCACATCAACGGAACCCCACAGGGCAGCATTCTCAGCCCCACGCTTTTTAACGCCCTAATCAACTGCCTCCTACAGGTGGATCTAGGCCCTGGAGCCCGACTCCTCTGTTATGCTGACGATATTACTCTGGTAGTCCATGGTGGCCCATATCATGCAAAAGCCCAGAGGGCTCTGACAAGACTCCACCTAAAATGTACAGAACTGGGACTCAAAATCAACCCAAATAAAACCAAGGCTCTTCCCTTCCTCATAAACCCACCGAAAGACAAACTCCACCTCGGTGACACAGCCATCGATTATGTTCCCACATACAAGTACCTGGGAATTATCTTCGACTCCAAACTTTCTTTCCGGTCTGAGGTCAACCACCTCCGAGAAAGAACAAAGCTTCGCCTCAATGCTCTGCGATCCTTGGCAGGAAAGGGAAGGGGTGCCTCATACAAAGTCCTCCGTCTATTTTACATCCAGACCATAAGAGCAATAGTGGACTATGCAGCGCCAGTACTACCGTCCCTTGACGAGCCACAACTGACTAAACTGGAAGTCATCCAGAACAGTGCCATGCGCACCATGACTGGTGCACCCATGTGGACCAGACTATGCAATCTCCGCATGGAATGTCACCTCGAATCCTTACACCTTCGCATACAAGCAAGGGTGGCGGGCCTAGCAGCCAAACTAGCCCACAACTCTTCCCCCCTTCCCCTATTGCCACGGCTCACAGCAGCAGCCAGCCTCCACCAGGACTTACTCACAAATAGCTGGGTTCATAATGTAGCTCGAGCTATCCACACCTATGAATTAGACAACTTTATAACACAAGCCAATAACACACCTGCCACCAACTTCATCCCCCAGCCTCCTTGGAGTCCACCCCCATTCACGCTCATTCTCACGCACACACTACCCAAAAAACAAACGCCCACCCAATTGCTGCGTCAAGAGGGCCTCAGACAAATTGCCACCCACACAATCCCACGGTCCAATACATACTACACCGACGGTTCTGTCACACCAACCAAAGCTGGAGGAGCTTTTGTGTGTGGGGACAGATATTTTGGCTTCCGTGTCACAGATGGTGCCTCCACCCTCCAGGCCGAGCTGGCAGCCATATTAGCTGCCCTCTCTGATGCCCTAAAGCACAACCCCACTACTCCCACTATCATACACACGGACTCTGCTTCGGCTATTCATACTCTTCGCCAACACACTCACAAAGACAACATTCACTTAATCCATGACATTCTCACCACCTCACAAGGTATCTGCAATGCTGGAGGATCGATTATTATAAATTGGATCCCAAGTCATGTAGGCATCGTGGGTAACGAGAAGGCAGACCTTACAGCAAAACACGCCCTAGAAAGACCGAACATCGATTTTGTTATCATGACAAGCCTAAGCCAAGTCAAGCAAGGCATTAGAGAAAGGGCAGCCAGATTAAATAAAGATGACCACCGCCTATATGTCGAACTACGCTCCCCCTCTGCTAGATGGTATGCACTTGCCACACGCTACAAGCCACTACCACCTATCACTAGCTCCAACCTTAACATGCTCACTCGTCTGCGCCGCCTTCGCCTGGGATATAAATGCTGCAGCGAAATCATCGACGATGACGAAGCACCAGAATCTGAATGTCAGCACTGTCAAGCGGCTACACTCTACCCCCTCCTGCACTACCTCCTCAAATGCCCAGCCACCTCACGCATCAGGAAAAGACCTCTTCCGAACCCAGATATTCCCAGAACCCATGATGCAGCCAGATCCATTAACTATCTACGAAACGCTGCAGCCTATGTTGTAGCCACGGTCCCTCTCCCAATATTGACTGAGGTGGTACGCTCTGCCCCCCCTCCCACCTAACATGCATGTCCATCGACATGCAAGTATACATGTGTGTATGAGTGTGTGTCTGTGTGTGTCCATGTGTGTGTGAATATGCACATATACGTGTATATGTGCATATATATATTTTTACCAGTCAAGAGACTGCTCCGGCAGTATCTACCCCTTACTGATCTATGCCTAAATCCACTGACTGGGCTAACACATGGCCCGGCCCCTTCCATTTAATAGAAGGGGAAATCTTTAACAAACAAACACAGAGTGGCCAGTTAGTCTGCTGATTATAAGTGGAGGTATTTAGTACGTTGTACATTAGTGTGCTCTTTATAATGTACTAAATAATTTAGAGTTATACAGTGTAAGAAAACTCTGGATACTTTGGATGTCTCCGAGTTGGCAACTGTTGTAACTGTTGCTCTCTCGAGAATGCACGAAAACTCTGGAGAAGTAGTTGATCACTCTAGCTTACAGGAAGTTTATATAAGAATGAGGAAGAGACTAGAGCAGTTTTAGCCAGTTCCAGTTCAGTGTTAGTGTAGTCAAGTGTCAGTGCAGTGTCAATGCAGCTAGTGATGATTGTTTATCTCTGGTACTTGTGAAATCAGTGTAGTTGGCAAGCTTTAAGTGTAATTATCTGGAAAATAAAGACAGTGAACTTAAGAAGCCAGTGTTTATTTACTGTACAATGCCTGTGCTGCTCTGTGTTGTTGTACACTGAAAGGCTGCCTCTGTAGGAAAAACAACTCACTGGGCAATGTCCTTCCTATACTGAACTACTGCTGTTGGAGCCTGTAGCAGTGTGAAACGGGGACGTAACACAATGGAGTGAGATTTTAATGAAACTGCCATAGGCATCGCTTGCCGAATGGATCCGTTGTTTCTGCTTAATTTTTACCAGCATGTAGGCAGTCATTTTGCGAATTTTTTCACGCTTCATTGCAAAGCACAGGATGGGTTTAGGAAGCTAAAAATTGCATTGGCAGGTGCGCCTTATGTTTCTCTTCAATTTGGTAGCGAAAAATCGGTTTTCGAGATTAAAGAAAAAATGGTGCCGGGGCGGGCTGACCACAAGGTTATAACGATTTCCAGACCCACGGCCGTTGAAGGGTTTCTATGCCACACCCAACCCGGGGGCTTTGACCAATTTTGATGAAAAACAGTAGGCTTCCAGGGTTTATGGATATCTACCTTCTGATTTTTACTGAACGATTGGCGCAAATTTGTGACCTGTAGAGAGCAGACAGACATACAGACAGACAGACAAACAAACTAACATATGGAACTGACCAACATGCTTGCTGAAACTTTCGATTCTGGCGTGCAACAGACATACAGTATATACGGACAGACAGGCTCATTTAGGCAGACATATCTAGACAGGCAGACACATCTAGACAGAGACAGACTGCCAGGTCTAGACAGACAGACAGACAGAAAGTCAGATAGAGAGGGAGACAGACAGGGATTTTAACGAACAGAGAAAGTGGGCAGTGCTTGTGATAGAAAAACACACAGGGTGTAAAATTATCAGAGACTGATTTATAAACCATTTTAATTGACAGTGTAATTGGTTTTTCACCTTAACTTGATACAGGTTGTTGTCCTTTTCCAGCTAAAGATCTAGGGTAATTACCTGATCTACATAACCCCTCGCTTTCCTAAAATCTCCCTGTACTTCTCCAACTAATTCCTCCGTTATATCCCTAACTTTGTCAATAAGCATCCTACCATATACCTTGCCAATTATGCTAAGAAGACAAAATGCCACTATGATTATCGCACAATTGTTTTTCTCCATATCCTTTGTACAAGAGAATAATTATTCCTAACTTCCACTCCTCCGGGACTCTACCTTCCTCCCAGGCGAATCTGCATATCTTCAATATCTATTCTACTACTAACTCTCCCTCATGCTTCATCATTTCACCACACACTCCATCAATTCCTGGGGCTTTCCCCATTTTGACTTTCATCATTGCTTCCAGTACTTTCATCCTGCTGATCTCTTCTCCCCTTCTCACCTCCTTCCTTATCTCAGCCATTCCCCAGCCACTCATAAGTATATTACTTTAATTCTCTATGTTTAACAGGTCCTTTACGTCTTCTGTCTGTCTGCTCACTATTTCTCTCTTCTCTGCTTTCAACCTACCATTTTTATCTTTCTCTCCTCCATTAATTTCCATACCACCCTGTCCAGCTCTCTTTACCTCCTTCCAGAACATTTTCTCACATTCCCTCCACTTTGCCCTCAAATTTCTTCCAAATTCCTCATCCACTTTCCTAATCTTACTAATCTTTTCACCTCTCTCTTCCTCTCTACATTTAACTTTTTATACACGCATATGTATTGTACATATGTATGTATATTATATCTATCTTTCTATCTATCTATCTATCTATTATATATATATATACCGGTATAATGTATAAAATCTGTATGTGTTCGTCTTTTTTATTTTTTTTATGTGAGGAAGAAGGAACCAAAGGCCATGAGCCCGCAGTAACAGTTCCCTCCAAGAGAAAAACAAAATACAATAGAAAGCCAAATTCAAGATCCGATCATTTTGAGATGCCTGGACACACTGCGTTTGAAAGACTGGAGATCATAGGCAGCAGGAAATACAGACAGAGGGAGACAGTTCCAGAGCTGACCTGTTACATAAATGAGAGACTGGGAGTAACGGTTAACGCTTGCATTAGAGAGTTGGACAGAAAAGGGATGAGAGTTTGCTGCCAGACGGGTGCTACGCGCCCGTCGTAGAGGTGAAGGAATGCAAGCAGACAGTTCAGAGGAGCAGTGACCATTAAAATAGCGATAGAAAAGAGATAAAGATGCAACAGTGCGGCGAAGAGACAGAGGTTGAAGGGAGTCAGTAAGAGGAGGAGAGTTAATGAGACGAAAAGCTTTTGACTCCACCCTATTGAGAAGAGCTGTATGTGGGGAGCCTCCCCACACATGAGAGTTGTACTCCACACAGGGGCGGATAAAACCCCTGTATAGAGTCAACAATTGTGCAGGGGTAAAGAAAGAGCGGAGTCGGCTTAGCACACCCAATCCTTCTATCAGTAGTTTTTATTTGTTTGTCACTGTCTATCTACCTAGCTATCTACCCATCCATATAAACCTGAATAACACCAAACCACTTGATACTGGCTACATAATGTCCCAGATCATGAAATCCTACACCAACCGTAATCCCGAATAACATGTTTTCGTGGAAACCCATTCGCTTTCATTTTCAGCCTCTATTTACGAGTATTATCGCTATAAGCCACGATGCCACGTGTATCTCTGGCCAAAATAATAGCTTGTGTTTGGAGCGGTATTTTACTGATGGCATGAAAAGCAATGGGATCTTTTGGGTGAATGTGTGTTTGTGTGTCAATATCAGTATACGTTGTGCGTGTTGGTTGGCGAAGTAACTGAGACAAACATATAGAAATACAGTCAGACAGATAAACAGCTTATACTAATGAGAGAAAGGAACCCATTCATTTGCAAATCTTTAAAAAATTTTGCCGCCTCCAGACAGGAGCAACGGCATCGAAATGATTACTGAAGGACATACCAACCTCCTCAACTTTGAAAGGTCTCCACCAAGCTACACCAGTGCCTTTGATAGCCGCACCCTCCCTAACCGAATCCACCGTCACAGCATGTCCTAAAAGTGGTCCTTCGTCTTTGGACGCACCGACACGCACTGAAACTCTATACATGCCTTAAATGCACACCAGACACATCACCAGTAACCCCCCCCCCCCTCAACATACATCCCATAAGTAGAATGCACACTGGATTTTGCCCACCTCTGAGGATATGGCATCAATAGAGTTATTTAGTGTCAGCAAAAATCAATGAAAACAAGTGGTGCCAACTGCCAAGCACACCAAACCTCACCCAACAGCAGTTATTTTATTGCTGTTGAATACTGAATCGGTATTTTGACTTACGGTCAAAGGTCTTGGTGTCAAATGAAAGCCCATATGGGAATTCTTGCATGCTGATAGTAGTATCTCTATCTTCAACCGGTTTCAAGATATAGCCGTTGGAAAATCCATGACCTTGATTTTGACCTTCCAAGGTCACTCGATCATCTCCAAAATTTAATCACTTCCTTTTGGGATCAGAGCCCATATGTCTTGAAAGTTTCATGTAATTTTATTCAGCCGTTTTTTCCGTAATGTTGCTAAGAAACAAAAATAAACAAAAAAATTCGACCAAAAAGAATACCTCGCCGAACTCCGTCTCTAGCGAGGTAACTACGATATCATAATATACTCCATACTCATAATATACTCCCATTTTTCACCGATAAAAAACGAGACATCGAGCAATTACTTTCAAATTCCAGTGATGAGTTTCGGAGTTCAACAAACTACAGGACGTCAGGTAAAAGCTTCATAATTGTTTGGCTAAAAAAGGAAGCGATATTGTTGTCTTTCACGTCACGTACGAGTATTGCGCCAGACGGACTACTGGAGTAAGCCAGAGATGCGCGGAATAAAAAACTAGGCAAAGAGCAAGAGTAAGCCAGGCAGGAATGATTATTTTTCCCAAGAGGCCTGACATGGTACAGTATTGTGTGAGCTAAAAATTAATAGAAAGGGGCTACCCAAAAACAAGGGGGTCATCAAGAACACAGAGGACTAACTGCTGGTAGCATACAAACAAACTTAATGAATTTTTTAGTACCGTTTCAGCTGCAATAATTGAATGGTATGGCTTCTCGAACCACCAAGAACGTTTAGGAGATACTTCAAGAGTTTTTCTTTGTACGTTCAATTTGAATAAAAGTTGTATGGTATTTCCACTATCTAAATCTACAGTAAACACGCAAAAATAATTTTACTCTAATCCCTCAGAAACTTTCCACATTTCACATGATTTATTGCTTGGCATTTCTCTTTATAATGATTAGATAACGTTTTTTTTTCGATTATCAATTATATATATTGTTACGTGTAGCAGATATACATTGCTTATATTCATATGTAATATTCAGAATCTTTAATATTCATTCTTTAGTACCATGTTTAGCATTCTGTGAAGACAGTTTATAAATATCAGATCGTAGGAAACAGTCTGGCCCAGCTGTGTGTCTATAGTTTAAGAGCTGTTTCGAACCACCTTCCTGTATTTGCTCACGGTTTCAACCTTGAGTTTCTGTTCTGCCCTCCAGCTTCATTGAGTTGCGCTTCTTGCTTCTCTGAGTTACCCTTCTTGCTTTCCCGAGTTAATATAAGCCGGGCTGGGACTTCCTGAGTTGCCACCCGGCTTTACAGTCGATGTTACATGGCTCCCAGCACCAAAGGCCAAGGCGCCGGAGGCGGAGGTCCACCACTTGTTTCGTAACATCATTGTTCGTCACTTGGGGTCCCATCAATTGTACACCGACGGCTCCAAGTCGAGTGAATGTGTGGGTGCAAGTGTGTGGTCGACTGAATGTGCCCTCAGGTATCGGTTGCCGACTCATACATCTGTGTTTACTTCAGAACTTTTTGCTATTGATAAAGCCATAGACTATGCTCTCAATTCTAGACATGACTCATTTGTCATATTTTCAGATTCAAAATCAGCCCTTCAGGCAATTGCATCTTGCACTACGGACTCTCATGAGATCCAGGGCCGCATTGTTAATAAGTTGCATTCATGCAACAAGTCATTCACGCTGATCTGGGTGCCTGGTCATTGTCGTATCCACGGCAATGAGCAGGCTGACTTACTTGCAAAGTCGGCTGTAGAGCTCGAGGAGACTTGGGACGTTCCTCGTGATCTACGGTCGAGTCTCTCTCTCGGAAAGAAATCAATAAATCTTCTGTGGCAAGGTCAGTGGACCAGACTAAATATTCCAACTTGTAAGCCGTACCTGGGCGACTGGGACACTGCCAACCGTCCCAGTCGCCTAGAAGAAAAAGTGTTGGCACGGTTACGGCTTAATGCCACCATTGTAACCCACATAAAACCATATATGGAAAGACGCTTCCCACCGCACTGTGACATCTGTAATGCGGTGTTATCTATTAGTCATATCATCCTGCGCTGTCGGCGATTTATTCGTGAACGCGCTTCACTTATAAATTACTGCGGCGCAGTAGACGCCCCCTTCACCCTTTCCACCATCCTGGGTGATGGGGACATTGTTATGACTGATAAATTGATGGCTTTCTTGAGAGAGACCGGACTGATCAGAGTGATATGACTTTTTTACTGCGTGGTTATGGTTTTTATGTAGAGTAAATATGTATATACTGTAATATTAATTAGGGTTGACAGTTGACATATTTTAAATAGTTCCTCCTCCCACCGATCTATTTCTAATATAGATGTCCCCTACATTAAGCCAAGTTCCTCGCCTGACAGTCACCAGATGATGAGTGCAAGTGTGCAATATAGGAAGGTATTGGACACTTGCAGTCGATGGTGGTCTGCTGGGCGAGGTTCTTCACTTTTTGTACAAATTTTGTAAATACATTATATTATCTTGCTTAAGTTATTCTAATTAGGGACGACAGCTGACGTATATGGAAATGTTCCTGACTCGTCTGGTTCCCTTTCATATATTGATGTCCCCTATATTAGGTTGTGCCTCGACTGACAGTCACCAGGTGATGAGTGCAGGTATGTAATGTAGAAAGGCATTACATATCTGTAGTCGATGGTGTTCTGTTAGTCGAGGTATTTTTACCATTAGTGTAGGTCTAGCTATTTGTCTCTGTAGGATTTAGTATAGGTTAGCGATTTGTCTGTTAGGTGATTAGTTTTAGGGTCTTTACATTAGGTTTCCTTTATAATATAAGGTATAAAAAATAAAAACCAAGAAAAAATTAAAAAAATAAAAATCCAAAAAAAAAAAATAATAAATAAGATTAAAATTATTATATATATATGTACGTTTGCATGAAAGTGTGTCTGTATGTATGCATGGAAGTGTGTGTGTGTGTGTGTATGTATATATATATGTTTGTATATATATGTATATATGTTTAAATGTATATACATATATATATCTATACACGGCCTTAATAACCAGGGGCTTCGGCCCCAATGGTTGATAGGCCGGAAAAAAAAAAAAAAAAAAAAATCCTGAGTTAGTTAACGGCTTGAGTTTGACCGGTGTGTTGGACTGCTCTGTTCTGGGGATATTATTATAATATAGTAGTTTATCTGCCACACGTAAGTTAGTTTGTCAGCACATGGTAGATTTAATAGGTTCTTTTGATATTGCTATTATTTATAAGAATTATTGATTTTGAATCACTGTTATTGCCCTAGCTAATGTCACATGTTATATTAGTGTTAAGTCTTTATTTTTATGCCAGGTCTGTATTGCAAGTCCCCAGAGGTTTTAGAACCCAAGGGCTAGTTTATGTTCTGGTTTATCTTTATTATTAACATTCGGAACTTTAGGATAACTTCTGCAAGAGCTAGTTTGGCAATCCTGTTTGAACCTGTTTGTTTTTGTTCTTGTAGCTTTAAGTTAGTGTTTAAGTAAATTAATTTAAGTATTTTTAATTGCCTATTTCATTCCTCCTTTTGGTCATTGGTATGTTTTACACTTTATCACCATTTTCCCCTATTTAAGCTTACGACTTGGTGTGGCTAACTGCCACTTGGTATTCTAAAATTTCCGTTGCGCACTTTACAGGCTATCAGATAGTCCTTTAGCCCCTCCATGTCGTATCAAAGTGGCGACCTCGCCAGGATTGTCAATACTGGGTTTTGTAGGGTTTAAGAAAGATTGTGTAAGCTGTCATAGCCCCTGAGAGCTGTACATTTACTTGTTGGTGTACCGAACTTAAGCAGTCATGGAAACGGATGCCCATGCACGTGTAAATTTGTCACCTGTGGTTGAGGGTGTTGTAGAGTCAGAGCCTGAATCCCCTCATCCTAGATCAGAAGATCGGGGTTCCCCTGTCTCTAATGGATTTTTGCAGGATATCAGGTTGGTGCAGGCTAAATGGGAACACGAGGTTCAGATGGAGCAAATGAAGCTAGAGATAGAGCAGGCAAAGATGGAGCGAGCTAGAGAGCAAGCAAAGTTAGAACAGGCAATGTTAGAGCAACAGGCAAAGATAGAACAGACGAAGTTAGAGCAGCAGGCAAAGATAGAACAGATGAAGTTAGAACAAATGAAACTTGAGCATGAATATCGTATGAGATCCTCCGAAGGCCAGATAAATTCTTCCCATTCCTTCTCAGGTTTCAGTACTACTGATGCCACTAAATTAGTACCTCCTTTTGACGAGAACCTTGTTTTGGAGTTCTTCTCACGTTTTGAAAAAATTGCTACTGGAAATAAGTGGCCTAAAGACCGATGACCTACCCTAGTTCATACTGTGCTTAAAGGCAAGGCCCTCAGAGTGTTTGACAGCTTAAGTTTTCAAGAATGCTCAGATTATGAAGTTTTGAAGAGCTCAGTTTTACGTGCTTATGAATTAAGACCTGAGGCATACCGTCAGCGGTTTAGGAATGCTAAGAAACGCCCCCAGGAGTCTTACTTGGAGTTTGCTAGGCATGTGACTGACACTTTCCAAATGTGGATTAGAAGTGAAAACGTGGCAGATTGCAATAACCCAAGCTGTACTAGGTTAAGGGATATTGTAATCCTTGAGAATTTCATGGATAAATTAGACAGTGAATTAAGGATTCATTTATCAGACAAGCAAATTAATACAGTGTCTGAAGCAGCTGTCATTATTGATGATTATGTCTTGCATAAATATGGGAATAAACCTAAGGAATTCTCTAGGAATTTCTCCTCTAAGAAGTATACCCCACAGCAGAGTAACCAACACTCGGGTAAGCCAGACCTAGCCGTTAATTCCAAACCTAATCCCTCTTCTGTGCCCTCTAATATCTCCTCTGGTTCTTTCAGGCGCCCTTATCACTTTTGTACTTATTGCAAGCGTCCAGGTCACAGTGTTGAAAAGTGTTTCAAGAAGAATGTTCCGTCCTAGCCAGTCAACCTTGTTCGAGGTGGACCAGTGGTGACTCCAGTTTGCCCTTCAGGCCAAAAGGTGGCTGGAGAGTCTTCTGTTTCCTCCCCCTCTCAACCTGTTGTTTCAGTGATTGGGGATATGGAGCCCACTGTCGAATTGCAGGCGGGAGGTGGTATGCCCTCACCCGTTCCTGATGCCACTTCAATTTCTGGAGACATTGTCCAGGCGGCAGTTAGCAGTTCTGCCCCTTCTTCTTCTTTTGCTCCATATTTGTTTTCTGGCATGGTATTGTTGAACGGAGCAGAATTTCCTGTGAAGATTCTGCGTGACACTGGAGCTTCACTTTCGTTGTGGGTAAGCCCTGAAACTAAAGTCCCAACTAAAGAGTTTGTGATGATTCAAGGAGTTACTGGCGCAAAGGTAATCCCTGTGGTCACTGGTGACTTGAAATGTAACCTGTTTGAGGGACAAGCGCGCCTTGGACTAGTTGACTCTCTTCCTCTTGAAGGTGTTGACCTGCTACTGGGAAATGACTTGGCAGGTGAGAACAAGTGTATTGCCCCTGTACTGTCTGAGATACCTGTGCCTGATGATCCCCCACAGGTTAATAAAGATGATGTAGATGTATTTCCAGCATGCGCTGTGACCAGATCTATGGCACGGACAGAGCAGAGCAGAGACATGTCACTTGGTGAAGGTGAGTCTGGTGATCCTTCGGCCATAGTGGAAACTAGCCCAGAGACGGCGCCCAAAGACACCAATGAGGAAGACTCCAACGATTCCTATTCCTTGGAAGATACGTTCATGAATTTACCAGATGATACTTCTGTTCCTGTCGAGGAGGTGAGTTGTTGTTGTTGTAGGATATTCGTCTCAGCAGTGCTGAGACACGGGCAAACAGTGAGCCCGTCAGTGGTGCACATGTAGCGCACAAGCTGTATTTAACGAGGAGGGGGGTAGTCCCTAACTGTTTGTAGTAAAATTTTAAAAGGTGTTCTGGCCACAATGCCAGCAGCGTCAGTATAATCGTTGGCCGATTGGGCAAAGCCAGCTGCGGGACGGGATCTGAGATGAGCTGTGGCAGGGCAGTGAAGTATGTAATGGATGAGAGGCGTATCCGACCTCTCTAAGCAATGAGCACACGGATCTGTTGCCGCATTTTTAATCTGCTTATAGCATGGGAATCCCATTCGTAATCTTCTAAGACGCACTAAAAGATAGTTTGGCAGGCCTGGGGGAGGCACCAAAGGAGAGTATGATGTGGCTATGTCATACCAAGTCGCAGATGTGGAACCTTCAGCGACGCAAAGCTGGTGCTCCTCCCGAGACAGCCTACCTATTTTTGCAGTCAAAGTGCGACGGACATGTGATGGGCCGGGGAGAAGTGGGAACGTGATCTCTGGCAGAGAGCAGGCAGAGCGTGCAGCGACATCAGCTGTTTCGTTCCCAGTGATCCCCACATGTCCTGGGAGCCAATGAAGAGTGATAGTGGCTCCTCGCTGGACAAGGAGGGTTGCAAATGTATGGATGGCCGTTATGAGAAAGATATTGTCTTGCAGCGAGAATGAGCGCAACCTCTGCAGAGAAGAAAGGGAGTCTGTATGAACAACGATGCATTGGTAATGATGATGGTGAGCATGTCGCAACGCACCCAGAATTGCCGTGAGCTCTGCCTGAAATGCAGATACACCAGGGGAGAGGCGCCATGATTCAACTGTCCTTCCAAGGACGAAAGCGGACCCAGCAGAGCCATCAGGGTGGACCGACCCATCTGTAAAGTAAGTGGCCGAGCCCGGGGAGTGCAGAGCAGCCACCTGACTGAGACCCACCTGTCGCAGGATGGCAGGGATAGAGGAGCGAGGTTTTGCCTCCGTTGGAGTAAGAATGCGGAATGGAGGTGGCCTCCATGGCGGTGGGTGTTGAAACCCAGGAAATGGGGAATCAGGGCCTTGGCAGAGACAAGGCGCGACTTCCAGGTTGTGGATAAGAGCCGCCGTGGTTCGGGCCCAGTCGCGTTGGGGGAGCGGCTCAGGTGGTCGTCGTAGTAGTCGTAGGAGCAGGGCAGAGACTGGCAGTTCTGGTCGGCGCTGCACTAACTGGTGAGTGATAAGCGTCACTCGTAGTGCTATTCGGTGCGCCAGCGACGGCAAACCACTCTCCATCCGTAAGTTAGTGATCCGGGTCCAACGTGGAGCACCCAGCATGATTCGTAGAGCATCATTCTGGATGACTTCCAGTGATCTGGAGATTGGCGGTGTGAGGCCAGACAAGCAGATTGCTCCGTAGTCCACAAGAGAGCGGATCGCGTGGATGTAAAAAGTGCGGAGGACTGCATATGATGCCCCCAGACTCCGTCGTGAAAGGTATCGGAGGGCAGCCATGCGAGTTAAGGCACGCTCCCTCAGATATCGGACGTGGCTGCCAAAGGTGAGGCCCCCGTCAAACCAGACCCCCAGATACTGGTGCAAAGTGACCACGGTGAGCTGGTGGCCTCTGAGCAGCACCGGGAAGTCAGGAGGACGGAGGCCAAAGGGCAGACATTTAGTCTTCGTGAGATTTATTTTGAGCCCTAGCTCATTGCATTTTTCATGCAGGCAGGAGAGGGCAGAATAAGCCTGCGAAAAACAGTCCCTGCGTGTAAAAATGAGGGCTAGGTCGTCTGCATAGCACAGTAGTGTTATGCCAGGCCCATAGTCAATGGTTAAAAGCCCCTCCATCAAGATGTTAAACAAGAGCGGGCTTAAGACACTTCCCTGAGGGGTGCCATTGTCATGATGAGAAAAAGGGGAGAGATGCCCCTGAAATCTAACCCCCGCTGATCGAGCAGTGAAAAAGTCCTTGATCCAGGATAGTAACCTGCCTCCCACACCCCTGGCTGCAAGAGCAGCCAAGATAACAGTTGGGTTCGCTAGTTCAAACGCCCTCTCAAGGTCGAGGAAGACGGCCATTCCCCTTCCTCCCCTCAGCTCCCCAAGGAATGATGCGAGGCAGTGGGTGGTACTCCTGCCAGGGTGAAAAGCATAAATCCTTGGGTGCAGTGGTCCCAGCCGCCAAGCAAGGCGGGCCCGCACAACCCTCTCAGCCGTCTTGGCAACACAGCTGAGGAGGGAGATGGGGCGCATGGCGGCGGGATCACGAGGTTTCGGAATCGGGTGGATAACAGCCACCCTCCACGACCTCGGAAGACGCCCCTCAGACCACGATAGATTGAGCAGGTCAAGTAGACGTGCTCTACCATAATCTCCGGCATTTGCTAAGACAGAGTATGTGAGGCCGTCAAGCCCCGGCGCAGTGTCCTCTCTGCGCTGCAGCGCTTTATGAAGCTCCCCACTGGTTATCAGACAGTCAGCAGGGTCAGACCTATCACATGCTGCCTGAATTGCTGCAGTGCGAGAGGCAGACAGCTGTTCCTGTAGGGCTCTGACAGACTGCGGGAGATTAGACGAGGCAGAGCGGTCGGCGAAGTGCTTAGCAAGACGGCTGGCCTCAGCGGCAGGGTCAGGATGAGATGGAGGACGGGGGGGACGTGGATCGGAGATGGACTTGATTCTTCTCCACATCTCACGGAGAGTGGAGTGAGAATCCAACGTCCGACACCATCCGATCCACGTCTCCTCCTTAAGGCGGCGTTTCTCTGAAGCCACATGGCGTGTCACTGCGACCAAGTACCGACGGTGCGGAGATGTACGGCACCGCCGGTACTGCCTGCGAGCCGCATTGAGTCTCCTGTTCAATTCCTTGACCCTGTCGCAGTAGATCCAGCCGTCTCGGTAGCACCTCGCCGAGCGTCGCTGCACGGGGATGGCAAGAGAGGCAGCTTGTGCAAAAATGCGTGCTACCTGATCCGCCTGACTATCGAGATCCGAGGCATGAGGGGATGTCTCGAAGGCCGTTGTGAGAGCACGAGCGAAGGCAGCCCAGTTCGCCCTGCGTAGGTCCCACCGTGGTGGTGGAGGTGGGGGTGGCGGAAGGGGAGCGAGAGAGGCAGGTCAACACTGAGAGCGAAGTGGTCACTCGCAAGGTGTGGGTGGAGTGACCATGACGCCAGGGCCTGACAGAGGGGTTGAGATAAAGGAGAGGTCGAGGCGACCTCCTCCAATATGGGTGGGCTCTGTCGTGTCGTTTAGGAGGGAGACACCACCCATCTCCTCCAGAAGTAAAGAAATGTGCCGTCCTGCCTCATTGGACTGAAGAGGCGATGACAGAAGGGCGTGGTGGGCATTGAAGTCGCCCCCAATGTACACGGCCCCCCTGGCAGCTTGGGAGAAAAGTTCCCCCAACTCCAGGGTGCTCCTCTGGCTTCGGTATACATTGTATACCGTCAGGGGCGACGTCGCCAGATGGAGAACCACGCCCTGAACCTCCACATCAGGTCCACAGAAAGGAGGGGACTGACAATCCGTGCATGCGATGTGGTCCTGAACCAGAACGGCACATCCCCGTGTAACGCCACGAATATACGGGAGGAGATGGGTGGTGTATCCCGAGAGATGGAAAGTGGAATTGCCTGGGAGCAGGGTCTCCTGCAGGAGAATGACATGAGGGCGGTCCCGTGCGGCCGCCTCCTGCAAAAGGGGGAGCTTGCTCCGTGCTCCCAAGCAATTCCACTGGAGGAGCCTGAGAGAGCGGTCTACTGGCCGTCCGGCGACAGTTGCGGACGGTCGTTCTCCTGCAGCAGTGGTGAGGCCCTGTCCATCACTTTGGACCCTGATGGTGGTAGGGTTTGCCCTAAACGATGACGCTGACGAGGCAGCTGTGCGGTGGAAGACTGAGCATTGGGAGGTCGTGGCTTTACCCTCTTGGACGGGCGAGCTGTCCTGTGCAGTGTGGGACGGGGTCGCCCTGCCGAACGAGCTGGGCGGCGAGGGGACAGAGGAGCACCTAGGCTCGCCATCTTCCTGTCGATCGCCTGGTCTACTAGGCGATTGGCAGCCTCGGCAAGGGGCTCTGTTGGGAGAGGGATGTCGAGGGTTAAGGCAACTGTTTTGGCGAGGGTCAGCGCCAGCTCCGTGGCAAAGGTCCTGAGCTCCTCCGTTGTGAATGAGATCACTGGAGGAGCGGGAGCGGTTGGTGGACTGGGTGTGGAGCCAGGCACTGGTGGTGGAACAGGCAGTGGCTGGCTGGTCTCTACAGGTGGAAGTGCTGGTGAGACAGGCGGCTGCTGGCGGTGGACCTCGGCTGTGGTCTGGACCACAGTCAGGGCTGAGGGCAATGGAGGGAACTCCTTGTCGCTGAGAGGTGGTGGGCGCTGGATGAGAGGGCGGCGCTGTTGGCCCCAGATGAAAGTGCCGGGGGGAGCTGGAGTAGCGCTGGCGGCCTGGTTCTCCTGCACAAACGCTACCGCCTCTCTCGACCCTGGTTCACTCGGTGAACCCTCGCGGGGCAGCTGGGGTGCCAGGCGTGGTGTCGCCCGGAGCAGTTGGGGCACTTGGCCGCAACTGGTTCCTTCGCCTTGTACCGCTGGAGGCACTCGGCCGTGTCGTGGCCACCACTGCACATGCCGCAGATGACGGGGCGGTTGCAATTGGCACGGTGGTGCCCGTAGCGTTGGCAGCGGTAGCAACGGAGAGGCTCTGGGGTGAAGGGGCGAAGGTGATATGTTCCCCAGTTCCCCAGGTCTATGGCAGGGATCAGAGGACCCCGCAGGGTGACAATGACCTGTCGAGTCTCCTCTCGGGTCCGCGTGTTTTGGCATCGGGTTGCCTCCTCGACTTGAGGGTGGTGAAGGAGAATCTCTATGGGCATTCGCAAGGGGTAGCCCATGACCACTGCCTTCGTAGACTGTTGACCAGGCATCAGCTCTACTAGCTTTACAGGGCAGGCCTCGTCCTGCAGGGCTGTTCTTAAGAGGTCGTAGGCTCCCTCGTCCTGTGGCACCAACACTGAGCTTCCATCCCGACCCATGAGATTGGAGCAGCGTAGCCCTGGCAGGTGACGCTCTAGTGCAGCCACGGCGTCGTAGCTCGTCGCATGCCCGTCCTGGACCGGCACACGGAAAGCTGGAAATGCAGAGCGGGGAGGAGGACGCACAGCTACCGACACGGAGGGACGAGCAGCAGAGGGATCCCTGAGGGGAGGCCCAGTGCGCACTGCCGGAGAAGGGCCGTTTCCCTGGCGAGCACGCCTCGATCCCTTGCGCATCACGGGGGTGAAACCCTCATCTTCCTGCAGAGCGGGATCAGCAGAGGGGGGGAGCTGAGTCGCAGCAGGAGCCTCCAAAGTGCCCCTGGTGGAAGAGAGAGATGGTGGAGCAAGTGTAACCTCCTCCATAGCCTCATGTCGGCGGGCCGCCTTGGCAGAGCGGGTAGAGTCACCACGCAAGCGAGGTGCCGCTCTCGTGGATGTTAGGGTAGAGGGGTTAGCACACGCGGCCTCGTGAGCGGACGAGTGGGAGCTCGAGTCTGAGCAGTGACGCTCCCTCTTCGTGCCTGTGGTAGGGCACGGGATGGAGGGCCTCAACTGAGGAAGCGGGAGGCGGGAATGCCCCGGGGGCCTAGGGATGCTGGATCCCTTCATGCTCACCGGAGCAGGCCAAAAAAAAAAAAACTCAGTCAAAAACACACACACACACACACACACACACCTCACACACACAACCACTCAAAAATCACAAGCAAACAAAATACAGAAAAAGAGGCCAGGTCCCTACAGTGACGGGCAACCTATGCTCCCCGCCCTCTAAAGGGCGATGGGAGGCCCCGCCACTGCCCCGTTCGGGTCTTCCCTACTCTAACAGAGCCGCCCTCACCGCCTCCTATAACCAGGCCCTAAAGGCCCCCCTTCATGGAAGTGCCCTAACGGCACCCCTTCAGGGTTCGGCGTCGTACTACGGTGAGGTACACTAACGGCAGGCCAAAAAAAAAAAAAAAAAAAAAAAAAACACCCGCACACTCAGTCACAAAGACACACACACACTCCCACTCACACCCAGGCAATCTGAGACAAAGTCTCAGAAAAAACCTGGAAAGCAAAAGAAAAGCTTCCTCAGTGCCAGAGACTAAGTCAAAACTGGCCCAAAAACGAGGAAAAACAGGCGAAAATCGTCAAGAGTGAATGAAACAGTGTTCACACCTCGAGCGAAATCGGCCAGACCTCCTCACCCGACAGAGTTAGAGCTAGGAGTGGAGGAGGTGAGTGTTGAGAGATTGAAGGAGATGCAGGCAGGTGATCTAGAGATCCAGAAGCTGAGGTTAGTTGCAGTGGAGGATTGCGATGTTGGAAAAAGTGGTTGCTTTTATATGAAGGATGGAGTATTGTGGAGGCGATGGCGTCCCCCGTATGTTGATGTTGATGACGGAATGTGGGATTGTCATCAGATTGTTGTGCCCAGTGCTTGTAGGAAGGAGCTATTGGAGTTGGCTCACTGTACTCCGTTTTCAGGCCATATGGGTGTTAGAAAGACACTAGAGCGGCTGCGTGCAGAGTTCTACTGGCTGCATATGGCAGCAGATGTGGCCCAGTTTGTGCGATGCTGCCATACTTGCCAAATGGTAGGGAAGCCTAATCAACCCATAGCTAAGTCGCCTCTCATTCCCATTCCTGCCTTTGACCCTCCATTTACTCGTATTATAGTTGATATGGTGGGACCCCTGCCTCCTACATCCTCTGGTAATAAGTACCTACTAACTATAATTGACTCTTCCACTAGATACCCTGAGGCTATCCCTGTTCATTCCCCAAAGGCTAGAACAGTTGTTCGGGCATTGCTTGATTACTTCACTAAGTTTGGGTTGCCAAGGGAGATTCAGTCTGATAGGGGGTCTAATTTTCTTTCAAATGCCTTCCAGCAGTCCATGGCCCAACTTGGTATTGTGCATGTGAAGAGCAGTGCATACCATCCTGAGAGCCAGGGTGCCCTAGAGAGATACCACCAGACCCTTAAGACGATGCTTCGGAAGTATTGCATGGAACACTCAAAGGACTGGGATAGAGGAGTGCCATTCCTCCTGTTTGCCACCCGTGAGGTTCCTCAAGAGAGTTTGGGTTTCTCCACAAATGAGCTAGTATTTGCCCACAAGGTAAGAGGCCCATTGTCCATCATTAAAGAGGCTTGGTCTAGTGATTCCACCATGAGCCATAATGTACTTCAGTTTGTTAGTGACTTCAAGAACAGGATCTCTAAATGCTTACAAGTGGCTAGAGAGAACTTGAAACAGGCCCAAACCAGTATGAAGAGGTGGTATGACAAGAAAGCTCGTTTACGAGAATTTAAGGTTGGTGATGAAGTGTTAGTGCTATTGCCTCTTCAAGGACAGCCTCTTGCTGCTAAGTTTTGTGGCCCTTATCCAGTGGTGCGTAAAGTGGGTAGTACTGATTACTTAGTGCAGACACCAGACAGATGTAAGAAACATCAACTTTGCCATGTTAACATGCTGAAGCCTTATTACCGTACTCCAGATGCCCCTGTACCTGTGCATCTAGTCTCACTTGAACAGATTGAGGAGGTTCCCGGCGGTTTGGTAACCCAGGAACAAAATGAGGAGGACTTTGACTTCGATACTGCAAGTGCCTGGCAAAACAATGCTGAGGCCGGCTTTTCCCTTGCTGAAAAGGTTTCACATTTGCCACACAATCAGTCACAACAATTATTAACACTTCTTTCTTCATTTAAGGATGTATTTGGTAGCTCCCCTGGACGGACTACCTGGATTGAGCATGATGTTGACGTGGGTGACACACTCCCCGTTAAGCTGCCACCTTATCGTGTCTGCCCCAAGCGCTTAGGAGTCCTCCGCCAGGAGCTGAAGTACATGCTGGACAATGGTCTTGTCTCCCCGTGTGTGAGCCCGTGGAGCTCCCCTGTGACACTGCAGCCCAAGCCTGACGGGACAGCGAGATTTTGCATCGACTACCGCAGAGTCAATGCCCTGACTAGGACCGATACCTATCCCCTGCCTCGACTGGAAGATTGTGTTGACTGCATTGGTTCATCCCACTACATTACTAAGCTGGATCTTAAGAAGGGTTTCTGGCAAGTTCCCTTCACGGAGCGAGCAAAAGAAGTTTCGTGTTTTGTGGCAGATGGTCAAACTTATTGTTGTAATGTGATGCCTTATGGGATGAAAAATGCCCCCGCTACCTTTCAGAGACTTATGAACAGAGTTGTTACTGGGCTTCCAAACTGTGTGGTGTACTTGGATGATGTAGTAGTGTTCAGTGATACTTGGGAAGATCACCTAAAACAATTAAAAATGTTACTTTCAAGGCTCTCAGAAGCTCGCCTTGTAGCTAACTTAAAGAAATGTGAATTTGTTCAGGCTCAAGTTCAGTACCTTGGTTACATGGTTGGTCACGGTCGTGTTTGTCCCCCTTCTTCAAAGGTGGAGGCAATTAAGAACTTTGCGGCACCGAAAACCAGGCGTGAGCTTCGAAGGTTCCTGGGCACTGTTGGATATTACCGACGGTTTATTAAGAACTTTTCAAGTGTTGTGGCCCCTCTGACAGATTTGTTAAAGAAAGAGAAGAAATTCTGTTGGACTGAGGATTGTAAAAGTGCTTTTAATTCTGTAAAGGGAATTTTAAGTTGTCACCCTGTGATGCTTGCTCCTAATTTTTCAAGGCCTTTCAAACTGGCCGTTGATGCCAGCAATGTAGGAGCAGGAGCTGTACTTATACAGGACGATGATCTGGGCATAGAACATCCTGTCTGTTATTTCAGTAAAAAGTTCTCTAAGGCTCAATGCAATTATTCAGTTGTTGAAAAGGAACTACTTGCCCTGATCCTTGCCCTGCAGAATTTTTCTGTTTATATTCCTGCTTTTGGGCCGGCAGTCACTGTTTACAC
>NC_137065.1:9247983-9277201 GCF_032717465.1 Coenobita brevimanus
GATCTACACAACCTCTTCCCTTCCTAAAGCCTCTCTGTTCTTCTACAACTAATTCCTCTATTCTTTCTCTAACTCTGTCAATAAGTATGCTACCATACACCTTTCCTATTACACTAGGAAGACAAATGCCCCTGTGATTACCACACACTTCTTTTTCCCCTTTTCCTTTGTACAAGGGAATAATTATACCTGACTTCCAATCCTCCGGGACTCTACCTTCCTCCCAGGCCTATCTGCACATTTTCCACATCCATTCTACTACTATCTCTCCCCTATACTTCAGTATTTCATTACACAATCCATCATTTCCTTGGGCTTTCCCCAATTTAACTTTCTTCATTGCTTCCACAACTTCTATCCTACTGATTTCTTCCTGTCTTCTCACCTCCCTCCTTCTCCCAGCCATTCCCCAGCCACTTATACTCGCATTACTTCCATCCTCCATGTTCAACAATTTCTTAAAGTGTTCTCTCCATCTGCTCACTTTTTCTCCCTTCTCCATTAGTAATCTACCATTTTTATCTTTCACTCCCCTGCTAACTTCACTTCCACCCTGTCTTACTCTCTTCACCTCTTTCCAGAACATTTTCTTACAGTCCCTCCACTTTACACTCGAGTTCCTTCGAAATTCTTCATCCGCCCTCTTCTTACTCTCTCTTACTAATCTTTTCACCTCTTTCTTTCTTTCTACATATAACTCTCTCTTCCGCCTCTCAACTTCTTCCAAGCCCTTATTTCTCATCCATTCATTGTATGCTTTCTTCTTTTGTGCCACAGCCTGTCTCAACTCTTCATTCCCCCACGCTGTTCCTTGCACACCCCTCCATCTTCTCTTCACTCCACACACCACATCACATGCTGCACATATTTCTCCTGTAAATATCCTGCACACACTTTCCACATCCCCCATCTGCTCCAATTCATATTTGCCTAATCGTTCCTCCACTCCTCTCTTATACTCTGCCTTTTTCTCATCTTCTTGTAACCTTTCCACTCTCCTTACAAATACTGTTTCTTCCCGTCCTTCCCTTCTTCTATTTCGCCATCTTCTTTGGATCTTGATTCTAGCCACCATCAAGTAGTGATCGGAAAGTCCACTCTCCCAACCTCTATAAGCTCTTGCATCCATTACACATTTTTGCATCCTTTCATCCACACACACATAATCAATCATTGCCTTCCTTTCATTCAGTTCACCACCCACTCTTCTCATCACTCGCCATGTATACCTGTGGATCATTTTGTGCCTGAAGAGGGTTTTGGCTATCACCAACCCCCTCCCAGCACAAATGTCCACTAACGCGCTGCCATTCTTATCTATCTCAGCAGGCACACCCCACTCACCAACTATTCCATCCACCTTCACATTCCCTACTTTACTATTCATATCTCTGATCAAAAACACTCTCTCATTCCTTCGAATCTTTTCCATGCACACCTCCACATTTGTCCAGAACTCTTCTCTCAGTCTACTTGCACGATCTTGCAGTGGCGCATACACACACACACACAATCGCCCACATTTGTGTTCCAACTTTCAATCTTACCCACACAATCCTTGACCCAACTGATCCATGCTATCTTATGCTTGTCTTCCATCTTTTACTCACAACCATACATACTCCTTCTTTTGCCCTTTCGTTCTCACCTACTCCTGCACATATACCCCATCCATACTCCCATTCTCTCACACTCTCACCTCTCCATTTCGTTTCAGTTATTCCGCATACATCAACTTTCGCACCCTCAAGCACCTGGACAATCTCTCTCTCTTTCACCTCATCATTCGCTCCCCTTCCATTCCACGTTCCGATTACCATGTCCTTTGTCCGGTCCTTGGTCGTCATCTTTTGGTCATTCCTTGTCCGAGGCTTATTGTTTGACTTTTTAGTTAGTTGTTTTCCGGGAAGGGGCAATAACCCACCGCCAACCCTTTTAGTCGCCTTTTACGACAAGCAGGGATACTTGGGGATTATTCTTGAAAAAAAAAACCTACCCCCAGGGGGTATATATATATATATATATATATATATATATATATATATATATATATTGTGTGTGTGTGTTTTACAGGTATTTTGTGTAACCAGGGATTTCATGAAATCTGTAGGGATTTCGTGCAACGAGTAAGTTAGGATGGGGTAATTAAGGTTACGTTAACTTAGGCTGTGGTTAGAATAGGCTTGGATAATCTAGGTTAAATATAGGTTAGGTTAGGCTAGGTTGGTTAGGATAGGCTAGGTTAGGTTAATTTTAATGAATGTTAAGTTATATTACACGTTCATGTAACTTAACTTAACCTAACTAACCTTGCCTAACCTAAACATAAACTAGATTATCCCAGCTTAACCTAACCGCAGCCTAAATTAACGTATTCTTAATTAAATGATTCTAATTTAAGTTCATTTCATGAATTCACTAGGGATTTCATGGAATAGTTGGTGAGTGGGGTGTGCCTACTAACATAGATGAGAATGGGAGTGCGTTAGTGGACATTTGTGCTGGAAGGGGGTTGGTGCTAACCAATACCCTCTTCAGGCATAAAATGATCCACAGGTATACATGGCGAGTGATGAGAAGGGTGGGTGGTGAACCGAATGAAAGGAAGGCAATGATTGATTATGTGTGTGTGGATGAAAGGATGCGAAGATGTGTAATGGATGCAAGAGTTTATAGAGGATGGGGGAGTGGACTTTCTGACCACTACTTGGTGGTGGCCAGAATTAGAATTCAAGTAAGATGGAGGAATAGAAGAAGGGAAAGACGAGAGGAAGGAGCAGTTGCAAGGAGAGTGGAAAGGTTACAAGAGGATGAGAAAATGGCAGAGTATAAGAGAGAAGTGGAGGAACGATTGGGCAAATATGAATTGGAGCAGATGAGAGACGTGGAAAGTGTGTGTAGGATATTTACAGAAGAAATATGTGCAGCATGTGATGTGGTGTGTGGAAGGAAGAGAAGACGGAGGGGAGTGCAAGAAACAGCGTGGTGGACTGAAGAGGTGAGCCAGGCTGTGGCACAAAAGAAGAAAGCATACAATGAATGGATGAGAAATAGGGGCGTGGAAGAAGTTGAGAAGCAGAAGAGAGCGTTATATGTAAAAAGAATGAGAGAGGTGAAAAGATTAGTAAGAGAGAGTAAGAAGAGAGTGGATGAGGAATTTGGAAGGAATTTGAGTGTAAAGTGGATGGACTGTAAGAAAATGTTCTGGAAAGAGGTGAAAAGAGTGAGACAGGGTGGAAGTGAAGTTAGCAGGGGAGTGAAAGATAAAAATGGTAGATTACTAGTGCAGAAGGGAGAAAAAGTGAGCAGATGGAGAGAACACTTTAAGGATTTGTTGAACGTAGAGGATGGAAGTAATGCGAGTATAAGTGGCTGGGGAATGGCTGGGAGAAGGAGGGAGGTGAGAAGACAGGAAGAAATCAGTAGGATAGAAGTTGTGGAAGCAATGAAGAAAGTTAAATCGGGGAAAGCCCCAGGAATTGATGGAGTGTGTGGTGAAATGCTGAAGCATGGGGGAGAGATAGTAGTAGAATGAATGTGGAAGATGTGCAGATTGGCCTGGGAGGAAGGTAGAGTCCCGGAGGATTGGAAGTCAGGTATAATTATTCCCTTGTACAAAGGAAAAGGGGAAAAAGAAGTGTGTGGTAATCATAGGGGCATTTGTCTTCTTAGTATAATAGGAAATGTGTATGGTAGGATACTTATTGACAGAGTTAGAGAAAGAACAGAGAAATTAGTTGGAGAAGAACAGGGAGGCTTTAGGAAGGGAAGAGGTTGTGTAGATCAGATATTCATTCTTAGATCTTTAGTGGAAAAGTTTCTAGAGAAGGGAAAGAAGTTGTATGTGGCTTTCATGGATTTGGAGAAAGCATATGACAGGGTGGATAGACAAGGACTGTGGAAAGTGTTAAGAATATATGGAGTAGATGGGAAGTTGTTGAATGCTGTGAAGAGTATGTATGATGGTGTGAAGGCTGCAGTGTGTGTGGATGGTGAACTAAGTGAATTTTTCTCTCTGAAAGTTGGGTTGAAACAGGGATGTGTCATGTCTCCATGGTTGTTCAATCTGTACATGGATGGGGTAATAAAAGAGGTACAAGGTAGGGTAGTGGATGTTGGCGTGGCCCTGGTGAGAGAGGATAGTGTTTGGAAACTCCCTGTACTGTTGTTTGCAGATGATACTGTGTTGTTGAGTGAAGACGATGGGGAGGTGCAAGGCTTGGTGGATGAGTTTGGGAGAGTGTGTAAGAAACGGAATCTAAAGGTGAATGTAGGGAAGAGTAAAGTGATGGTCTTTGAGAGAGGTGAAGTCAGTGAATGTACAGCGAGGTTGGATGGTGAGGAATTGGAAAATGTGAGTACGTTTAAGTACTTGGGTAGTGTGATGAGTAAGGATGGAGGTTTGGAGGGTGAAGTGCTTGAAAGGGGCACAGCAGGGAAGAAAGGTTGCTGGTTCTTTGAAAGCAGTGATAAGAAACATGGAAGTGAGCATGGAAGTGAAAAAGTTACTACATGACAGTATTGTGATACCAACTCTAACGTACGAAAGTGAAGCTTGGACGTTGTTGGAAGGACAGAAGTCAAGAGTGAGAGCAGTGGAAATGAGTTATTTAAGAGGAGCCTGTGGAGTCACATGGGGAGACAGGCTGACGAATGAGGATATAAAGGAGCGTTGTGGTGTTGATGTGGATGTGATAGGAAGCGTTATGAGGAACACACTGAGGTGGTTTGGCCATGTGGAGAGGATGGAGGGTGAAAGACTGACGAAGAGAGTGTATGTGAGTGAGGTGGAGGGGGGAAGAGGGAAGGGGAGGCCGAGGATGAGATGGAGGGATGGGGTGGAGAGGTATATGAGAGAGGGGGGTGAGTTGGGAGCAGGGTAGTGAAATGGCGGGGGATAGGGCGACTTGGAGGCGATTTGTTTGTGGCCACCCCAAACACACACATATATCATGTGTGTGTGTGTGTGTGTGTGTGTGTGTGTGTGTGTGTGTGTGCGTGTGTGTAACTCAAACATATGTGTTCCAGTTCTAGCAGTCTTTGTGGAACAGGTTAGGGCCGGCCCTTAGGGTTGACTCGTTTATTAAAACGTTGAAATGTCATGGTCACAAAGCAAAAGCAACTAAAAGTTTTGATGCATTTACGGCAAGCATAGAGGCCTAGGAAATGGGAGGGCTGTACCCAGTTTACAAGTAGTGGGCAGAATACCTTCATTCGAAATCCTATTGTAAAGGTCTAACAAAAACAGGAGAGATTCATCGAGATGGCCATGATACTTAATAATTTATCTTCAAAATAATAACCAGAATTTGCCAATAAAAATATCTGTAATAAGGCCAGGATTACGAGTTTAGATTTTGAGAAATGTCAAGGTCACTGGATAAGGTCCAAAGTTCGGCGTGTGTGTCTGTGTGAGGGATCAAAATACCTTTGATTCAGTTTGTCCCATCTATGTGGAACGGCTGACGGTCAGCCAAAGATGAAGATATTTGTTTCTTAGAACAGTAAGTAAAGTCAGGTTCACAGGCCATGAACACCTTAGATTAGGCTATATCCATTTTGAACCAAACTTGGTGAAGGGTTGAGAGTCAGGAAAGAAACACGTAATTGGCTTTTGAGAATACTCAAAGGTCAAGGTCACTGATCAAAGTCAAATGTTGATACAGACAGGCCTGGAGATTTCACAGTCCACCGTGCCTCACTGTTTCGTAAACTATAGTCGTGAATGGTTATGCAACAATCCCCCAGCCCATCACCACAAAACACTGCTGTCCTTAATGTGGTTATGTGTACACAAACGAAAGTGTAAACTATGGTAAATGTGTGAGTGAAAAATACTAATAGAATTGAATGATAACATTATGTCTCTTTGTTGTTTCTAGATGTACTGCAAACAGTAAATAAAAACGTGTTGAATTGAGCGACAAAATTATGTAATGTGAAATAGTGGTTTTATGTTTCATATGAATTAACTCTTGAAATTATGTGCAGTTATACCCAGAGAGCAAGTACCGTTCAGCATTCATGGATTGTTTTAAAAGGTCGTGGCATATCATTTTGATCTTTCGACCACCTGGAACAATATCCACATGCACAACCTTGCAAACCAACTACTGTAAGCTTGGCATCCAAGATGGCTGTCATATCCACAAATTTTCATAATTTGGTCATAATTTGCAGTAATTTCAAGTGTAATGCAGATCTTCTATGGTTTTTTAGGGACAAAACATTCATTTTTGATAATTTCAGAGTAATTTGACATACCTTTACCTATAAAATCAACTACTATAAGCTTGAAATCCAAGACGGACCAAGATGCACAAGAGTACATTGGAAACCATGAATGTAGTAATTACCTTCCATCCTTATTTAATGAGGATGGCACAGGGCAAGTATGTGGAACAAAATTAAATCTTGTGAAAGCAATAAAGGAGGATACATGTATAGGCATTGTGAAAGGTTGCCACCGTGCAACAGAGCATGTGCAGTAGTCATCGATGTCATGCACTGGGTTCATCGCTTATCAGATGTGAAAGAAGAAAAGTTATCTGCCATTGCACTTATATACAAATATGAAACTCTCATTGAAGTTCCAGTTAATGCAGTGGCTGTTCACCTGTGATTTGATGGCTACAGAAGTCAAAGTATGAAAGGAGGCAACAAAGCAGATGAGGACTGCTAAGCCACAAACAGTAAAAAAAAAAAAAAAATGATATGTTTGACCATTACAAAGCACCAGATCCTTCAGAGTTCTTAGTTTGCTCTACCAACAAAGTACAGTTACTTGCCTACTTGTGTGATAAATGGTGTCAAGATGAACTCTAGTATTCAAGACCTGGCAGCATCAAAACTTATCCGAGTTGTGGTTACAGTGAAGAAACAAAGTCAGTAATGCTACAAAGTGGAAGTGTTACTGCAGTCCCTGCCCTTGTATCAACACATTAAGTAGAAAATATTCGTATTATTTTGCATGCCCTGTATAGTTTTCGAGCAAAGTTTGTCAGGGTATTGTTCATTCATCTGATACAGATGTTATTGTCCTTTGTATATAATATGCATCTGCCATGATGAAAGATCTTCCTGAACTCTGGGTCAAGACAGCAAAAGACAATTATTTTCCCACACATGACATTGCCAAAGCACTGTAGCCAAAGAGATGCCTCCCACTTCCATTTGCTCATAGTCAAGTGGCAGGGATACCACCAGCAGACCCCTTTTTACCAGCAAAAAGGGATGGTTAGCAGCAAGTAACAAAATTCAGCTGGATGCTTCGGAAGACTTTGGCAGTGATGTTAATGTTCCGGATGGTCCAAGGATTAAAATGATATGCCACGACCTTTTATAATAACCCATGTCTGGTTGACTAGAAAACTGGCTTGGTCAAATTTTACACATTTCCCTCATCCGATTTTCGACTTTTCGTTAACATTTTCTAGTAGAATCTTTTCTTCTATGACATTTCTCTCCCAAATTGATAATAAACGAGTTACATGCGATTTGCTTCCGCCAATCACAATCACAGACGAGCTCGCTGTCCGCTCACATTTGAAAGTTAGCCCCGGAAGACCTAACTTTACATGTATACCTCATGCGATTTTCGACTTTTCGTTAACATTTTCAATTAACTCACCTTATACTTTATGCAATTCTAAGCCTTTTTTCTTGTATGACACATCCGTCTTAAATCAACTGTTGATGAGTTATGCAATTTACATTGTTATTATTTTCTATGGGAAAGAGAGATTTTCCCTGCCGTGGTCGGACAGTTGTGTGTGTTCGTTGGTGTGTGTTATGTGTGTGGGTGGATAAAGCGCATGCATAGCACATGATTCAGCCAAGCACAAAGTAGGATTTCAAACGCCCCACGCTAGGGCCCAGAAGATTTGAAAGTCAGTTCGTCTCCAACCATGGACTGGGAAGCCCACAAAATTTATTACTTCACTGCTATTTCACAATTCTACCAGCAAGAAGATAAAACTGTAGCCTTTATGCGATCGCACAGTATTTTACCATCAACAGGAAAAAAGTACCTAAATCAAGGCAAAAAGTTTCATTTTACGTGAGGATCGGAAAGTGTTGCACTCTCGCCCGTCACCAGTTGCAGTTACAATTACAGACGACTCTTCAGTTGAAGACGAAGAACTGTAAACTACTAGGAAAAGGCATTATTTCTTATTTACACCCAGTTAGGTTAGGTTAGATGAGGTTTGGTTAATGTCATGGGGATCTGGGAGGCGAAGCCCCCCAGTTAGGAAGCACAGCCAGGGCTGGGGGGTCTGAGGGTCGAAGCCCCCCAGTTAGGAAACATGAACGGTCATTTAATGCTACCGTAGGTAAAGCCATTATTTCGTACTTATACCCGGTTAGGTTAGGTTAACCAAGGTTTGGTTAACCCCTACACCGCGGTGATGTTTTTGCGCTTCTTGTGTGTCCTGCGAGGATATTAGCACTCTGACTGACTTTTTAAAAATATTTGCCAAAAATCAATTATTAGTCCTAGAATATTATAATTACATGTGCTTATCGCACATATCTTCAGCTTTCTCCTGGGATGTTTGATGAGCCTCCGACGAGTACCGTAGGACTTGTGGAGACTTCTGAAGTTGGGTAACGAATTCTCCACTTTACACTTCCCAGCACCCTGTAATATGATTACCACAGCCTGATATTATCATTAGAAACACTATTCTATAATTTTCAAGTAGTCTGGAATCCATACACCAAAAAACAAAAACACTGTGAAAACGATGAAAATTACAAGCGCGTACGAGCTTCCCACTTGCGTTCGTTGCCCGCTGGTATTCTGTCATTTATTGTTCATAAACACACTCACACTTTACATTCTTATTACTTTATTACACTTATATATATATATATATATATATATATATATATATATATATATATATATATATATATATATATATATATATACACAGTATTTATCCATAAGTTTCCTTTAGTAATAGTAGTTTATTTTCACTCCAGGCATTAATTTTCTCGTTCAGTAAACTAGCGTAGAGTGCAAAGCTTTGACTGTCATTACTCCAAGTATTTGTACTCGTATTCTTATATTAGTAATTATTTACATTTCTATTTTATTTACGCTGTTTTATACACATTCACTTCCAGTAAATAAGGGCTCCTTTCCCTTGGAGCCAGGATGAACTTGGGACACTGAAGCACTTGTAGTTTATCACCATTTCCTCCACTGGCTTATCACACGATTCACCAGAGATTGTAGTCACTGTCCACCATTATCATGGATAAATTAGTCAGTTCACACTCCACAGCAGAGTCATTTAGTCCTTTACCCCTTCCCACACGAGGTTTAGTAGGGGTAGAGGTCACAGGGCCCTCTAGAAGCGGTGGAAATGGAGGGACACAAGTGCTATGTGCTTTCATCTCGAGAAACAACACTGAACTAAATGACGAGGCAGATATGGGGCCGCCAAGGGTTGACAACGTCAGCGAGGTGACATCTGCTAATTTATATGCTGTGAAATGATTGGCAGGAAATTAGGTAGTTCCAGGTGAATGAAAATATCACTTGGGCTTCTACCTTCCTTTCTTTTATATATTTTTATTACGAGAATAGATTATACGGCATATTTCAAGGGGAAATTACCAGGGAAAATTAGCGAACAAGTGCACGTGGGGTGTTACCAGGTGATAATTAGCCAACTCCAGGTGTATGGCACTATCAGTTACCTTTTTTTGGGGGGGTATATATTGTTTTGTATAAGAATAGGGCATGGGGCTTATTTCAATGGATGAAATCAGTGGAAAATTCCGGGGAAGATTTGCTTAGCGCAGCACGGCAGGGCAGGCAAGAGGAGAGGGTAATGGAGGGGAGGTAGGGAGGGGAGTCAAGAACAGGGATAAATGGCTAAATTGTCAACAATGGATGGGAGTACAGATGACATTAGCAGTGCTGACTATTGTTGGACACTGGCAGTATTGATAGATGATACAAGCCACCACTTGAAAGCCTGGGAGAATTCAAAATAACACAGAATCGCAAAAGTGACGCCCTGCAGTATGATCCACTGCGCCCGAGTGTCATGAAAGTGATGCCCTGTGGTTAAGGGGTTAATGTCAGGGGGGGTCTGGGGGGCTTCACCCCCCAGATAAGAAGCACGGTCAGGGCTGGGGGGTCTGGTGGGCGAAGCCCCCCATTAGGAAACACGAACTCCTTAAGAAGGGATATAGTAAAGAAAAACTAATACAGCCAGTGAGAAACTCTTGAACATCCCGATATACTGGACCAAGTTGAGCCAACTGATGACAAGAGTGTACAGTAGGTACATCGAGACGGACTGTTTGTGTTAATGGGAAATTATCGGTATTCCCAGATCCCCATTTATTAACAAATTAGGATGTTAACCCAATTCCTATCCAGTCTTTAAAATGTCTTGAGCATATTGCATAGAATCCCGTAGCCTTCCATTATACATTCCATTTACATTACATTCGTGACTTAGCCCTAGAATGATAATCGTGCGCCTGGCAGCATGGCAGGCATCTGCACAAAGATGCCAGAGATTCCTCATTTCACATCTTGGACAATATATATCAATATTCACAGACAGTGGCATGCGTTTATATTATCATTTACAATCTTACCATAGTTCTGGGTACATAATAAGTCACTTCAGTAACCACTGGCTGTTCTGCAATGTATGACAGGGCCCTAAATTGGTATTTGTTAAATTTCCTTACAAATTTTGCAGTATTCGCACAAGGATGACATTCTTTTATTAATATTTGATACTGTAGCTTTATATATACAGTGAATAATGAAAATTACTTTCAAGTATAGTTTAAGCTAAGGAACAAGAAAAATAAAAATCTGTAACTGTATTACCCTTCTCAGTCCTTGTCCCCATTTTCTGAGAACGACACTAAGGACACCTGGCGGGCTAGACCATGAATAGAGTTCGTGATGACTCTAATTCTACACAAACAACACTTACAACCTCATGTTACAGTTATATAATCCACACACATATCCAGCATACGCACAGACATCCACAGCCCCATTTAACATCCACGTTTAAAACACTCATACATACACACATTGACACCATTCACATTCTTGGCAAAAAAACATCCTCACACACAGATACGACTCAATAAAGCACCTGCAAAGATACACACACACACACACATTTTATATACATACTTACAGAGAGAGAGTTGGATGTTAGAGTGTTTGATGTCCGGATATGATACTTTTGTTCTAACCTGACAAAAATCTCTCTCAGCTCATTTAGCGGCCAACTGTAGCGTACTCAGAATCGAGGGTGAATATTACTAGTGACCAGGTTGAATTACTTGTCTTAAAACTTCGTCTCGCTCAAATTCATGCAACTATGTCAATGTAACCTAATTAGGTCGTGATATGGATCCAGTTCCGTCAGCAAGAAGTAAGTAGACTACAGTAACCAAAGATACTCATCTCCAAAGTAAAGAGAATATAAGGCAGTTTCACCCAGCGGGGGTGGCGAGCAAAAACGTGTCTCGGTGTGCGCATGATGTCACAGATAATCCAGACTGAGGGTATTTGCTTGGTAGTCAGGCCAGTCACTCACCTACCTGCCCTGTGATATGAGCTCCCTGGCCTATATGGATTACTTTTATTTGCATCCTAAACTGCATGCAGAGCAATGAAAAGGTTAATGCTGTGTTTCTGAGATATTATAAAATGTCTTCAAGACGTATCTGTTTTCAGAGAATATAGGAATGTCATGTACAGGGTCATACAGACACAGATTCGACGTCACAGATGCCTGTAAGCTAGCTGATTATGAGAAAAACAACTGAAAATACTGACAGAGATCACTGGTTGAGAATACAGCAGCACCGAATTCCTACCAATTGATCTGAAAATCGTCAGTTTACATTGATCTACCATTACATTCGTTTTCTTTCATGCTCCCGTTCTCTCTCTTTCTCTCTTCTTATCCTCGACGTCACTCCTCTGCGTGAGCCAGGGACGGTGAACCTACCTCTCATATTCTCTATACCTTGCTCATCCCAGTGTCATAACTACGCATCATCAAACTTCTTGCAGCCACGACTTAGTACTGATGATGTAACAATGGCCCAGTTAGGTTAGGTGAAAACATGACCATATTAACCAAGGAGACTCTATTTTACCAGATAACTTAGGGTCACCGAATTTCATGAAACTATGACTTACATTTCATGTTGTAGCAGAGGCCCAGTTCCGTCAGGTGAAAAGAAGGCAATTATGGTGGGTTGGGAGATACCACACTGCATACTGTCACTTTGTACTATAGTATGAAGCTAGTCCATATTCATTTTAATCCTTTCAGTATGATGATGTCTTATTCATCTCTCTGTTGTTACCTCCAGATGATTTTATTCAATTTAAGAGAGAATTTTCGAAATGGAGGGGATAGACATCAACATCATCATCATCATTATCATTATCGACATCATCATCATCCCATCCCTCTTTCTCAGTTATCTGCGATGCAAGGGATCAAGAAACGAGAACAGGAAAGTACAAAAGTAGGAGAACTATCAACAGGGTGCCCAGTAAACATGGACCACATTCATCCATTCATCATACAGTATAAGCCCCCACAAATCTTGGCTCCTCCTCACAAGGCAAATGGTCCACGCAAAAAACAAAATGCACTATAGCCTTGATAAAATCCTACAGTTGCATGAAGTCTCCTTTTCCTTTACACTACCAAGGAATCTCCAAAGCTAAGTAACACTGTCTGCAGCAGGAATTAAGACTGCCAGCATCTCCAGGGGAATGCAATATGGTCTCCCTATTAAAAAAAAAAAAAAAAAAAAACTGGCGCCCAAACAGGTGATTTTCTCCACACCTCCAGACGAAAAGTGTTAATATCTAGATTTTTTAGGTCTCACATTTCACAAAACGTGTCCGTTGATCCAATAAACACTTAAATAGTGTCCAGGGAACACTTCTACCAAATTTGAAGTGAACTGGTAAAGAAATAAAGGGATAACACCCAAATGGCAAGTGTTTACAAGAAACTGAGCAAGTGAAGTACTGTATTATATCCACCATAATATGGAGACCATATTATGAAAGATATATCAGTGGACTGATTGTATTTAAACCATGGATCCCATGATGTAATTTTTATCAGACTCATTAGGTTTTGTTTTGTTTTTTTATTCTTGGGGATCCTGTCACTGCTAAAAACCTGTCCTAAGGTAAATATAATCGTTTCCCAGTAGCAATAAAATCAAATAAATTAAAATGTTACTGGAATAAAGGAGTTTGATATCCTTTTCGGTGCTCCATTCCCAAACACAACCAACGAGATTTCCTGGAGCTATGCGTCTTAACTTTCCATTAACTTTGCTAACTTTCATGTCTTGTCATTTAACTTCCTCTCTCTGGAACATTATGTATCCTCCTATATGGTTCACGTATTCCTCACCGAGACCCAGCATTTTAAGTTTACTGACATCATGGCACAAGTAAGAAGCGTTAATGGTCACTCATGCAGGCAATAAACTTTTGCTATCTTAATCTCCTCGATGCCTGGACGTAAAATTAACCATTCTTACACAGAGTTACAAAGCGAGATTTGCCAGCTAGGTAGCCGAGATGTTTCTCAATGTTTCCTGATGTTTACAGTGGTTTGGTATAAGTCAGAGTTGCCGGTTTGCCTTCTGTTTGTGAGCGTGGTTGATTCGTAAGTTGTGCATTAAACTCTGTGCTTTTTTTCTTTATAATGTTTTATATACATGATTGTTAAATTGTGTAATTTAATTTGGGTTTGAATGGTAAATGATTTAGAGTGTTATGTAATGAAGGAAAACTCTGGCATGTTTTCATATCTCCGAGCTGGCAACTGTTGTTCTCGTAGAATGTAGAAATTTCTCGAATACGGCAAGCTTATATAAGGATGGAGAAAAGACTATTTCAGAATCATTTGGTTTTCAGTTTGAGTGCAGTGCAGTGTCAGTTTATACTTTTGAAAATGGTGAAGTTGGCAAGCATGAAGTGTAATTATCTGGAAAATAGACAGTGAACTTTAAGAAGCCAGTGTTTATTCTCGCCTCAGCTGATCTTGTGTGTTGTACCATAAGGAAAACAACTCGCTGGGCAACATCCTTCCTGTACTGAACTACTGCTGTTGGAGCCTGTGGCAGTGTGGGACGGGGACATAACAATACTCTTCACGGCCTTCAACAACTTCCCATCTGCTCCATATATTCTTAACCCCTCCACCCATGATGACGCTTTTGTCGTCATATGGGCGTGTCTGCGACTATACTCGGTGACATGTTTGTCGTCATTTAAGCATAAAAGTCTTTGTCAGAGAAAAAGTTTTCAGCCAATCGGCGTCATTTTTGGAGGCATCATAGTTCCCACGCTTCTCATAAAAAATAATGACTTGGTAACCTCGGGGCCCGAGATGCAAGGCAACCTGGACAGGTTGATTAGTTCCACAGCAGCTGTCAAGGGAGAAGGTAGCGTGTGTCTGGGCATTTAAATTGTACTCTGTTTACCCCATCCCAGGACACATGCCATATTCCACTATACCTATAGTGCTTGTGTTTACTTTTTGGGCACTATTGTGATTAGATTTGGTGTTTGCAATAGGGAAATAGGTTTTTGTGAATCATTCCTGGCCGTTATCAGCTGTTGGCCCAAGAAAGATTGTGCTAAGCCGACCCTGTTTTTCGGCGTGTCCCAACAACTACACTCCCTCTACCCTGCACCCAATATGAGTATTCAACCATTGAACAACAGTGACAGTGAATCAGGCGAAAATAGTGTGCAATAGCTAGTGAGCAAGGACATGGTGAAACATTTAGCAGGGGGAGGCAAGAAACCGCCTGATGACGCGGCGTTATCTTGAACGAAATATTTGCCAAGGTGTTGATGAAGTCCTTATTTTATGTTCATATATGCTGGATAGTGATATTGTGCAATACATATGAGTATAGTGCAACGAGTGTACGTCATGAAATACTGTATTAGCTAGGGCAGGAGTTACGCACACCTTACAACCACGGCACGCTGTTGTCAGGAGGGGATAAAATAGAGGAGGTTTATAGGGATATTTGATTTTATTATGTTGTTATATTTATTCCATATGCTTTCTGTGTGAAATAAAGCATGAGTGTTATATAGATATGTTTATTGTATGTTTGTGTGGATGAACGTAAACACTGCACCATGTGCTCATCAGAAAATATCATATGCAATACCTTAGGTATTGCAGATGTGACATACAGAGCACATTCATGTACTGTTGTGGTGAAATATACTGTATGTCTCATAAAATGATGGATTTGATTATGTGCATTGAGAAATAATATCGTAAACACTGCAGTATCTTCAGGTAAGGGAAACATCATCTGCTACACCTTAGTGCACAGGTAAGGGCCACGTACTTGCACAGTGAGTCCTTGATAAACAAAAACCCGAAGTACAAATTTTCAATGTTATGAAAGCGATGAATATAGGACAGATTCCACAATACGGAAGTATCTGTCTCGATCATACGAAAAGCGATACGAAAGGGAATACAAACAATTCAAAATGGGCGCTTGCTTGCGGTGAGGAAACAAACTAACCTCTCTCTGGTAAACAGTTTTTCACACGCTTCTCAGTTGAGTCCACGATTTCGGGACAATTCACCGTCAAGTCAATTCCCCGTCATTTATTTACATAGCAGTTTATTTAGCAAGTACTGTATATTAGTTTTCGATTTATATGAGATATAAAGGTGATGGTGGTTTATTCTTTTTACAATAAATGTAAAATATTGCATCAAATAGTTGGTATTAACGGAAAAAATTTAAATATATTGAAACTTGAATCAGGTGATATACAATGTTTCACTTCATCGTTTAACATGAGGCTACGTATCAGACACTCACATTTATATAAATGCCTACTTACCTCAAGTGAAGGATAAACATCTCTAAAATTATACAAATAATCTTCATATTACGTCTACATTCGCAGCTAATCAATCAGTCACACCTGACTGCATCCAAAAATTACAATAAAAATTACTGAAGACAACTATGGGAGATGCCAGATTATAATTCAAAGTCAACTACAGTGAGGCAGAAGCAAGTTAATTATTTACTACAAGTGCATATTATAGACCTTTAATAGTTCCCCATGAAATTAGTTATTATAGTATTAATCAATTAATATTAAGTATATTTATAGAGTAAAGTGATGGTCTTTGAGAGAGGTGAAGTTAGTGAATGTACAGTGAGGTTGGATGGTGAGGAATTGGAAAATGTGAGTACGTTTAAGTACTTGGGTAGTGTGATGAGTAAGGATGGAGGTTTGGAGGGTGAAGTGCTTGAAAGGGTACAGCAGGGAAGAAAGGTTGCTGGTTCTTTGAAAGCAGTGATAAGAAACAGAGAAGTGAACATGGAAGTGAAAAAGTTACTACATGACAGTATTGTGATACCAACTCTAACGTACGGAAGTGAAGCTTGGACATTGTTGGAAGGACAAAAGTAAAGAGAGAGCAGTGGAAATGAGTTATTTAAGAGAAGCCTGTGGAGTCACGTGGAGAGACAGGCTGACGAATGAAGATATAAAGGAGCGTTGTGGTGTGGATGTGGATGTGATAGTAAGCGTTATGAGAAACACACTGAGGTGGTTTGGCCATGTGGAGAGGATGGAGGGTGAAAGACTGACGAAGAGAGTGTATGTGAGTGAGGTGGAGGGGGGAAGAGGGAGGGGGAGGCCGAGGATGAGATGGAGGGATGGAGTGGAGAGGTATATGAGAGAGGGGGGTGTGAGTTGCGAGCAGGGCAGTGAAATGGCGGGGGACAGGGCGACTTGGAGGCGATTTGTTTGTGGCCACCCCAAACGGGATTGAGGCGTCTGGCAATAGATAGATAGATATTTATGGAATGACGGGGAATCGTCTTGGGTGCAAATTTCCCTGACGGAGAATCGCCCATGTTTTGATGGCGAATTGATTTCATGGCGAATTATCCCAGAACCGAGTTCACTTCCCTCCTCGCAGCTTTGCTGTATGTGAGGATATTTTTGCAGCTCTACTCCTTTTCGTACTGTTTAGACATGCCTCCCAAGTGCCCTGCATCATCTCCAGCATCGGGGGAGCCTGCTGCAAAAAAGCAGCAGCACCATACTCGAACTAATCTAACTCTGGAGAGGAAATTGGAAATTATAAGACGCCACAAGGAGTGGCAGGGAGTCTCTGAGATTGGGCGTGCTTTAGGCCTTGCAGCTTCCACCACTGGGACTGTGACCAAGAAAAAGGAGATGTACAAGAATATGGCCACCTCGTTCTCTACATCTACAGGTATTACTTCTGCAAGTATTACCTACTTCAAATTATGGGGGGTAAAGTTTAGGTGGGGGGTCTGACGGGGTCCTGGGATGCATCCCCCCATTTCTATGTATATTTCAATGGGGACAATCATTCCGATATACGAAATTTTGGATTACGAATGTTTTTTTTTTTATCCCTATCCCTTTCGTATATTGAAGACTCACTGTACTTGTTGTGGTGTAATATACTGTGTATCTCATATATTGAGAGATTTGGTTATGTTTTATATGAAAGAGAGTAAATGACTAACCCAATTGCTCATAGGAAAGAGTGCATCTCATATATCTGAGTTAGCACAAAGGTAGCGACATGCAACACGAGGTTAGGAACAAGTGCATTTACATTTTATTGGTGAAATATACTATGTATCTCATATATTGATAGATTAGGCTATGTATTATGTGGAAATAACGTGAAAGACTGACCCACATGCTCGTAAGAAAGAGAACGTCTCGTACACCTGAGCTAGCACAAAGGTAGCGAAATGCAACATGAGGTACGTAATTGTAAATGGTGTAATGTACTGTGTATCTCATACAGTGATATATTTTGTTATGTGATTATGTGAAAAGAAAGTAAAAGTGAACCACATACTCGTCTGGAAAACATCGTCTGCTACACCTTATCGCACAGGTATGGGCCACGTAATCGAAACCCCTCACCTTCTTTTTCTAACTAAGACTCAGCTGTCTGAGGCAACTGACAGCAAACCCTTTTCGGTATCCTCCTACTTTCTCTATACTCATTCCAAAGCGAAAAGTGGGTGTTGTGTAGATATACGCAATGACTTATCTTGCTCTCGTGTTCCTGAACTCGATTCTTCTGAATTCTCTACACTCTGGCTTCGGCTTTCCTGTCATTCTTTGAGTAAATATATCTGTGCTGTTTATTTATCCCCTAATTCTACTAACTATCAAAAATTCTTCTACTATCTTACTTCTACGATGGAACACATTCTATCTGTTTCTCCTTTCTCTGAAATCTCCATTCTAGGAGATTTCAATGTTCACCACCACCTTTGGTTCTCCTCTCCTTTCACTGATCCACCTGGTGAACAAGCCTACATCTTTTCTATTCTTATTGACCTAGATCAGCTTGTACAGCGCCCTACCTGTATCCCAGACCGCCTTGGAGAGAGCTCCAACATACTTGACCTCTTCCATACAACTAATCCTTCTGCTTACACTGTCAATCTTTTCTCTCTGTTGGGCTCCTCCGATCACAACCTTATCACCTTAACCTGTCCTATCACTCCGGTACGGCCTGTGGACCCTCCAGGAAAACATCGTCTTTGGCATTTTGGAGCCGTGGAGTGGGAGGCCCTCAGGCAGTACTTCTTTGATTTTCCCTGGAATGATTATTGCTTCCATGGCAGGGAGCCATCTGAGTGTGCCTTGCGCATTACGGAGGTTATTCTCTCGGGCATGGAAGCATACATTCCTTTCTCATATCCTTTGACTAACGCAAGAAAGCCTTGGTTTAATCACGCTTGTTCTAATGCTGTCCGCAACAAGGAGGGGCCTACAAAAGGTACCGGAGCCAACCCACTCCTGAATCACATCATCTTTACGTTTCTGTCCGGAATCGTGCTAAGTCTGTTCTTTGCTCTGCTAAAATAAATTTCATCCGTACTAAATCCTCTCAACTCTCCAACTCGAATTCTTCCCTCTCCTTCTGGCACCTTGCCAAAAACCTTTCTAACAACTTTACCTCATCATCCTTCCCTCCTCTTTTCTACTCTGATGGTTCTGTAGCTATTTCTTCTACTGATAAAGCAGATCTCTTCGCACAGACTTTCTCCTCCAATTCCACCTTAGATGACTCTGGTGATGTTCCTCTACCACTTCCCCCGTCTGGCTTCCTCATGGCTAACATTAAAATGTCTTCAGCTGATGTATTTTCTATCACTGGCCTCAGTACTAAAAAGGCATATGGGCCTGATGGAGTCCCTCCTGTTGTTCTCAAGAACTGTGCTTCTGTGCTTACACCCTGCCTAGGCAAACTCTTTCGCCTTTGTCTGTCCACTTCTACCTTTCTTTCTTGCTGGAAGTTTGCTCTCATTCAGCCAGTCCCAAAGAAGGGTGACCACTCCCAACCCTCCAACTAGCGTGGAATTGCTTTAACGTCCTGTATTTCAAAAGTTTTCGAGTCAATTTTCAATAGAAAAATTTTAAGGCATCTTTCCTATCACAACCTTCTTTCTGATCATCAATACGGGTTCCGTCAGGGACGCTTCACTGGCGATCTTCTCACCTAACTTTCAGACTCATGGTTATCCTCCTTTCGGGACTTTGGCGAAAGTTTGCCATTGCACTTGACATCTCAAAGGCTTTCGATCGAGTCTGGCATAAATCTTTCATTTCCAAACTGCCCTCTTACGGTTTCTATCCTTCTAACTGTGCCTTCATCACTAGCTTCCTTTCTGGTCGTTCTATAGCTGCTGTTGTAGACGGCCATCATTCTTCTCCTAGATCTATCAACAGTGGTGTTCCTCAGGGCTCTGTCCTATCACCAACTCTCTTCCTTTTATTCATCAATGACTTTCTAAGCTGTACATCTAACCCTATCCACTCATACGCTGATGACTCCACCCTTCACCTTTCCATTCAGTTCCCACAACGCCCATCTCAGCAGTTACTTCAACAAACAAGGGATGAGGCTATGGCACACCTAATGTCTGACTTGGCTCGTATCTCTGACTGGGGTAAAATTAATCTGGTTGTTTTTAATGCATCTTAGACTCAGTTCTTCCGCCTATCAACCCGACAAAATCTTCCACAGGTATACCCACTAATGTTCAGTAATATTCAGCTTCATCCTGCATCATCCTTGAACATGCTTGGGGTTTCATTTACTCGGGACTTATCTTGGAAAGATCATATTACATCTCTTGTAAAATCTGCTTCCAAGAGATTAGGTGTGCTAAGCCGAATCCGATCTTTCTTTACCCCTGCACAATTGTTGACTCTAAACAGGGGTTTTATCTGCCCCTGTGTGAAGTACAACTCTCATGTGTGGGGAGGCTCCCCACATACAGTCCTTCTCAATAGGGTGGAGTCAAAGGCTTTTCGTCTCATTAACTCTCATCCTCTTACTGACTCCCTTCAACCTCTGTCTCTTCGCCGCACTGTTGCATCTTTATCTCTTTTCTATCGCTACTTCAATGGTCACTGCTCCTCTGAACTGTCTGCATGCATTCCTCCACCTCTACGACGGGCGTGTAGCACCTGTCTAGCAGCAAACTCTCATCCCTTTTCTGTCCAACTCTCTAATGCAAGAGTTAACCGTTACTCCCAGTCCTTCATTTATACAACAGGTCAACTCTGGAACTGTCTCCCTCTGTCTGTATTTCCTGCTGCCTATGATCTCCAGTCTTTCAAATACAGTGTGTCCAGGAATCTCGTAATGATCGGATCTTGAATTTGGCTCTCTATTGTGTTTTGTTTTTTTCTTGGAGGGAACTGTTATTGCGGGTTCGTGGCCTTTGGTTCCTTCTTCCTCGCATTAAAAAAATACATTTTATTGGTGAAATACACTGTATATCTCATATATTGATAGATTAGGCTATGTATTATGTGAAGATAACGTGAAAGACTGACCCACGTGCTCATATTGAAGAGTGTGTCGTACACCTGAGCTAGAACAAAGATAGCGAAATGAAATGCGAGGTTAGGCACAAGTGCATATATATATATATATATATATATATATATATATATATATATATATTATATATATATATATATAATATATATATATATAATATATATATATATATAATATATATATATATATATAATATATATATATATAATATATATATATATATATATAATATATATATATATAATATATATATATATATATAATATATATATATAATATATATATATATATATATATATATATATATATATATATATATATATGTGGGACTACATATTATAATTGCAAATCATAATAGATAGATAGATAAATAGATAGAAAGAGAGACAGATAGAAGCAGGGAGTCAAATGATGAGAAGGTATTGTGTCTGCGAGAATCGAGCAACGCTAAACATGCTTACACACTCTTAACGCAAGGAATGCTTGATAGGCACACGACAGCGCCTAGTAACCATACACACACATATACACACATACACACAGGCTTCTTAAACTTTCCATCCACGAGGAACACACGTGACACACCCCTGCTACACCAGAATTTAGGAAAGAGAGCTCAGACGGAGGTTAGCTATAGAACAGAGAGGTCGAGAAGGGGACAAAGCCGATACTAGAGGGGCAGGTCGAAGGGGAGAAGGGCTTACCAACTCGAGAGACAGAGAGAGAGAGGGAGCGAGACTCTATATTCCGCTTTGTGTGAGAGACTTGTTAATATTTCCAAGACAAATAAAAATAGTCCCATACTATTCTTTACCTCTCCTGTCACTACATGACAAATGGGAAGCTACTACAAGATATAAAAGCCGCTCGACCACAATTCTAAAATATATATATATAACTCAACTACAACTCGACCACAAAAGAACCACCAAGTATTTTATGACACAAAGTCATTGATGACATTTGGTAGCAGCGAACGTATACGAACCTCGTCTACGAATCATTGAATTCCTACAAAATATCAAGATTGAAAACAAAAATAATATCTCTCTCAACCAACAACACAACCAGCTCCTGACAGTATTCTCTCCAACCAGCCCCCTCCGTCTCCCAGATCATCATGCTGATGCAGAGGTGAAGGGATCACAGGACGCCTTGCAAGTAGTTTAACAAAACATTGATACGAGCTTGCAATTTCTACGACGAACCAGCGAATCTACAGACATCGTCTCCGAATTAAAAGCAAATTTCTACAAAAGCAGGCGAGACTCTACAAGATTAGCTTCAGTTCACAGTGAATCCCGACAAAATACAGCCTACAATGCAAATAGTCTACAAGTCTACAAAACAACTCTATAATCTTCACGTAACTTCAAGCAGCAACAAGAAGAATATAAAACAAAGCAAGTAAAGAAGAGGAAACACCGAAGCAACAAGCACACAAGCCCCCACCACTCTCTCCCGCCTACGCCTGACCCAGACGTCAAGACACGCAGCAAAACACCAAGTCCATATTCACAACTCATCTTACTCACTCGTCTTCACTCAAGTTACTCATCGCTACTCATTCACTCACCACAGCTACCAGTGTGGGAAGCCGACGTCACCATGTGCTGAGACGACAACACATTAATCAACCCGCGAAGGACAACGCTATCACCACGTGCAACACCACTCACACCATTTCCACCACGGTAAAAATTAGTGAGTTACATAGTTACTTTCCATTCGTACAATACACAGTGATAGACAATAAGCTCTTCTGCACAAACATATAAAACGTAAGTTGTATAGTTACAGCTTAAATACACATACTTACTTTGAAGTTATCTGCATAACTCAAACACTAAATAATCACCAACAATAAATATTCTACACTGTATATATTCATTAATTTATTATAACATTTATTTACTACCAAACGAGTGTTACCATTTATACCTACATAAAATACGTGTTTCATACATACAGCTATACATTATTACATCTACAAAGTGATAAAGAAAATATACCATCACGAGTTACTCCAGTGAGCGATTAAAAGAACTGGTATTAAACATTTATTAATTAAAAAGCTATCTAGTGAAACATATAACTTACGTTACAAGGTAAACTAGAAAAAAAAAAAAATGGCCAACATGAAGCCAAATGACGTTAGCAAGAGTGAACATCTTCAACACAATCCCACGTGAAGACAATGATTTCCACACAGTGCTGACACACATATTACTCACGATAGGTACAGGTGAACAACAAGTCAGTGTGTATAGTTAATACTGTATATAGTGTATATATTTTTTATATAAAATAACAAAATATGGGACTATATAATATCATTTTCAGTAATACCTGTGCAATATAAACTAAACTTTAAAAAAGTATCCCAAGGAAATTAGCCAGTAATTATGCAGCCATGAACAACATGGAAAAAGCGTACACAAGCAAAGAAAAACAAACTATGGAAAATCAATACATACAAAAAAGAAAAAAAGAAAGAAAGAAAGAAAGAAAAGTAAGAAAGAAAAAAGAGAAATAGAGTAAGATCACATAACAAACTAATGAAAATAAGTGTAAGTGTTACTACATATGTCAAAATACCACATAAACTACAAACAAAAAAGCAAATTGTTGTCTCCACAAACAAGTGGCATGACACATCATCACTCTCATCGACCGCAGCATATGTTAGGACTGCAGTTATTACAATTATGTTACTCCATATTATAATTATGTAACTACAAACAATATGTACCAATTTATGTGACAGTTGCATTAACAAGATGTAACTTTTATGTAACCTTAACTACAATTATGTAACTACAAACAATATGTACCATTTCTGTGACAGTTGCATTAACAAGATGTAACTTTTATGTAACTTTAACTACAATAATGTAACTACAAACGATATGTAACAATTATATAACGACAAACGATTGCATTATGTTACACTTTGCCAATTAACAGTTGCATTAACAAGATTTAACTTTTATGTAACTTTAACTACAATTATAAGGCCAAGACACTTATGTAATAGTTGCATTAACAAAATGTAACTACAATTATAAGGCCAACACAATTATGCATTTTAACACAATATTTTGTAACAATTCATAAAATGTTACAATTATGTAGTACCACAATGTTAGTACAATATTATAAGTCATACAATTTGTCATAGCACAATTCTGTATTACCAGTATCATCATACAAGTTAGGTGAAATGTTAGACATTACTAAAGTGATAACTCTATGTAATGTATAACCTAGCAGTATTACCATTGCACAATTATATGCGTACGTCTGTTGTACATACACGTCTTACAAAGTGTTATACAACAACCATTGCATTTATTCAAATATGTATACAACTTGTTTAAAATGTAATATTACTGAATAAATCACTATTTTACTATATTATATGTATACAATATTCATACAATTATGTTACTTTTACAATATTATGTATTTCTACTTAATTAGCTTATAAGTTCATTATATTAATGTGTATATAATATATATTAATATGTTACAGGACTATTGACTGTCGCATGGTACACCATTTTCGCGCGGCCGGAGCAGTATGTGGGACTACATATTATAATTGCAAATCAGTAATAGATAGATAGATAAATAGATAGATAGAGAGACAGATAGAAGCAGGGAGTCAAATGATGAGAAGGTATTGTGTCTGAGAGAATCGAGACAACGTAAACATGCATACTTACACTCTTGGCACTACAGGACTAATGGGATATGCTACTACACACGATAAGCCGCTCGTAACCACACAGCCTAACATATGTATAACTCAACTACACATCCACAAAAGAACACATCACACGAGACACACGTATATATATATATATATATATATATATATATATATATATATATATATTTGAGGTGAAATATACCGTGTACCCCATGTACTGATAAATTTGGCTATGTTTTATGTGAAAAGACAGTGAAAAACTGACCCACGTGCTCGTAATGAAGAGTGCATATCATACACCTGAGCTAGCACAAAGGTAGCAAAATGCAACGTGAGGTTAGCAACACGTGCATTTACATTTCTTTTTTAGTGTAATATACTGTGTATCCCACGTATTGATAAATTTGGCTATGTTTTATGTGAAACGACAGCAAAAAACTGACCCACATGCTCATAATGAAGAGTGTGTGTCGTACACCTGAGCAAGCACAAAGGTAGCGAAATGGAATGCAAGGTTAGGAACACGTACATTTACGTCTTTTTTTGATGATATATACTGTCCATCCCATGTATTGATAAATTCGGCTATGTTTTATGTGAAAAGACAGTGAAAAACTGACCCACGAGCTCGTTTTGAAGAGTGCATGTTATACACCTGAGCTAGCACAAAGGTAGCGAAATGCAACGCAAGGTTAGGAACATGTGCATTTACATTTTTTTTTGGTGAAATATACTGTGTATCCCATGTACTGATAAATTTGGCTACGTTTTATGTTAAAATACAGTGAATAACTGACCCACTGCAGCATGTTCTCGTAAGGAAACACTGTCTCAAGGCTACACCTTTAGCGATAGGTAAATTTGCCTCACAGATAGCGTCCATTTACATAATTAGTGGTGAAATGTACTGTGTATCTTCATAAAAATGATAAATTTGGTTATGTAATGTGTAAAGAAAATGAAAGCGTGTAAGTAACGTGCTAGTAGCCCCTACCTGTGTGCTAACTCAGGTGTAGGAGACAATGTTTTTCAAGGACATGACACGTATATCATGAACCCTTGCGTTGTGCCAGTGTTAAGCCAAGTTCTTGGCAAGGTGTGAATAATATATATTGACTAATAAAAAGTTTTATATTGGGCTGTTTTTTATGTGTAAAGACAGTGAAAGACTGACCCACTGTAGCGTGTTCTCCTAATGGAAACACCGTCTGCTACACCTTAGCGCACAGGTAACAGCTTCACGGAACACGCTCCATTTACATATTATTAGTGGTGAAATGTACTGTGTATCTCATAAAAATGATAGACTTGGTTATATGTAATGTGCAAAGAAAATGGAAGAGGTAACCACGTGCTAGTGGCCCCTCACCTGTGTGCTAGGTCAGGTGTAGGAGACGATGTTTTTCAAGGACATAAGCACGTATGTCATGAACCCTTGCATTGTGCCAAGTGTTGAGCCAAATCTGCATGGCTGGCTGCAACAAAATATCTTGACTCCTTTATTTCAGCTCACACTCTTACCACAGCACTGGACTACCACAGAGTCCAAAATCCCTTCAACAGCAATTTATTCTCCAGTTGGCTTGCAACGACAGCAATCTTGCAAAGATGAAACGCGGGTTAGCACCACATGAGTGGCATAAGATCCTCAATGAGGTAGAGTCAGAGAGCGACATTGAGAGCGATCGTTCTGGGATGGAGGAGGTTGAGCTGCCGCCATCCGGTCAGCAAGTGGACCTGCCCTGCCACCTTCCATCACGGGAGACCACACCACCATCATCGCCTAGCTTCACTGAAGAATCCTCCCCACCTCTAGGACCTGCCAGTCCCACCGCGCTCTTCATCAGCTCCCAATCTCCAGGCCCCTCTGCCCCCCTTGGCGAGACAGTATCACTGGAAGCCAGGCCATTATTCGTCAGCCGATGGCCCCTCCACCAGCATCTCCTGTACAGGATGCTACAGTGACTTTCTTGCTGGCCAGGCCGAGGAGAATTGTGTCCCCAGAGCCCCCTGTCTCATCCTTATCCGAGCCGTCCCCTCCTAGACAAGGGCACCGTGGTCTGCTGCCTGGACACAAGGGACGGCCAAGGGGTCGGAGGGCAGGTCGAAGCAGGCCAACAGGCCGACTTGCTGCCACCACCTCACTGAAGAGGATCCTGGGTGGAGCAGTGGCCCGTCCACACCGGAACCACGGGCTGTTCACTGGCTCCCCAGGGATCAAGGTGGATATTTCAACAGCTCCCATGCAGTTCTTCCAGCTCTTTTTCATGCGGGAGCGTTGTCATACCTCACCATGGAAACCAACCGGTACGCCACATTCCTGGGGACTCAACTTGATGCCTGGTTCTCCCTGCAATGAAGGGGAGATGGGCAAGTTCCTGGGGTTATATCACCTTTTCATGGGGGTCGTGCACATGCCGACCATCAGGCTCTACTGGTAGAGCTCTGAGCTGCACGACTACCCTAGGGTCCAGTGGGCAACGAGTGGAAAGCGCTTCACCATCATCCTCAAGCACTTCCATGCTCTCAACTCACTCGCCATTCCCCAGGGACAACCAAGATCAGCTCATCCACGTCTGCATGGTCATGGAGTATCTCCATCAGTGGTTCCAGTCAGCGTACCAACCCGAGGAGCAGCTCAGCCTGGATGAGGGCTCTCTGGGGTGGAAGGGCCGGTTGTCCTTCTGCGTGTTCAGCCCCCAGAAGCCCACCAAGTATGCCATCAAGTTGTACATGTTGGCTGAGTTGTCCTCGGGCTACATCTGGAACCACAAAGTCTACACGGGGGTGCAGCGTACCCTCGAGAACACCATGTGGGGGCTCGGGGAACTTTTGAAGGACCAGGGCTATAAGTTGTTCATGGACAACTATTACAGTTCTGTAGCCCTGTGCGAACGACTCATCACTGTAGGATTTTACGTGTGTGGGACCCTACAGCTGCCTAGAGGAGTGCCACGCCAGCTGCAGGCCTTTGCCAGGGCTAAGAGCCTGCCTGAGGGGGGCATGGTGTACAGGCTCAAGGACAATGTGCTAGTCCTGCTGTGGAGGGACAAGAGCATTGTGAACATGATGGTCACCTTCCACACACACCATTCCGAAGAGGGTTCGAGGATAGGTGCGGGGTCAAGACAGGCGGACAACCTACGTGGAGGTCATTCACAAGACCGTCGTTGTGGAGAAGTACAACAGGTACATGGGTGGGGTGGATGATTTTGATCAGATGGTCCAGTACTACCCCATCCAATGCCGAATCATCAAGTGGACGAAGAAGATCACATTCTACTTCGTCCAAATGGCAATGTTCAAACGTGATTTGCCTTGCACAAGAAATACAGACACACGCAAGTAACTCTCCTTGAATTTGTGAAGCAGATCATCTACGATCTTCTGCATTTCCATGAAGAGGGACTTGAATGAAGACTGGACACACACTCCACCACGCCCCCAGACCTACCTACCGGGCGGCCAGAACCAGCAACACCTGGCACCCAGCAGGCATGACCAGCACCAGGATGGGCCCAGCCATCCACCAGCACCAGCACAGCCTGCAGGACACCCCACACTATACCCACCTGCAGCAGGGCCATCACAGGTGCCACCATCACCACCAGCAGGGAGGCCCACTATGGGTGCCAGCACCACCACCACCTCCAGTTGCTGATCCGTCGGGAGAACCCGTGCCTGGGCCTGCAGCTCAGACACACTCAAATTCACAGAGCACGAGGGTATCTAAGCAAGTATCGCCGGCGATTGACAACCCACATGAGGCTGGAATCGCACTCTGGGCCACCACCGGGTGAGGATTCTGACAAGAAGAGGCTCAGGTGTACCTTGTGCTTCAAGTTGGGGGTGAGGGAAGGACACAAGGAAACATGTGTCCTGTATGTGATGTGCTGCTTTGCATGGGTGATTGTTTCGACCAGTACCATACCGAGCGATACCTTCACTAGTGGAGCACACACACACACACACACACACACACACAGTACAAAACTCCTCACCTCCCAACTGATCTGGTTCCCAGCAGGAAGATCATCGCCACTGGAGAAGCACAACAGAGTATTTTTTTATTTATCTATTTACCTCTATTTAAGTCAGCATATTTATACATACATATATATTGTTATATACCTCAACAAAATGACAGGGAAATAAGTACAGCTTCAGTTTCAGTTGCTAGCAACTGGTTTAGTGTTCATGTGTGGTTTCTGAGAGGACTAAAAACGAAACAAGAAATTATATAAAATAGTTGTTGGTATAAAACCAAAGAAAACATAGCTAGCAAGCATAAAAGTGTTAGCAAGCCACTGGAAAGCAACCTAAGTGATAAGCACGGCTAATAGCGGGTCAGTGTGCGGGTAAATATACACTGTATTTTTTTGCATTTTTCTCGAAAACTCATAGAGAGACCCATGGATTACCGTTCTTGGCCCAAATGAAAGCGAATGAAACTCTGCATAGGATGACAAAATAAAAACATAACATTGCCGTGAGAAAAGTTCTTCGCTAAAGCTCCCCGAATAAAAAAGTTGTTGTCTGT
>NC_137065.1:9277301-9344801 GCF_032717465.1 Coenobita brevimanus
TCAATGTCGCAGTTGTGATTAAAAATTTGGATTTATTATTTAATGGAATCGACAAACATAATGCATAATGTTTGCTGAAAATAAACATCCTCAAGGTAGATTAGCACAAAATAAACTTTTGAAGTGTATCCATACTATACGGGGGCAGTCACGATAGAAAGTGCTGTCACTGATGCCATTATGTTTCATTCACTTATCTTTTATAATTCCTAATAACTACTGAACAACTATCATAACCACAGATCAGTACTAAAAGAACTCTCTCTCACACAGAGTAAATGCAGTGTGATTTAACCTTTCGTGAGTTGAGCCTTTCCAAATTACACTGGAGGCTGACAGGGTGCCATTGGACTCCAGAACTTTTGGGTGAATTTCTGCCAAATGCATAAAGCTACATCATTTGAAGTTTGTGCATACTGTATGTTGCCCAGGACACGGCACGTGGAGCCAACTCACCAGCGTCCGTTTGTGTGTGTGTGTGTGTGTGTGTGTATTCTAAGTAAATTATTTACATTTATCAGAAATTTATGAAAATTTCAGTATGGAAGCACTGAACCTACACTTATTTGAAAGTTTTACCGTCAGAACTCATGGGATAGGTTCTTTACATAACAACAAGCTCTTATATAAAGCATGATAGATAATTATAAAATATTTAAAACTATCATTATAACGTTCAAATTAAATACAAAAATTTTTGTTTTCAGTATCACACAAATATAAAGAAAACTTACTTTTTATCATGGGGAAAACAACTAAATGATAGTACCTTTCTTACATATACAAAGAATAGTGACTTCTACAATGTTAATAATGATAATACAGCAGAATGTTACTGTCAGATTGCTCAATCACTTCATATTCATCAGCGTCAGATAATTCACTGCCTGAATCAATGTCTTATTTTAAAAACGGGTTGATCATTATCTACCAAAAAATTTCTGACATAAAACATTGATTCTGGTATTGACATTGTCTTTAGATGTCAAAAATCAGAGAAAAAAAAATGCATCCGAAGAGCGAGGTGGGGTCCCAGCAGACCCTACAAACATTTTTTACACTGTCACTCCTAAATGCTGTAAACTTTTTTGCCCAAAAATTATATGCATACACAATTGCCATTTACAATAAAAGTCAGGGACGGGTAGGTCGTAAAAATAAACAGTGGCTTAATGGCATCATTTTAAAGACATGCTGGAGTCCACAGGGACCCTACTCATGAAGGGTTAAGCACATACCATTGTTATAATATGACTTATTATTGCGACTCTACATACTGAAACATTGCTAGTGACTCTTTTGTTATTGTTTTTCACCAGTAATCATGCTGATACGAGGTTCTGTTTTTTAATAGCTACATGCATATCGCCACTTGCATCCAAACGGTTCTTGAGCTTTGTTTTTATGTATAGGAGCGTTAAACATCCTGTTTCACACAAATAGGTGGTCGCAAATGTCACGAGGACCTCCAAACTTTTCTCTGTTAACCTGGGGAACGTGTCGAGTTGTGCACACCAGAAGATATCTAGCAGCATTGAATCAAACTCCATCTGGATTATTTCGACTGGCGTTCAGTTCAATCACATCATCTTTCACTGTCACTGTCATCCATGGACTCCAGGTTGAAAATACACGGATCCTGGATCCATCCCTGTGCAACAGAAAGCTCTCCACGGTAAACGTATCTTTGGAAGGACTAACCCAGAACCTGCAAATGCTCATTAATTTCAGTCACAGTGGTTAATTCTTATTCTGCAGTAGGAGCTTTATCAAGTTTGGGGAAGTTTGCATTCAGTTCGTTGAGGTGTGTGAATGTATCTGCCAGGTATGTGAGGGAAAAAATGAACTTCCTATTCTCAAAGTGGTCAGCTATGTAACTGTCTTGTTCTCTAAGAAACGGCTTGATTTCTTTGCGCAGTTCAAACACACGAGTAAGCACTCGGCCACGGGAAGACCACCTCACCTCCGTGTGGTAAAGAATACTATGCTCATCTCCAATTTCTTCGTAAAACACTTTGAAGAGACGGTGACTGAGGGCTCGTCCTCTCTTAAACTGACTACGCACAACAATTGACAACATTGTTCAGGTGCTCTGATAACGATTTGGCTGCAAGTGCATGACGATCCAACACACAGTGAGTGACAGTTACATGGGGCACCTCCCTTTTCACAAGTGCATAAAACCCAGATTTGTTTCCTAGCATGGCGGGGGCTCCATCATGCAAAGTGACCCACACGTCGAGAGTCATTCCATGTTTCAAGAAGAAATTTTTCACAAGACTGAACACATCGATTGCTTTTGTGGTCGTTTTCATTGGTGCACAAAACAAGAATTCTTCCACTGCTTCTTTCTCCTTCATATACCGCACAGACACCAATAAGAAATTACATAAACTGACGACGGTGACTCATGTAACTGAAGGCTCACTTTGATAGGACTAGCTTTGATACCTGAGATTACCTGCTGCAAGTTATCTTTATTCATGTCACCAATCCTAGAATAGTGTCGTTTGACAAGGGTACCTGTCGAAGTTTCTTTTGTGCTTCGGTACTCAACACTATTTTTGCCGTTCTTAATCCACAAGGTTTCGTTGGTTCTTCAGCAGTTGCACGAGTTTGATTTTTTTTTTCTTGGCACAAAAATATGCAACTTGGTAAGATGCTTGTAACAATGACTTTTCCATTGGCACTAATCATTACATTGACAGGGTACCGCCACGATCAGATCGAGCCCTCTTGATATATATATATATATATATATATATATATATATATATATATATATATATATATATATATATATATAGGCTGTATCGTCCTCACTTAGGTGAAGAGAGTTGAAGAATTTTACAAAGAACTGTATGCATCAAAGACAGTAGTACCAATAGCTAACTTTTCAGTTGACACAAGCGAAATACCTGAGGTAACACCAGACGAAGTAAATATTTGTCTTAAAAATATGAAAAGAGGGAAGGCTCCGGGAGAAGATGGAATAGTAACAGATTTACTGTTGGATGCCGGAGTAGAAGTACAAAATAGGTTTGCTCACTTATTTACCCAATGTATAAAACAGAAGAAAATTCCCAAAATATGGTGTAATGCAATAGTTATTTTACTCTACAAAAAACAGGACTCAAAACATCTTAGTAAATATCGACCCATTAGCTTATTATCAGTCATTTACAAGCTCTTCACTAAAGTCCTTACGAACAGAATAACAACAATTTTGGAGGAAAACCAACCTCGTGAACAGGCAGGATTCCGAAGCGGGTATTCGACCATTGATCATCTACATACAATGAACCAGCTAATTGAGAAAACTATAGAATATAATAAACCACTGTCCTTTGGTTTTGTTGATTACGAAAAGGCTTTCGACTCAGTGGAGCACATAGCAATTATAAATTCATTGCGAGAACAAGGAGTGAATGAGAACATTGTAAAACTGCTAGAAAACATATATAAAGAGGGAACTGCTACAATTAAATTACATAAGGACTCTGAAAAAATTAAGATAGAGAAGGGCGTGCGTCAGGAAGATACAATTTCACCAAAATTATTTACAGCATGCCCAGAAAGTATTTCAGAAAGCTAGACTGGGAAAACAAAGGAGTGAACATTGATGGAGAAAATCTATATATCTATTTATCTATTGCCAGACGCCTCAATCCCGTTTGGGGTGGCCACAAACAAATCGCCTCCACGTCGCCCTGTGGCCCGCCATTTCACTGCCCTGCTCCCAACTCACACCCCTTCTCTCATATACCCCTCCACCCCATCCCTCCATCTCATCCTCAGCCTCCCCCTCTCTCTTCCCCACTCCACCTCACTCACATACACTCTCTACGTCAGTCTTTCACCCTCCATCCTCTCCACATGGCCAAACCCCCTCAGTGTATTCCTCCTAACGCTTCCTATCACATCCACATCCACACCACAACGCTCCTTTATATCCTCATTTCTCAGCCCGTCTCTCCATGTTGCTCCACAGGCTCCTCTTAAATATCTCATTTCCACTGCTCTCACTCTTGACTTGTGTCCTTCCAACAACGCCCAAGCTTCACTTCCATACGTTAGAGTTGGTATCACAATACTGTCATGTAGTAACTTTTTCAATTCCATGCTCACTTCCCTGTTTCTTATCACTGCTTTCAAGGAACCAACAACCTATCTTCCATGTTTTACCCTTTCAAGCACTTCACCCTCCAAACCTTCATCCTTACTCATCACACTACCCAAGTACTTAAACGTACTCACATTTTCCAATTCCTCACCATCCAACCTCGCTGTACATTCACTGACTTCACCTCTCTCAAAGATCATCACTTTACTCTCCCCTACATTCACCTTTAGATTTCATTTCTTACACACTCTCCCAAACTCATCCACTAAGCCTTGCAGCTCCCCTTTGTCTTCACTCAACAACACAGTATCATCTGCAAACACCAGTACAGGGAGTTTCCAAACACTACCCTCTCTCATCAGGGCCACTCCATCATCCACTACCCTACCTTGTACCTCTTTTATTACCCCATCCATGTACAGATTGAACAACCATGGAGACATGACACATCCCTGTTTCAATCCAACCTTCAAAGAGAAAAATTTACTCCGTTCACCATCCACACGCACTGCAGCCTTAACACCATCATACATACTCTTCACAGCATTCAGCAACTTCCCATCTACTTCATATATTCTTAATACTTTCCACAATCCTTGTCTATCCACCCTGTCATATGCTTTCTTCAAATCCATGAAAGCCGCATACAACTTCTTTCCCTTCTCTAGAAACTTTTCCATTAAAGATCTAAGAATGAATATCTGATCTACACAACCTCTTCCCTTCCTAAAGCCTCCCTGTTCTTCTCCAACTAATTCCTCTGTTATTTCCCTAACTCTGTCAATAAGTATCCTACCATACACTTTTCCTATTATACTAAGAAGACAAATGCCCCTATGATTACCACACACTTCTTTTTCCCTTTTTCCTTTGTACAAGGGCATAATAATATCTGACTTCCAATCCTCCGGAACTCTCCCTTCCTCCCAGGCCAATCTGCACATCTTCCACATCCATTCTACTACTATCTCTTCCCCATGCTTCAATATTTCACCACACACTCCATCAATTCATGGGGCTTTCCCCAATTTGACTTTCGTCATTGCTTCCACAACTTCTATCCTACTGATTTCTTCCTGTCTTCTCACCTCCCTCCTTCTCCCAGCCATTCCCCAGCCACTTATACTCACATCACTTCCATCCTCTATGTTCAACAATTCCTTAAAGTGTTCTCTCCATCTGCACACTTTTTCTCCCTTCTCCACTAGTAATCTACCATTTTTATCTTTCACTCCCCTGCTAACTTCACTTCCACCTTGTCTTACTCATTTCACCTCTTTCCAGAACATTTTCTTACAGTCCCTCCACTTTACACTCAAATTCCTTCCAAATTCCTCATCCACTCTCCTTTTACTCTCTCTTACTAATCTTTTTACCTCTTTCTTTCTTTCTACATATAACTCTCTTCCGCCTCTCAACTTCTTTCACGCCCCTATTTCTCATCCATTCATTGTATGCTTTCTTCTTTTGTGCCACAGCCTGTCTCACCTGTTCATTCCACCACGCTGTTCCTTGCACCCCCCTCCGTCTTCTCTTCATCCCACACACCACATCACATGCCGCACATATTTCTTCTGTGAATATCCTGCACACACCTTCCACGTCCCTCATCTGCTCCAATTCGTATTTGCCCAGTCGTTCCTCCACTTCTCTCTTATATTCTGCCTTTTTCTCATCCTCTTGTAACCTTTCCACTCTCCTAACAAATACTCCTTCTTCCCGTCCTTCCCTTCTTCTATTACTCCATCTTATTTGGATCTTGATTCTGGCCACCACCAAGTAGTGGTCAGAAAGTCCACTCCCCCAACCTCTATAAGCTCTTGCATCCATTACACATCTTCTCATCCTTTCATCCACACACACATAATCAATCATTGCCTCCTATCATTCAGTTCGCCACCCACACTTCTCATCACTCGCCATGTATTCCTGTGGATCATTTTAGGCCTGAAGAGGGTATTGGCTATCACCAACCCCCTCCCAGCACAAATGTCCACTAACGCACTGCCATTCTCATCTATCTCAACAGGCACACCTCACTCACCAACTATTCCATCCACCTTCACATTCCCTAAATTACCATTCATATCACCGATCAGAAACACTCTCATTCCTTCCAAACTTTTCCATGCACACTTCCACATTTGTCTAGAATTCTTCTCTCACTAGCACGATCTTGCGGTGGCGCATACACGCACACAATCGCCCATATTTGTATTCCAACTTTCAATCTTACCCACACAATCCTTGACCCAACTGATCCATACTCTCTTATGTTCTTCTTCCATCTTTTACTCACAACTATACACACTCCTTCTTTTGCCCTCTCATTCCCACCTACTCCTGCACATATCCATACTCCCATTCTCACACATTCTCATCTCTCCATTTAGTTTCAGTTACTCCACATACATCAACTTTCGCACCCTCAAGCACCTGGACAATCTCTCTCTCTCTTTCACCTCATCATTCGCACCTCTTTCATTCCATGTTCCGATTACCATGTCCTTTGTCCGGTCCTTGGTCGTCATCTTTTGGTCAGTCCTTGTCCGAGGCTTCTTGTTTGTCTTTTTAGTTAGTTGTTTTCCGGGGAGGAGCACTAACCCTCCGCCAACCCTTTTAGTCGCCTTGTACTACAAGCAGGGATACTGGGGGAGTATTCCTGAAAAAAAAAGAAAAAAAAACTACCCCCAGGGTGTGTATATAATGGGAAGGGTTGAGTGAAGTGGTTGGAACAGACTGGTATAATGGTGGGTGGCGGGCCATGCTGAGGAAGTAAACATTGTGGAGGTGTGTGTTGTTGGTAGGCCGGTGTGTAGGTGTCAGTTAAAGGTGTGGGGGCAAAAGACGGATGGAGTGAGCCGAAATGCATGAGCTGAATGAGATGAGAAGGTGGTGGGGCAGAGGGGAAAGAGTACAACCTACGGAGGTAGGTGTTTATGAGGACGGCGTTTGGGTGGGAAGGGATAAGTCACAGATGTTGGATGTGAAGGGTGTCAGGAATAATAGTGGGATATAGGTGGAAAGCAACTGGCTGAACGGGCTGGAATGGTGGTGTGTGGTGGGGCAGGGAAGGAATGACACCCTGTAAAACTGGGTGTGGCAGATTAGTGGGTATGGGCGTGGCGATAGTTTAGCTCAAAAAAATTTCCGTGGATAATAATACATAAAATAAATACGCCCAAGTCTCACATATCTGGCGGATCGCAACAAGAGTTAAATTGGAACGAAAAGTGAAAGAAGAGTGGCATGACAGCAGTATAAGGAAGAAGCCATCGGGAGATGCCCTCCTCAGCTCTGTTCATCCCTCCACTTGACTAACCCTCTTTCCGACCTCAGCAAACAGGTACAAAAAATACTGATTCGGGAACCAGCCACACTGACTTACATCCTAAAGTGGTTCGTAGTAGACAATGAAGGAGAAGGATGGGGTAATAAGGAAAAGAAGGGAAAGCTTACTGATTGGCGAAGAGAAGCGAAGGAACAGAGGAAGGAGACGGAGGGAACTGCAAGAGGAGAGGGAGGAGTGAAGAGAAAGAGGAGCGGAAGGAGGGATGAGAAAGAGGAAGGGAAGGAGGGAAGAAAAAGAGGATGGAGAAGGAGAGAAGAAAAAGAGGAAGGGAACGAGAGAAGACGAAGAGGAGAGGAAGGAAGGAAGAAAAAGAGATCGAAAAGAAAGGAGGTGAAAGAGAAAGAAACAGAGAGGAGGAAGAAGGGAAGAGTATGAGGAGGAAGAAGGGAGGAAAAAAAGAGGATAGAGAGAGGAAGAGAAAGAGGATGGAGATGCAGTAGGAGAAAGAGGAGAGACATATAGGAAGACAGAGAAGATGGAAGAGTTTCTATCTTTCCTCCTTATCGCCATCTATTTCATATTTTTGTCATGTTTTTCTTCTTTCCACTACTTGTATCTTATTTTTCCTTTCCAGGTACTCTCTCTTCCTTTCTCTACTATCTCCTTTATTCTGTATTTTTCCATTCCATCTCTCTCTCTCTCTCTCTCTCTCTCTCTCTCTCTCACACACACACACACACACACACACACACAAACGTACATACATGCATACACACACTCTTTCCTTATCCCCATAATTGGCAAAATTATTTTATGGGAAGAACAATAGCCGCAAGGACTCTCAGGTTAGCTTGGCTCACTGTCAGATGAATAAAATAGTTTGTCTTCAGCAATAATATTCAAGAAGAAGCGACCACAACAGGTTTAAAGGACCCAATTCTAATGCTCTCCAGTTCACAGGACTTACTCGCAGCTAAATGAAATCAGCTGGCGTTGCCTGCAATAAAATATTCGTGTTGCCCATTCCACGAGAAGATTAGCGGTGGCAGTATCAACACTGCCAGATGCGTATGACATGTAGAATATTGCTGTTGTCCAGTCCAGGTGAGGCATTAATGGCGGCAGTATCAGCAGTATCATGTTCTTTTGGCTCAATCTCAGCTGAAAAAAATAAATCTTCGTTATTATCTGCACTAAAATACTAAAGAAGCGACCCAAAGGGGACTGTTGTTAATGAACTCCCGGCTCTTTTGGACGTAAGAATATTGGACCGCAGCAAACCTGCCGATCTTTTTATCGAAATTATGTTGAAGAACTGTCTTTGTTGTGATGGTGAGGTGCATGATATGAGTAAATACGTTACTCACATAGTTATGAAGGATAAACAGTGATATCCCCGACTACCATAACTAACACCACCACCGCCACACACTACTGTATATGTCACAGTTGCTGCCAGGACGCATGCCAGGTGACGGTGCAATATCCACCTCGGTCATGTTGCTCACTTGTCAATGGGAAGAGCTGAAAGGGAGAGACGAAGGAGAGGACGCACACAGACAAGCTTGAGTTGCGTAAGACCAAAGTGTGTGTGTGTGTGTGTGTGTGTGTGTGTGTGTGTGTGTGTGTGTGTCACCTGGAGATCGCAGAAATAATACACACATGACATCCTGTGGTTGGACAGGTTACTGCCTACCTCAGCTAATTCTAACATTAACTTTATGTATTATACTGGTAGAAAATTCGTCAGTTCAGTAAACATGCAAGCTGTGCCATATCAAGATGTCACATGTAGGTTTATCACACACACACACACACACACACACACACACACACACACACACACACACACACACACACACACAGCGTGAGGATAGCTCAAAGATTGCCGAAATAGATGTCATCCTGCTTCACAGGACTGATGTTTATGTTCAACCTTATTTTTGGAACATCCCTCCCAGTCGATATGTATCATCATCATCTAATCCTGTGTTGCCCCATGAGAAGCGAGAAAGCCCGCGGTTAGGCAAGTTGGTCCTGACATTTAAGATGAGAGTGACCAGCCTCACTTATCCCTGAGTGTCATTACTTAAGCAATAAACCCCAACCACCCTTGGGTGTAAACCTGCACAGGCTCAATCCGATTCGAACGCCATAATTACCCACTAAACCACCAGGCGTCATAATTTGGTTATATGGTTACCAACCAGCATAGTAAATGGTTTCCTGATGACAGGACGCCATTTGGATTGTTGCTCAGTGTAGTTACCCGTAAACAGAAGGAGGAGGAAAGAATGAAGGAAAGAAAGACAGGAGAGGAAGGAAGGAGAGAAGGAAGGAAGAAAGGAAAGGTCAGTCACCCGAGAGTAGCTTTACATCGAGTGACTGGAAGGTGAGCACCCCCACCTACCACAAAGTAAGAAGTGTTTCTGATGTGATGAAGCTACTGTAAACATACAACGTAAATCTATAAATATTTAGTGATTATAAATTCTGAGAATAAACGATTACCATTAAATCAAATGCTTCATAAAAAACAGGAGAAAGAAAGACAATGGTTAAAAGAAAATGCTTGGAAAGAAGTGAATTAGCTCAGACAGGGGAAAAAGAAAGTTACTGGTAAAAGAAAAAAAAAAAATCAGACAAATCTCTGGCCTTGACACTGGCCACTACCTGTATCTTATTTTTTCCTTTCCAGGTACTCTCTCTTCCTTTCTCTACTATCTCCTTCATACTGTATCTTCCGTTCTGCTTCCTTTTCCTAACGACATTCTTACTCAGTATGAGAAACTCGCTCGTGTGTGTGTGTGTGTGTGTGTGTGTGTGTGTGTGTGTGTGTGTGTGTGTGTGTGTGATTAAACAAATTACACACTCTCTCTCTCTCTCTCTCTCTCTCTCTCTCTCTCTCTTTCACGTTTTAAATCTAATATATATTTTGTCTTTCTTTTCCAGCCTTCTTCGTATCTCAGGATTACCATGCGGAGGTTGCTCGGACCCACAGGACAAAATATCCTTCATCACTTTTCTTACAGAGGCGGCGGGGGGGGAGGGACGAGAAAGGTAAAAGCAATACGGAAACAAAAAAAGGTTTAGAAAGATGAATAAAAATGGAAGGAAGGGGCAGAGAGAAACCCCTGAGATATGATAGTCTATTTTTCCTGTCACCAGATGATTTAATTGGCTTAGCTAAGCCTTCTCTCTCTTGATGAAGGTGAAAGTAGAAAGGGTGTAAGATTCGACACTAAGAGGGTTAGAAATGAAGACTAGAAAATGACATTAGAAAGAAAGTAGGGTAAGAGACTGCCATGTACTCTCTCTTCCTCCCTGTTCCAACTATTGCCATTAAAGCAAATACTGTGCCTGCCTATAGGCATTAATAGCACAATATATAATAGTTATAGGCATTATATAATCATAGCGCAATATGTAACACTGGCAGTGAGACAGAGAAAAGACCTGCCTCGAAAATATTCAATCTCCACACTATCCAACGCCTCGCGATTTTACATTGGCAGTAGCAGTAAATTACGATCCTCTACGATACCCTACATTGGTGGCAACGATTTTCTACAATATCCACATTGTCGACACTGGTGGCACCTACCTACCTAGTTACCAACCCACCTCCCTCTCTACCAGTCGACATGCCATTGTCGACTCACTCTCTACTGTGGCTATCAGCCTTCCTGTGTGGTCACATCGCAATCATACTTTGAGTCTTTGCTAATGTTAAGATAAAAGTTATCGTTTCATTAAGTTCATGTTACAGTCCTTCATAGAAAATTGGAGAAACAATTATACATCCCTTAGACTCATAAACGAGAGAGGGCGAGCGTTGGGTGTTAAACAGAGTGAGAAAAAATACGTAAGACCAGTGAAAGCTACATAGAGATGGTAAAAGGCAACAAAGAACAACAGAAATAAATGGTCGAGGAGTGGCAAAACAAAGAAAGCTGGAAAACAAGACAAATGCAGAGAGAGAGAGAGAGAGAGAGAGAGAGAGAATGCTGATAAGATCAGCATCAAAACATTATATGCCCAACACCCATCCTGTGGGTGGAAGCTTAACAATGACGGAGACACATTGTCTGGACCCCAGGATCTTTGATTAGCACATCACATTAGACGAGCTATTTCATATACAAAGTAAATTGTCATAATAATTATAAATATTTATGAAATATCAAAGATTCTCGGAACCCACTGTGGGACAGGACTTCACTTACCGTAAGCAAAGTCTGGACTACTTGATCAAAATTATGAAATGTTTCATATACAAGGTTAATTAACATAAAAATGTTCATGAAATCTCTAGGATTCTCAGAGTCCACTGCGTGATAGCACTTTGTTTACATTAAGTAATGTCTACATATCTACTCAGAATCTCTTTTAAAATATTATGTATAAAGTATTTACACATATCTACCAAAGTCGCGATAAAAGGATCCCTTTATCCCTGTATCGTATCTTCTCACATTGCGCTACATAATGCCACAGTGTGTGTGGCAGGTTTCTCTTAGGCCTGCCCTACATAGTTTACATTTGTTGTCAGCACTATATTCCTGTACTGTATCTTCTCACATTGCACTACATAATGCCACAGTGTGTGTGGCAGGTTTCTCTTACATAGTTTTCATTTGGTGTCAGCACTATATTCCTGTACTGTATCTTCTCACATTGCACTACATAATGCCACAGTGTGTGTGGCAGGTTTCTCTTACATACGGTAGATTATATTTGGCGTCAACATTAAATTCCTGTACTGTATCTTCTCACATTGCACTACATAATGCCACAGTGTATGTGGAAGGCTTCTCTTACAGTATATAGTTTACATTTGGTGTCAGCACGAACGCGGTCTGTACCGTGCCAAAGATACTTATAACCTAATCTAAGCCTACCAGTAGCAACATCAACGAGTCTGCTGACTCTGATCATCCAAAAATATGGGGCTCCTCTTGTATCATATTGTAGAGTGATGATGAACTGACCTGTGTCCAGTTCGCTGTTTTGTGTTTCTGAGAAGGCTAACTGTTGCTCCCTTTCAAACTCTGTCTTGAAACTGCTGTTGAAAAACAGAAATTATAGACAACTCTCTCTCTCTCTCTCTCTGGGTAGCTGTCTTAGCCAGTTCATGTGCATCATGCATGCAGACGCCAACAAGAGATGGAATCCATGCAATGTACACATTGGTACCCTCATTAAGGATTTAGTTGTACCTATACCTGTCATCAGACACAAGTACATTGTAGGTGCGATATAAGGAGTTAAGGACAACAAAGATAAAGAGTCCGTTACAATAAGGGTGTCAGTTCAAGTTATGAGTATTTGCTTCCGTGCAAGGAGTATAACACACAACTTGGTTTGTGGTGTGGAGGCACAGTTATTTATAAAGGCCAACTTCTCACATCAGAGACCATTTGCTTCTGTCAATCAGTCGACTGATTGGCTGAACCAAACAATGTACACAGCTGGTTCAGTCAGTCAGTCCACTGGACCAACTGGGAGTCCTGTGGTTGTCTATCAGGGTGATTGTATCTGGTATGAGAAAGTGACTCGCATCAATAGCTGGGTGTCCACGCTACAAACTGGGTTGTGTGTTATACTTCTTGAACTGAAGCAAGTACTCACAGTCTGAACTGACATTCTTACTGTAACGTACTCTGTGTTATCTTTGTCTGTCCGTAACTCCTCACACACACACACACACACACACACACACACACACACACACACACACACACACACACACACACACACGCAGAGAGAGAGAGAGAGAGAGAGAGAGAGAGAGAGAGAGAATAGTAACTGAATTAAGATGAAGCAAATGCTAATTAGAAGTGAATATTCCAGTTCTTCCAGTGACTGTCTTTATAATGCTCATTATTTTCTTTCTTTTCCTCATTGTCCTTTTCAGTCTAATTAACATCCTGTCACCAGCACTCCAATTTAATTTTTCTCTTGTGTTTCTGTGTGATTCACAACTTCTTTCTTCTCTCTTTTGTTCCTCTTCGTTCTCTCTCCTATTTGCGCCTTCATTTCTTTCTCCATGCAACTTCCCATCTACTCTGCCTTTCACGTCCCTTTTTTGTTCCATTAACAACTCTTTTCCCAGCTGTACCCAGCCTTCCTTCTTCTGTTCATCTCTTTTTCTTCTTTACATTTGTCCGAACCCTTCCTTTAAATTCCTCTTCCTTTCTCTTCCACTTACAACTTTTCTTTCCTCGGTTCCACTTCCACCTCTCCATTTTCTCTTTACTCTTCTTCCTGCTCCATTCTTCCATTCCTTTCAAACACACTAAAAGTCATTCCAAACTTCAGCAACACTTGCTCTTACCGCAACTGTTTTTTGCCCTCAAGTTTTCCTCTCGTTACATATTTCCTTGACTTACATATTTTTTAAACTCCTCTTCTTCCTTACCTCCAAACAATTTGTGTTTATTTTCATCTCGTGTTTCTCCCCACAACAAAGTTCCATAACGCTGTACTCCATTGGCATTCTTAGTGATATATTCTGTACAAATACACTTCACTGTCTTCTTGTATTCCATTGATGTAAACTAAGTCGATATTAATACATAAACCATAAACAAGAGAATGTTAAGGCGCAATATGCAAAATAAATCGCTACAGGAAAGGTTCCCACAAAACTTTCCATGCCATCTACAATACATCTCAGAAACAGAACAGTTTTAAGATGCAGAAATATGGAGTGTGTTTGGGGAATTAAGGGAAAGAAGACACGAGGGTAGCATAAGAGAGCCAAAGTGGTCTTCTGGAAGAATCCGGGTTTTAATGTTGGGCAAGCCAGACTCTTGGACAAAGTCTTTCCCACTTATCTCTGATCACGCAACAGTATAAGTGAGGATCTGGATTTATCATCGGTTGTTGTCTGATATATTGCAAAGAAAGATTGAGACTTGGATGAAATTGATTCTCTGGCCCATTAATCGTCGTGCTGTCTGAGGTGAATGGCCAGGAGTTACATTGGCTGGTTTTGTACTATAGTGTACAAATCTTTGACACATCAACATGAAGCCTAGACTGAAAGACACAATGAAAAAAAAATGGCTTCACTTAGATTATTATAACAACGACACAGCAATCTGCAATCCAAAATAATGTGCACTCACACACACACACACACACACACACACACACACACACACACACACACACACACACACACACACACACACACACACACACACACACACACACACACACGCACGCGCGCGCGCGCGACGCCAACTGAAGCCCTGTAATAATTTTTCTTCTAACTGTCCATCATTGACTCAGCAATGATAAGTAGTGTTAGTGGTGGGGCCTCCTGCATGATGATTGGCATTACGGTGGATGGTGAAACAGAAACATAAAAGGGAGGATACAAAGACGAGCGAGAAGGTGGAAGAAGTTAAGTGGAGGTGGAGGTGGTGTGTGTGTGTGTGTGAGAGAGAGAGAGAGAGAGAGAGAGAGAGAGAGAGAGAGAGAGATAGAGAGAGAGAGAGAGAGAGAAGGCGTGGAAGCAGGAAGCATAATAAGTCGGACGATAAAGGGAATCAGTAAAAAGGCAGAAGTTTAAACGGCAATGAGTAAGATCGTGGTGGAAGAGTGGTTGTGAGGATGCAGGTGTGGGGATGGGTGATGAGGTGGTGGGGAGACGGAGGTGTGAGGGTGATGATGTGTTGTGATGGTGAGGGTGGTGGTGGTGTAAAAGTGGTGGTGTCAGGGGACGTATTTAGGCCTCTTATTGGCTTGGCCGAAAAAAAAAAAAATACTACCTATTAAATTAATACGGTATTTTACGTTATCCGACACACGTCGGCTACACAAAAATCCATGATGCGATTTTCGCTCCAACAATTACTACTGAGATAAAAATGTAGCTCATCATCAGGTCAGTTTCACTTAATGTGTCATAAGATACAGGATGGTGTATTTTGGCCGTAAACTCTCAACAAAATTACTGGCAGCTAAGAGGAGAAATATTATTAATGAAAGATTCACCAAAAAGTTTTGGTGTGCTTTGTTGGCAATTGAAGAAAGTTAAAGGACGTGTGTGTGTGTGTGTGTGTGTGTGTGTGTGTGTGTGTGTGTGTGTGTGTGTGTGTGTGTGTGTGTGTGTGTGTGCTGAAACTGTATAGTCTAGGAAATGTTTATCATATATTTCACCTCTTCCATTTCTCACTTTACAAGTTAAAGTTAATAAACTAAGAGAGGCTTGGTGTGTCTCTCTTAATAGATGATTCCCTTTGATGTAATCCATCAGGGAGTCAGTGACGGATGGGCCATAAGTGTAAAAAGTTGCAGTGGAACAGGAGGTGATTTTTTTTGTCCCCGACTTAACAAGGGAGAAGAAATGATAAGCGTGTAAGTTTTCTCGTTCCATTACCACTTACAAACCCTTTCGTGTTGTCAAATACGCTACTAAGGCGGTGATGCGGCACTTGCCGACCCATCACCCCCGGTTATCTTGGACTCGAGGAAGGGTGAAAAGGTGAGAAAAGACAGGGGGTAAGAAAACTGTGATACTGGAGAGAGAGAGAGAGAGAGAGAGAGAGAGATGTAAAGGCATTGCCATTGTCGTCATTACAATGACTCCTGAATACTATGCACTTAAAAATGGCTAAATATGGATGCAGATATGAGGTGAAAATCGTAACCATACTTTAAATTTGAATGTCCATGTAAAGTTTTATTAGCACACTTGGAATTAGCTATTAACAAGAGCAATCAGAGATGGCAAACCTCCGCCAAGACACAGTGTGTAGTAGATCTAATGGAAATGTTATCTCGTAATTTTTGTGCATGCATTGTAGGCATTTTTTATTGAGTTAGAAGCAAAAATGTTGAAATTGCCACTATTCGCAATGGCAGAGAATCCTTAAAAAAAAAAAAATCCTGGATCCGGATGATGATACCACCAAAATCTAATGGGTTGTTTCTTGGGCCATACCTTACCCCCCCCAAAAAAAAAAAAAAAAATGAAAGCAAAATCCGTTCATAACTTTTTGAGTAATCCGGCTAACAGACAAACAGACAAACAAACCAACGCCTGGCGAATGTAATAATATAATAGTCGTTACTAGTAGAATGAAAGGAAATTGCTAACCCGACTTATTTTGCTCTTCTTTGACTTTTTCTTTTTTCAGAATATAGTAACGTATGAAAACCTAAAATATTTAACTAGTGAGCTTTACAACAATGAACACGTAGTCAAACTTAGGCATGCCAAGCGCCGTCCCTTGGAGATAACATCAACCAAATTCAGACACACACCCTTATCAGTCCTACTGAAACACGTTATGGTGCCCAGTGTTTGTCTAAATTCCCTTGTTTTCTCTTTATTTTTTTCAGTGCCTTCTTATTGTTGATAATCATCTACTGCCAATTTCTTCCTTAATCATGCCACCTCGCGTCATTAACCTGTGTGTATTTACGGTATACACACACACACACACACACACACACACACACACACACACACACACACACACACCTTATATATATATATATATACCAGCGTGTCCTTTATATGGTCGATACTTTCCTGGAATATGCAAGCTATATTTTCCAGTTACACAAGATAATTTGAGCTTCCACACAAAATTTTAGGTCGATTCTAACACTTTTCACATTGGACCTGAGATTCGGAACATCGAATTAAACGCAGCCACTAGACTTCTTTCAGTACACAGAGGAAGAACCTGGTTTTTGCTCACATGGGCTGGACACGCACCTTTCCACATATAAACAAGAATAATTTATGTTCCTCCCCGCACAGGCGAGACACCGTGTCGCTCGACCACTTACTGGCACTGCTGTTGTCGAGTCGCTTGAATCATTTGTGCTTGCACTTGCCGTCTTAGCACACGCGACGACTCTGTTTCAGAAGAACATTGGCACAACAATGTATTTAAATGTATTCAAGGGAAAACTTCCTTCTTTTATCAACATATTTGTTTTAATCACTACCTCTTGTATAATCATGAAATAACAATATGCAGATAAAAGAAGTCCCCAAGATGTTCAGGTCTCATTACAGAATAATCTGTCAGAAGGAAACATTATTAACGGGGACGAACAAGATCCCGCACGAGGATGTTCCTGATCGTCCAACATAGACCCGATATTCTTGACTGCTTCCTCCCAACAAATGGGGATATCTTAAAGGACACTGGATGGAAGAACTACAAGGAGAAACACAAATTTCATCAACAAATCGTTAGCACTATCTTCCGCCCTGGAGGCGGCAAAACATTTACTGCAATGTGCGACCAGTCTGGGGGATGTAGAGATAAATCGAGAGAGAATAGGTGCACTCTAAGAAAAGTGAAGACCATGTGGCAGCAGGGGGAGTTCATAACTGTCTCAGATCGAGTCAGCAGAACAAAGTTGTTGTCACTCTATAATGAATATAAAACATTAATCAAGAGGAGTAAAAGACTGACAAGACCTGCTGAAGCAGAAAGGCAAAAAATCAGGATGAAGTTGGACAAGATGTTTGATATTTTGGCCAAGGATGCAGAAAAGGAGATTAGATACGACACGCTGAGAATGGCAGATGATGTAAAAGGAACGTGACCTTGCCTTTCTCAAAGACCAGTTCGGTGAGAGGAAGATGATGTTCACTATTGTTGACAAGAGGTACCAGGCAGTGTTAGTGGGCAAAGAGCAGAGGGACCTCGCCAGGAAACGGAAGGAAAGGAAAGAGAAACAGAGGATGCTGAAGATGGAGTCTTTCTGTCAGACTGACGACGATGAAATAGGATATGAGTTTGAAGAGGATTAGTCTCCTATGGAATTTCCCGGACCATTATCAATTAAAAGTGAGGATACTAAGGAGCAATATTATTGGCAAAACGGGCTAGGAAGGCAAGTGGGAAGACTGTTTCTCTCAATGTTCCATTAAACATTACAGTATTCTGAAAAACAGGTGTAGCAGCTCTGAGGCTTAATTAGAGTATTGTCCAACACCAGGGAATTATTGCGGCTTTCATCACAGAAAGTGGTGGTGATATAACCGATTTTGCCAATCTAAATCATCTGTGGCTAGAGACAGGAGGACTTCGGGAAAAAAGTCTGCGACTTCAAAGAAAAACTCAAGAAGAGTGATGTGAGACTGGTTCTCCACATAGATGGATAGCTGTTGGACGATGAGGTTGGAGACCAGCTGAGCAGGATGAAGAAGAAAAGGACGGATTGGCAGTCCTGGTCACCTCTCCTGACCTCCGTGACACAGAGCAGCTCTTCGGGATCCCCAGAATGGAATCCGGCATTGGTGTGGCACAGGATCAGGCTGTGGGGAAGCTCCTTGACAAGTTTGGGGCTGATACTGCCATTATTGCCATTGTATTTGACACAACTGGGACTAATACTGGCCGTCACAAGTACTCCTGTACTCTGAAACGTCTGGGGAGAAAGCTCCTCAAAATGCCCTGCAGGAGGCATCTGTATGAGCTCCATGCCAAACACGCAGCTCTGGTGGTTTCAAGGCATCGGAAGATTAGCCCTGGGTACAAGCTATTAAAAACCTTTGGGAGCTACTATGACAGCAGAAGAGGACAAATAAACTACACGCAGCTGGTTTAGTTCAACTTGGAAAAATACTAGGGCACCTTCATGGAGGCAAAAGAGCGCTCCATCCTTGCATGGGCCAAGCACAGTCTCTCTTCTGCAGTATTCCCAAGGTAGGACTATCGTGAACTTCTCACACTATTGATCGTCTACCTAGGGGGCAACATGACTGGCTTCAAGTTCTTCAAGCCAATGAAAGTCAGCTCTTCAAAGTTCATGCAGAAAGCCATTTACTACATCGTCATGGACTTGCTGTCAAACCAGGTTAACATGTTCACTGAGGAAGAGAAGAGTGAGATTTTGGTCATGGGTGAACTGTGTGTAGTCTTCCACACTCTAAATTTTCTCTGCACGTCCCTAGTAACTGCCATTCCTCTTTAAATGACCTTGTGACTATCCAAGAAATGAGGGAGTATAGAAAGATACTGGAAGAGTCAGCGGAGAAATACCTGAAGAGTCTAAACAACCGCCTGGATTACCTCTCCCTGTCTCTGGCAATTTTCGGCTTAGCTGATGAAGCCGTCTCTGAAGAGGAAAAGAAAAAAAACAGATTGCCGACGTTCTAATCTCAACTGACTGCCCTACTAAATATCTCCCAGAAAACGGAAATACCATGATACACGGCCATGGCTTCTTTACAAACAGGAGCAACAAGCCCGATGCTGGATCCAGACCCAATCTCTCGAGATTTGTGGACCAGGAGAGCTGGCTGCTTTTCAAGTACCGGGGGATGAATACGCTGGAGGATGTGGAACGGCTTGACGAAGAAGTGAAGAGCTGGTCAGATGAAGAGTGATTCAGGAAGTTCAAAGGGTTCATTACAGGTCTTACTTGAGTTAATGATCCCGCAAAGCGAACTGTAAACTCGCGAAAGACTTTCTCCTCGCGAGTAGGAATGAAGAGGATCTGCGGAATAGATTCCTGATAGTGGCAGAGCACAGGAAGCTGGCGAAGGCCAAGGAGGGAAAATTCAGCAAGATTACCCTGAAAATTACTGCTGGGTTTTTAAGAGTGTATAGAAACTTATCATGTGCTTCTTCTATCTATCTATCTATTGCCAGACGCCATAATCCCGTACGAGGTGGCCATTTGACTCTGAGTTATTTGTTTTACAGAGGGGCGCTAACCCTCCACCAACCCACTTGACACGTAGCGAGCACGTATGGTTTGGTTATAAGATTACCACCCAGCGTTGTAAATGGTTTCTTGGCTTACAGGAAACCATTTGGCTTGTTACTCAATGTAAAGCAACCTGTAATGGAAAGAAAAGCAATAAGTAGTGACAGGAAAGATGGGAGAAATAGGAAGAGAGGAGGGAAGGCACAGAAAAATAATGATAAAGGCTAACCAAGAAGTAGGCAGCACTACATCAAGTGAGTGGATGAAGGTCGCCACCACCTACCACTAATGTGCTTCTTAATTATATAATATGTAATGTGGAACCTTAAAGAGGGTGCTATAGAGAAAGATGAGGCGTGAGATCTAATAGTTAAACTTATTCAATCGATTTCAAACTTTGTGGTCCAACAAATTTATTGAAATGGAACCGGAATGTTTAGTTTGCAGGCTTTTATCTCGTACTTTTCATTTTTCGCTTGTATAAGAGACACCTTAATATGTTAGGACTCCATATTATAATTACAAATCATAACAGATAAATAGATAAATAGATAGAGAGACAGATAGTAGCAGGAAGTCAGATGATGAGAAGGTATAGTGTCTGCGAGAATCGAGCAATGCTAAACATGCTTACACACTCTTAACTCAAGGAATGCTTTATAGGCACATGACAGCGCCTCTTGACCATACACACATATACACACATACTCACACACAGGCTTCTAGAACTTTCCAACAACAGTGTAACACACGTGACACGACCCCTGCTACACCAGAATTTAGGAAGCAGAGCGGCAGAAGGAGGCTAGCCATAGAACAGGCAGGTAGTAAGGAGAAGGGCTTAGCAACATGGAAGAGAGAGAGAGAGAGAGAGAGAGAGAGAGAGAGAGCGAGACAGGAGGTAGCTAGCGGGACTCTACTTATACTTCACTCGTGTGTGTGAGACTTTCTTAATATTTCCAAGACAAATAAAAATAGTCCCATACTATTCTTTACCTCTCCTCTCATTGCATGACAAAAGGGAACCAAGATTATCTACTTACAAAGCTACTCACATATAACAACCGCTCGTCCACAAGTCTAATATATAAGTAATCAACAAAACTTCTCTGGCAAATTTACACAAAGTCTTTTTGTGACATTTGGTGGTCAGCGAAAGTACGGACCTCGTCTTCGAATCAACAGTGAATTTCTACAAAAGCAGGCGACACTCTACAAGATTAACTTCAGTTCTACAATGAATTCCTACAAAATACAGGCCCACGAGTGTACAATTGCTTCTGCTTTATCAAGATTGAAAACAAAAAATACCTCTCACAACCAACAACTCACAACCAACTCCTGACAGTATTCTCTCCAACCCCCCCCTCCGTCTTCACGATCATCACGCTGATTTAGAAGTGATCACACGACGTCTTGCCAGTAGTTTAACAAAATACTGATACAAACAATTTTGCAATTTCTACGACGAACCAACGAACTACAACCATCTACAATCAACTACAAGTAACAACTCTACGAGTCGTCTGTATAATCCACACGCACCCACAAGTAGCGGCAGTCTTCATCCCACAACAAGTAAATCGCAAGAAAAAAGGACCGAGAATACATCAAGAAAGAAAAAACAAAACAAACAAACGAAGAGTGAGATACGACTCACAACTCACAACCATCTGACCTCTCCCTCCTCTCTCTGCTACATCCACCCAACCTCCACCGCTGACGCAGGAGTCGAGAGGTCAAGACGACGAAGCAAATACCAAGCCCATGTTCACAACTCATCTTACTCATTTATCTTCACTGAAGTTACTCATCGCTACTCATTTACTCACCACACCTACCAGTGTGGGAAGTCGACGTTACCATACGTGTTTGCTGACAGGACGACAAGCCGTGTGTCTGACACCCCACAACACGCCAATCAACCCGTGAAGAACAACGCTATCACCACGTGCAACATCACTCACACCATTTCCACCACGGTAAAAATTAGTGAGTTACTTCATTTATACAGTACACAGTGAGAGACAAAAAACTTCTGCACAAACATATAAAACGTGCTGTATAGTTACAACTTACGTACATATACTTACTTCAATTATCTTCATAATTCAGTCATCAAATACTTGCATCAGCAATAAATATTCTACACTGTATATATTCATTCATTTATTATAGCATTTATTTACTACCAACGAGTGTTACCATTTATACCTACATAAAATACGTTTTGCATCCATACAGCTATACATTATTACATCTACAAAGTAATAAAGAAAATATACCATCACAGTTACTCAGTGAGCGATTAAAAGAACTGTATTAAACATTTATTAATTAAAGCTACCTAGTGGAAACATATAAATTAACTTACAAGGAAAACCAGGAAAAGAAAAAAAAAATGGCCAACACAAATGACGTTAGCAAGAATGAACATCTTCAACACAATCGTGAAGACAAAGATTTCCACACAGTGCTGACACATATATTGCCCACGAGAGGTACAAGTAAACAACAAGTCAGTGTAAATAGTTAATACTGTACATAGTGTATATATATTTTTTATATAAAAAAACAAAATATGGGGCTATATAATATCATTTTCAGTAATATCTGTGCAATATAAACTAAACCTTAAAAAAGGGTCCCTAGGAAATTAGCCAGCAATTATGCAACCATGAACAACAGAAAAAGCGTAGACAAACGAAGAAAAACAAACTATAGAAAATCAATACATACAAAAAAAAAAAAAGAAAGAAATGGAGTAAGATCACATAACAAACAAATGAAAATAAGTGTAAGTGGTACTACAAATGCCAAAATACCACATAAACTACAAACTAAAAAGCAAATTGTTGTCTCCACAAGCTAGTGGCATGGCACATCATATCATCGACCGCAACATGACCGGATTCAATGTCAGGACTGCAATTATTACAATTATGTAACAACAAACGATATGTAACAATTATGTAACGACAAACGATTTGATTATGTTACACTTGCTACAATTATGTAACTACAAACGATATGTAACAATTCTGTAACGACATACGATTGCATTATGTTACACTTGCTACAATTATGTAACTGCAAACAATATGTAACAATTATGTAACAGTTGCTTTAACAAGATGTAATTTTTATGTAACTTTAACTACAATTATGTAACTACAAACAATATGTAACAATTATGTAACAGTTGCATTAACAAGATGTAACTTTTATGTAACTTTAACAACAATTATAAGGCCAACACAATTATGTAACAGCTTCATTAACAAAATGTAACTACAATTATAAGGCCAACACAATTATGCATTACCACAATATTATGTAACAATTCATAAAATGTTACAATTATGTATTACCACAATGTTACTACAATAATATAAGTCATACAGTTATACCACAATTCTGTATTACCAGTATCATCATACAAGTTAGGTGAAATATTAGACATTACTAAAGGGATAACTCTATATGTAACGTATAACCTAGCAGTATTACTATTTCACAATTACATGCGTATGTCTGTTATACATACACATCTTACAAAATGTCATACAACAACCATTGCATTTATTCAAACATGTATACAACTTGTTTAAAATGCAATATTACTAGATCATTGCAATTTACCATGAATATTATATGTATACAATATTATAATCAATATGGGGGTAGGGGGGTTTTTCAAGAATACTCCCCCAGTATCTCTGCTTGTCGTAAAAGGCGACGAAAAGGGTTGACGGAGGGTTAGTGCCCCTCCCCGGAAAACAACTAACTAAAAAAAACAAACAACAAGCCTCGGACAAGGACTGACCAAACGATGACGACCAAGGACCGGACAAAGGACATGGTAATTGGAACTTGGAATGTAAGGGGAGCGAATGATGAGGTGAAAGAGAGAGAGATTGTCCAGGTGCTTGAGGGTGCGAAAGTGGATGTATGTGGAATAACTGAAACAAAATGGAGAGGAGAAAGTGTGAGAGAATGGGAATATGGATGGGGTATATGTGCAGGAGTAGGTGAAAATGAGAGGACAAAGGAAGGAGTATGTATAGTTGTGAGTAAAAGATGGAAGAGGAGTATAAGACAGTATGGATCAGTTGGGTCAAGGACTGTGTGGGTAAAGTTGAAAGTTGGAATACAAATGTGGGCGATTGTGTGTGTCTATGCGCCAACGCAAGATCATGCTAGAAGAGTGAGAGAAGAGTTCTAGACAAATGTAGAAGTGTGCATGGAAAAGTTTGGAAGGAATGAGAGAGTGTTTTTGACTGGTGATATGAATGGTAAAGCTGGGAATGTGAAGGTGGATGGGATAGCTGGTGAGTGGGGTGTGCCTGCTGAGATAAATGAGAATGGCAGTGCGTTAGTGGACATTTGTGCTGGGAGGGGGTTGGTGATAGCCAATACCCCCTTCAGGCATAAAATGATCCACAGGTATACATGGCGAGTGATGAGAAGGGTGGGTGGTGAACTGAATGAAAGGAAGGCAATGATTGATTATGTGTGTGTGGATGAAAGGATCCGAAGATGTGTAATGGATGCAAGAGTGTATAGAGGTTTGGGGAGTGGACTTTCTGACCACTACTTGGTGGTGGCCAGAATTAGAATTCAAGTAAGATGGAGGAATAGAAGAAGGGAAAGATGAGAGGAAGGAGTAGTTGCAAGGAGAGTGGAAAGGTTACAAGACGATGAGAAAAAGGCAGAGTATAAGAGAGAAGTGGAGGAACGATTGGGCAAATATGAATTGGAGCAGATGGGAGACGTGGAAGGTGTGTGTAGGATATTTACAGAAGAAATATGTGTAGCATGTGATGTGGTGTGTGGAAGGAAGAGAAGACGGAGGGGGGTGCAAGGAACAGCGTGGTGGACTGAAGAGGTGAAACAGGCTGTGGCACAAAAGAAGAGAGCATACAATGAATGGATGAGAAATAGGGGCGTGGAAGAAGTTGAGAGGCGGAAGAGAGAGTTATATGTAGAAAGAAAGAGAGAGGTGAAAAGATTAGTAAGAGAGAGTAAGAAGAGAGTGGATGAGGAATTTGGAAGGAATTTGATTGTAGAGTGGAGGGACTGTGAGAAAATGTTCTGGAGAGAGGTGAAAAGAGTAAGACAGGGTGGAAGTGAAGTTAGCAGGGGAGTGAAAGATAAAAATGGTAGGTTACTAGTGGAGAAGGGAGAAAAAGTGAGCAGATGGAGAGAACACTTTAAGGAATTGTTGAACGTAGAGGATGGAAGTAATGCGAGTATAAGTGGCTGGGGAATGGCTGGGAGAAGGAGGGAGGTGAGAAGACAGGAAGAAATCAGTAGGATAGAAGTTGTGGAAGCAATGAAGAAAGTTAAATCAGGGAAAGCCCCAGGAATTGATGGAGTGTGTGGTGAAATGCTGAAGCATGGGGGAGAGATAGTAGTAGAATGGATGTGGTAGATGTGCAGATTGGCCTGGGAGGAAGGTAGAGTCCCGGAGGATTGGAAGTCAGGTATAATTATTCCCTTATACAAAGGAAAAGGGGAAAAAGAAGTGTGTGGTAATCATAGGGGCATTTGTCTTCTTAGTATAATAGGAAAAGTGTATGGTAGGATACTTATTGACAGAGTTAGAGAAATAACAGAGAAATTAGTTGGAGGAGAACAGGGAGGCTTTAGGAAGGGAAGAGGTTGTGTAGATCAGATACTCATTCTTAGATCTTTAGTGGAAACGTTTCTAGAGAAGGGAAAGAAGTTGTATGCGGCTTTCATGGATTTGGAGAAAACATATGACAGGGTGGATAGACAAGGATTGTGGAAAATGTTAAGAATATATGGAGTAGATAGGAAGTTGTTGAATGCTGTGAAGAGTATGTACGATGGTGTGAAGGCTGCAGTGCGTGTGGATGGTGAACTAAGTGAATTTTTCTCTTTGAAAGTTGGGTTGAAACAGGGATGTGTCATGTCTCCATGGTTATTCAATCTGTACATGGATGGGGTAATAAAAGAGGTGAAGGTAGGGTAGTGGATGTTGGAGTGGCCCTGGTGAGAGAGGATAGTGTTTGGAAACTCCCTGTACTGTTGTTTGCAGATGAGACTGTGTTGTTGAGTGAAGACGAAGGGGAGCTGCAAGGCTTGGTGGATAAGTTTGAGAGAGTATGTAAGAAACGGAATCTAAAGGTGAATGTAGGGAAGAGTAAAGTGATGGTCTTTGAGAGAGGTGAAGTCAGTGAATGTACAGCGAGGTTGGATGGTGAGGAATTGGAAAATGTGAGTACGTTTAAGTACTTGGGTAGTGTGATGAGTAAGGATGGAGGTTTGGATGGTGAAGTGCTTGAAAGGGTACAGCAGGGAAGAAAGGTTGCTGGTTCTTTGAAAGCAGTGATAAGAAACAGGGAAGTGAGCTTGGAAGTGAAAAAGTTACTACATGACAGTATTGTGATACCAACTCTAACGTACGGAAGTGAAGCTTGGACGTTGTTGGAAGGACACAAGTCAAGAGTGAGAGCAGTGGAAATGAGTTATTTAAGAGAAGCCTGTGGAGTCACATGGACAGACAGGCTGATGAATGAGGATATAAAGGAGCATTGTGGTGTTGATGTGGATGTGATAGGAAGCATTATGAGGAGCACACTGAGGTGGTTTGGCCATGTGGAGAGGATGGAGGGTGAGAGACTGACGAAGAGAGTGTATGTCAGTGAGGTGGAGGGGGGAAGAGGGAGCGGGAGGCCGAGGATGAGATGGAGGGATGGGGTGGAGAGGTATATGAGAGAGGGGGGTGTGAGTTGGGAGCAGGGCAGTGAAATGGTGGGGGACAGGGCGACTTGGAGGCGATTTGTTTGTGGCCACCCCAAACGGGATTGAGGCATCTGGCAATACATAGATAGATATATAGATATGTACTAATAAATCAGCATATGTCAATGATGATTGCTGTCTGAGGACCTCCAGCGGCATGGCCGAGCATATGTTAGGACTCCATATTATAATTACAAATCATAATAGATAAATAGATAAATAGATAAATAGAGAGATAGATAGAAGCAGGAAGTCAGATGATGAGAAGGTATTGTGTCTGCGAGAATCGAGCAATGCTAAACATGCTTACACTTTCTTAACTCAAGGAATGCTTTATAGGCACACGACAGCGTGTCGTGACCATACACACACATACACACATACTCACACACAGGCTTCTAGAACTTTCCAACAACAGTGTAACACACGTGACACGACCCCTGCTACACCAGAATTTAGGAAGCAGAGCGGCAGAAGGAGGCTAGCCACAGAACAGGCAGGTAGTAGGGAGAAGGGATTAGCAACATGGAAAAGAGAGAGAGAGAGAGAGAGAGAGAGACGAGGTAGCAGGCGGGACTCTACTTATACTTCACTCGTGTGTCTGAGACTTTGTTAATATTTTCAAGATAAATAAAAATAGGCCCATACTATTCTTTACCTCTCCTGTCATTGCATGACAAAAGGGAACCAAGATTATCTACTTACAAAGCTACTCACGTATAACAACCGCTCGTCCACAAGTCTAATATATAACTAATCTACAAAACTTCTCTACAAGTTTATACAAAGTCTTTTATATATATATATATATATATATATATATATATATATATATATATATATATATATATATATATATATATATATATCCCAATGGATCCCAGGGGTGCTGGGCGAGGCATCGCACTGGGAGGGTACTAAGCGTACCGCCCTTCGCCTATCGGCTCATAGTCGCTAAGCTCATAGGGTTCCCTACTTTATAAAGACTTGAAAAATCCCAGTTCTGTCCAATACTCGGGACACTGGGCTCCAATGGGTTTTATATATATATGGAGAGAATGGATAATGAGCGATTTGTGAAAAAGATAACTAGATCTGATGTGAGAGGTGTAAGACTGAGAGGAAGACCACGAATAGGATGGATGGACAGTGTGAAGAGAGCGCTGGATGCGAGAGGGATGTCTGTTGAGCAAGGAAGAGTGGCTGTGCGTGACAGAAATAAATGGAGAGAAATTGTGAATAAGTGATGACGCAGCCCTGAGGGGATATTCTCCCGCATTTGGTCTGATCAGCTAGTCAGGTCAGGTGCGGGTAAGGGGATGGGTCTGTTATGATGTGGCAGGGGTAAACCAGTTCTGCTGTCGGGCCCTGCTGTGGATGTCACTGCTTGCATTGCGCAGTTGACCCTTGTGCGGTGTGATGCGGTGAGGATCTGTCCGTTCTCCCCTTTGGGGCTAAGATGCGAATGAATGTGTTTGAATGGATGAGTAAATGGAGAGTGAGTCGTCCTGTCTCGGCTACCTCCCTTTCCTTGGGGGAAGCAGCCTAGGTATATATATATACATATATATATATATATATATATATATATATATATATATATATATATATATATATATTGTATACTATACTTTCATTGTCATCTCACGCATTACAATGTCATGAAAGTACCTTCGACGTTATCCTTTGTCTTCTGATGTTATATGTGAATGAAAACAAAGGAATTTGCCCTAATCCCTAAGTGTTAATAACCCTTTCCGTTTATGATATGGTTATGCTCCACATTCTGCATCGTAACAGAGGCTCGTGCATGTTGTCACGGAATGGTTGCCCTATGTGTGGCGGTACTGCACAGCTGGTCTGCCTCATGGCTTTGTTTCTTTATCTTGGTGAATATTTTTCTACAGCAAGGTATAAAATTTTTGGTTTTTGCCTAACTTCAACTCGTCACTTTGAGTTTTTATTTTCTTTGTTTTCCTTTTATGAACATATTACGATAAAGTACAACTATTCAGCTTCAAAATAACACCACAACCAGCATCCCATCATAAAAAGTGTATTTACACTAACCGATCAAAGAAAAACATCGAGAAGCGAATATGCGGCCGAGACTAAAATAAACTTCTGCATCTCTTTCCTTTCGCTTTACTGCACAATGAAATGCAAAAATTACCATAATCTATATATCATTGTAAAGGTAATTTATTGTATTTTTGCATGGTTTAATCCAAATTTACATATCTTTACTCATTATTTTTTGCCGAATATTTTTCAACGGCAAGGTATAAAACTTTTGCTTTTTTCCTAACTTCAAGTCATCTTTTTGACATTTTATTTTCGTTGTTCTCCTTTTTTGAACATACTACGATAAAGTACAACTATTCAACTTTAAAATGACACCAAAACCAACATTCTATCATGAAAAGTGTATTTACACAGAGCGATCAAAGTAACATATCGGGCCGCGGTGATGTGGGTCAGTGTGAGTGGTTGATTCTAGCACAGACATCATCTGCCCTGCCCAGAAACCTGATAGGGCTAGTATGATGTACTCGTACAACCTTCAGTACAAATATTTAAATATTTTCCTGTCAATTAAACCACTACATCAAGCGATTTACTGGTTTTGTATTAGCTTTTTCATTCAAACTACCCATGATCAACTGTATGCCATTGTTTTACACACAGTTACTCTACTCACCCCAGTTGTAATTTGGAAAACTATCCATGACGCAAGTAATCGATCTTTGCAGTCAACAAGTATGCACAGAAATTGAATTGTAATATTAACCTTATTTTGGTTGAGGAGTTACGAGGGTCTATGACAAACGATAGTAGTATAAATATAACGAACTAATGCGTAACTTACGCTTAAGAAAGGTTACCGTTGTGGAATATGAAACCTTCATCCGAACTCACACTCCTTGCATATAATGGTTTAAATAAAATTAGAATAACCAGTATCTATTCTGTCAGTACTAAGCACTGTTAAGAGGCAAATGCAATGAAATATTAGTCATATGATGAAAAACTATTGTAGCGAAAAGTGGAACCTACTATAGAGTTGGGTTGAAGATAAGGTATAGTGGATAAAGCATATTAAGAGAGAGAGAGAGAGAGAGAGAGAGAGAGAGAGATGGGGGGGGGGGAGACTACGTTTATGATGGCCTGGAGTGGGAGGAGAGAGAGCTAATAGGCATGATGGTTATCCGCACGTTCCAACGCTGATGCCGATGTTAGGAAGATGTCAGCACCAAGAAACACAAACGCATGTATAATTAATTGCCTGTTATCTTAGCTGCGAGAAGAAAATAATTGCAGGTTGTAAAAATTTTCTGCAGGAAAATTCAGGTTAGGGAATGCAGAATCTTTCCTCGTCTAGTTCTTCCTGTAAAAACATATCTAAGTTAGGACACTGAATTGATCATAAATTCACCTATGTGTTCCAACCCAGGATTTCTGTTGCAACCTTGTACTTCCATCTCCTCCAAACCATTCAACTTTCTTTTCCAACTTGAAATACTCTTAGTTTTTTACATTCTTATCCGAAAGTGTCAGCAAAAGTGTTGGAGACCTTGAGACGGATATCATAATTATGCTCTGTGATTTTTCTTTCACATCTCTTTTCCAGCGGCTTCTTGTTGTCCCTGTAATTGTTTTTTAATTTCTTCCCTAAAATCTGAAAATACTTTGTGACCGGACAAAATTTGCTGAAAATCAAGATGACCTTCAGAGATGCCTGGACACATTTTCATTTGATCGAGTAAAGGCTATAATGCAGGCGTAAGGATAGAGGGAGAAAGACTTTTTGAGAACTGGCCACTTGAGTGCCTGAGGAACTGAGGATAACAATTGATTCATGCACTGGTGTGTGGTAATCACTCCAGGATGAAGGATACGTGCACTCAGAGGCATTACATGAGTATTGTCTGGGTGATAGTGATAGTGTGAACAGAATTATTAATATTGTGTGTGTGTGTGTGAATAAAGGCGTGTTTGAGGTAAACCACCTCAAATGTGAATGTTGTACTACTGAAAGGAGCAAACAGGACTCGTAATACATTAGACTTAATAAGCATGAAGGTTTCATAATCCTTTATCTATACAGGCAGATGTTTTTAGACCCATACAAAATTACTTCAGTGTCACACCCTTCTGTCATCAAGGGTACACATGCCAACAAAAACACAGATAAATACCTCTTTCCCTTTAACCCTTTGAGTACAGTGACACATTGTATACTTTATTCTTGGTATTGTCAGACAATTACATTTTGCTTTGAAATAGTTCCCAAGTAGTGTAAGGTTTAATAAAGAATTCATATAGCCTCTCCAGCATGCAGTCTCTTCCAAGTTGAATCAAATGAGTTGAAAACAGTAAGAATAAAATGTAAGAGACGTCATGTGAGTCAACGCGTTACAGCAGGAAGAGGTATGTTCTGCAGAGATGAGTAATAATAAAACAAGACGTATGGAGAGAGAAGGGATGTGACAGGGAAAAAAACTGTCAAAAAGAAAGAATGAAAGGGATATGAAATAAAATGCAAGGCAGTTATCTCCGCAAAAATATGCATATCATGAGTACTAAACAAATTTATTGAGCCTGATAGAAACTCCTTATATGTACTGAAAATGTTTTGAAAAATGCTGACAAAGTAATAAATGCATTCATATTATACCTTGCAATACAGTGAATCCAGGTAATTCCTAGTACTTCCTGAGGGCTTTATTCAACTATAAAAATGAGTTACAGTAATAAGGGGTTAGAATCATGTGTCCCCTTCAGCACCAGGATGTCTTTTCTATTTTGCTTTTATTACCTACGGATATTTTCATTCAACTTACGGAAAATCTCTTGTAATGAAAGAATAAATATTCTTTCTCTCATTTTGCTGCCTCCTATTGTTCTCCTTTTGTTATTTTTCCCTCCCCCCCCCCTCTCTCTCTGGTTTCCACAAGACATACCGCGCTAACACTAACTCTTTGTCGCCACTATCACCGTTTGGTCCTTCCATCATCCATACAATGGGAGGCAAAAAATGGAAAGTGAAGGAAAATTATAAGAAATCAGTGAAAAATAGCGATATGAAAAAATGAGAAAAAGAGAGATGAATTGACAAAGAGGAGAAAGAAGTGAGATAAGGAAAGTTAATGGAGGGGGAGGGGAGAATGTGAGGAGAGTATAGGGCACAAAAGTCAACTGTTAGCTTCCATTTCACCATCTCCGTGTGTGTGTGTGTCATCCTGTTTTAACAGTTAGTCGGCTGTTAGTATGCATTTTTGTATCGCTCTTCTTCTCTTCACTCGGCTCGTTATTATTTCCGCATTTTATTTAACATGTTTTTCTTTTACCAATTTTGTTTAGCAAGTATTTCAGCCTAATAAATCTCCCGTTTACCTTCCTTCCTTCACCTTGCCAGACTCGACCTCCTTTCGTCCACTCTGTCCACATCCTCATCCCTCCCTTCTTCCACACTGCCCACCTCTTCATCCCTCCCTTCCCCCACCTTGCCCACCATTTCATCCCTCTATCCCTCCTTCCACCGTATCAGCCTCTTGATCCCTCCTTCCTTTCACCAGCCAAGCTATTTATTCTTACCTGTCTCCACATGCCCGCTTCTTCATCCCTCCTTCCCTTCACCAACCAACCTATTTATCCTTACCTGTTTCCACATGCCCGCTTCTTAATCCCTCCCTCCATTCACCAACCAGCTTCGTCATTCACGTCCCCCCTCCACCTTGTTCACTTCCTCATCCCTCCCACGCCCTTCACTATCCCAGTATCTTGGTTTTTCCCTCCCTCCCTTCACTATCCCAGTCTCTTCGTTCTTCCCTCTCTAACTCCACACAGCCTTTTTTTTTCACTCCCTCCACCCTACAGCATGTCTCCCTCCCGACATGTATGTTCTAGTGAGCATGTACAGTACATTATCATTACAGAATCCGTGCACGGACTATCTGATAATATACAGCAATGATGAATTATACAAAGCGTAAGAGTAAGTCAAGTTGGCAACATGGAATTTATTGTCAGAGGAATGTTTTAATTTTGATTTTCTCTTACGGATTTAGCCTACCTTATGTGATGTGTTGAACACTTTCCTGAAAATACTACAAATCTGCTTTATAGTGAAAAGAGGATAAACCAAATGCTGTCGGACTTTCAAGGTCACCTAAATACTGTATCTCTCTCTCTCTCTCTCTCTCTCTCTCTCTCTCTCTCTCTCTCTCTCTCTCTCTCTCTCTCTCTCTCTCGTGAATTCTTTTTCACTCTGTATCTTTACCTCATTTCTTGTTTGCTCGCTTTATCCACATATTCTCCCCTCTTTACAGAATATTCATGCCAGGAGTGCTGACATGAGGGTTTGTAGGGCCACCAATATTGTGTGTGTGGCCTGCACGTGTAAACATATATGGGTGTGTGAGGCGAAGGGAGAAAAGGTAAGGTCATTAGACTGGTGTAAGGTTGTGGGTGTCGCTATGAAGATGTGTGGGATGGAGAGGGTTTGTGTAAGGTTGTAAAGCTGGGGGTACCAACCCTAACATATGGCAGTGAAGCTTGGACTTTGTTGGAAGGACACAAGTCAAGAGCGAGGGCAGTGAAAATGAGTTATCAGAGAGGAGCGGAGCATGTAGAGTTACTGTACATGGAGAGACAGTCTGACAAGTGAGGAAGTGAATGAGCGTTGTGGTGTGGATGTGGATGCGACAGAAAGCATTAGTAGAAATACACTGAGGTGGCTTGGCCACGTGGAGAGGCAAGAGAACGAGAGACTGACGAGGAAAGTGCATGTGAGTGAGGTGGAGGGGGGAAGAGGGAGGGAAGGGCCGAGGATGAGATGGAGGGATGGAGTGGAGAGGAATATGAGAGAGGGGGTTGTGAGTCGAGGGGAGGGCAGTGAAATGGAGGAGGACAGGAAGACATGGAGGAGATTTGTTTGTGGCCACCTCTTATGGGACTGGGGCATCTGGCAATAGATACAGTAGATATATAGTATGTATGTAATGATAGTTGCGATCTTTAATTATTTATCAAATGGCTAACACGACTCAAAGTTGTATATCAGCCAGATAAACAGATAGACAAATAAACAGAAAAACAGAAATATGATGACCACGATTTTTATTTCCATTACCTTCAAAACCCATATCATCAACTGCAACATCTGAGTATTCCATTTCATTACACTAAAGTGCACAAGCACCGATGAACCTTCAGTAGCCCAGAGGAAAACAGCCACTTGAGCTACTTGATCATCTGGTCAACACACACCACAAAGCCAGTCAGGAGACAGGACGTGTGTGCTGGGCATTCCCCAGGTCCTGTCCTCCCCACTTACCGTTTTTTTAATCAGCCCATACACCACTGACTGGGCTAATGTATGGCCCGGCCTGCATTATATGTGCAGGGAATCTTTCAACGAAACAACCTGGTCAAGCAATATTTGACTTTTAACCCGTCGCGTCCCGAGGTTTTCCGACCCTCCGACATCCCCCAGTCCCCAGCCTTTTTGGAATTTTTTTTTTTTTGGCTCAAACTTCCGCTTAGGTTGAGAAACGAAGGAAAATCACCAAGAAAGGGCTTACCGTGGTCTATAAGTGGTCAGAACAGGTGAGGTCCCCCGAGCCAGGTATCGTATTCTGTAATGGACGTGCCAGGTGCTCACGTTTTCTATGGTAAGGAATACTGGGAGAAACAATACACAACACCTCTATATTTATTGAATTTGAACTAATAAACAATAACAGTAACAATATAATGGATTTCAGACACATATATATGAAAAATAAGCATTGTACCATCGCGCTAGCATAGCGAATTAGGTCCGAGTCGTAACATGCTATATGCTAAGTTTCTTGTATCAGTCAACATATCACTTTTTCTACTTGTATACTTCTGTTTCAATGACATTTTACCAATTACAACTGTTTGTAAGTGTTTTCAGATGTTTTCATTCATTATGATGACATGCAGCATAAGTTTAGCGCACATCAGCTTAGTAAGCGCACTCGCTATGACTCGTATTTCAACATACCCAATTGTTTTATCACTTTCCTATTATTTTTCCCTTTACATAGAACCTTTCCTCCACCACTGTAAATGTTTTCAATTATTTTCATTCATTACGAGGGCATTTAGCGATATGCTAGCACATATTCACGTAGCAACCACGGTCTCAAACACTCGTGTTTCATCTTCTACTTTATTTATTCACTCCAATTATAATTTCCCACTTACATTACACACGTTTACACCCCTATACTGCACTGTACATACTTACTGGCATTATTTATTCAAGTGAGCGTGAGAATATCGCATGGAAATACCCTCGCAATGAATGTTTCGACCAACATAATACTCACACACTTATATACTAATTCTTCACATATATTACACACTTTACCACTTGTTGACTTCTATTTTCACTATTACGTGCCTTATTCATTCAACTGAGCGTCAGGATATCGCATCTCTATACACACGCTATGAATATTTGACTTAGAATATATTTCAGCACTTACAATAATTTGAACTTATACCCGTAAGCATTTCCAATAATAATAATTATATAATTACGGGCAGTATTTATTGCACTGAGCGACAGAATATCGCATCATAAAACCCTCGCTATATATGTTTCCACTTACAGCATATTTATACACTTACATACAATTTTTGCACTTATGTTATACCCGTATGCACTTTATACTAATATTTGGAGATCAACATGACTGATAATTTCACTGAGCGTCTGTCTGTCGCATTTACTTCATAGTTTCAGCGTCCTGTCGCATTCACACCATATCAGAATTGCATCAACATGTGATATTCGCTGAAACATGGGTGAATACAGAGACCCACGTCACACTCCACGCACTCATAGCGGGTGTCCTTCCTCTGTGTCGTGAGTCTCACCCGGGAATTGCTACACACGTGACACCTGCGTTGGGGCCTAGGTCTGTTTGGCTGGGGAGGGATAGGAGTGGGGAGATGGCGGCCTGATATTCTCAGGGGAGTTTGTGCAATAGGGGCAGTGCGGGTGCGATGTTGGGGCCTTTCTACAGCATACCGCGCAAACATCTCTCTTGTGAACTCCCTCACAAACCCTTCAAAGGTTTCCTGAACTCCTGTTGTCATGGCGTGAAGGTGGTGGCAATTCAGAGCAGTGATGTCTAGCAAGTGAAAGAACAGTTTCTTATACCACTTCATCGTTGTCCTGGCACACTCTACCGTCGATATCATGGAGTCTGACTGGTCCACGAGGCGCATGTTTATGTTATAGTCCATGACACACTCAGGTTTCCAAATATGACGCCTGTTCTCGCTACGGTAATCAACTGAATCAGTACGGTGCATCAAGGGGCGGTGAACCGTTGACAATAGGCTTACCTCTCTATTGTGGTTCCACACAGTTGCAAGGATGTTGTTGGCTTTGAAGAAGACAACCTCATTCCTTGCAAGTTTCCGCCCTACCTTGGCCATGTGACGCCGGTTCACCTTCACGGTTCCACAGACTCCAGTTTCATGTGTGTGAAGATAACGAGCGAGAAGAGGGCTAGTGTACCAATTGTCCAGGTAGAGGACGTGACCACGATGAAGGTAGTCTTCTATCATCATCTTTACCACTGCTCCCAACAGTCCAATACTTCGATCTTCTGTTATGTCTGTGCACCGGTGTACAAGACTATGTCTTGCATGTATCCAGTCCTACAGTTGCACATAACAAAGATCTTGAACCCAGAACGGTGCCTTTTGCTGGGTATATACTACCTAAATGAAATATTGCCTCTCCACAACACGAGGCTCTCGTCTATGACGAGGTCTCTATAGGGATAGAATGAGGAACGAAAGTTTTGCCTCAGGTGATCAAAGACCAACCTAATTCGCCTCATTTTATCAGTGTCGTTCGCATTTGCAGGATCATGAGCATCATAGAAATGGAGGCGACTTAGAATTTGTTGAAACCGATTACGGCTCATCACTTGCCCAAATATTGGGGTAAACATAACAGGGTCCCTAGTCCAGTAAGCAGGAATTCTGTTCTTTCGTATAATACCCATCAAAAGGACCAGGGCAAAAAATAGGAACATTTCTGAAAGGGAGACAGGGTAATCATATATGATAGAATGCCTACTCCTTGTTCCCAATCTTTCACTCTCAAGGCGCTGGGTGCTTGCAAACAGGTTGGTTTGGTATACAATCTGCTCCACAAATGCCTCACTAAAAAACAGGTGGAAAAAATCAAACTTGGTGGAATGACAGTGAATTCCTGGAGCAATGCAGCCAGAGCGCCCCTGCTCAGTGAAGGGGTGAATGAGGGGAGAAAAATCACTCCCATCCTCCCAATTCCACCCCACAAATCCCTCGTCCCCATCATCCCCATCACTGCCTTCGTCTGGGTGGGGAGGAGATCCTGGTGGGGGAGGTGGGGGAGAAGGAGTGCGGAGGGCTTCCCCACTGTCACTCCTCTTCCCTCTACCTTTACCCTTTCCCTTTCCCTTACCCTTACGGCCTTGAGGAACATTAGGGGGCTGTGGGGATGAAGTACTGTAGTGGAATATTGGGGAGCAGAAGACGTGCTGGGGAGTGGTTCCTCCCCACCGTCCCCCTCCCACACAACCCCACGTGATACTGAACGCACCCGCACTCGCCCACATGATACACTACGCCGCCTCACACTACCTAGGGAGAGCAATGACTCACTCACGTCACTCTCACTTTCCCTAATCCTCCCTGTACTTTCCCTTTCACTCCCCGCTCCCTCCACGGCACTTCCTAACTCCCCAAACAAATTGCTAGGCCCATACCTGCTCGTCCGACGTGGTGTGCGCTCTGGGCCACGATGAGTGATTATCTCACGTCCATACCACGTGGCAGCACGTCCCACGACCCCGTCATCGTCATCGTCCTCGTCCTCGTCATCGAAATCTGGTTCCAAATCACGTTGGAGATAGGCATAGGATGTTGCACGTGGCTTCTTGGCCTGCTGCCCCTCTCTAGCAGCATGGTAAGTCACGTACTGCCGCTTCCTGGGAGACGGAACTTCCTCGTCACTGCTGGTGGTTTCTTCCTCCTCTGGCTGCACATAATCTTTATCCACAACCTCGTCGTCCAGTGGGGAATCACTGTCACCTGTAAAGGCGTCCAGGGCGGCTTGAATTTCGCCCTCTGAGAGACCTCTCTTAGCCATGTCTGAGCAGGACCGTTGCTACCAGGTGAGTGGACAAGTGGCGGGTTAGCGCGGGTCATGAGGGGTCGCCGAGTGTCCCTGCCTGGTGGCAGGTAGGGGAAGGTCATGCGAGGATACGTACTGCAAATCAAGCGCGAAATTTGAAAATTGTCGAAATTATGCACTTTGCAATTGCATGACGTACCGGTACATCGCCGGGACTGGCAAATGCAAATCGTTGCAACGTACCCATACGTCGACGGGACGGGGCGGGTTAAGTAATGTACAAGACAGATGTGTTTAAGTCCAGATACAAATTCAGGAGCTGAAAGTAATAGCTTGTATGCAACAAAGGCTCTGACATCAGTATTAATTACTGCTATGTCAGTCCTCAGATTATACTCAGATTATGCTCAGATATGAGTTTTTTTTTTTTTTATAACAGAACAGAGGAAGGAAAAACAAATGAACAAAAAAATAACCCATACACCAGATTACAGGTGTCTTCCATTCATGAAAAATCTGTAATAGTTGGACTTGAACAGCTGTAGGTTGAAGTTTGGGAGGAAACCACTCTGGGGAAGCGAGTTCCAAAGAGATTTAATTCGGGAAAAAAAAAAAAGAAATCTGATAGGCAGAAGTTCTGCAATAAGGCAGTGTGACAGTCCGGTCATGAGCGCTACCAGATGCACGTGTAGTGCTGGGGAAGGCATGGAGAGGTGGCACAAAGGATGCAGCTTAGTCTGAGCATTTGCCATAAAAGTATCTGTAACATAATTTAAGGGAGGCAACATTCCTTCTCACTTGTACGGGAGGTAGTTCATTTATAACAGTAGGCTTGTTGTCGATCACACTAAAACAAGAGCCACCTCAGTTCGGACTGACATCAGAATTATAAGTTCCATTTTCATACTCATTCCCCTTTTGTCTCCTCTGGTAGCCTACTGTCGTTGCTCTCATACTTTCACTCATATGCAAAATTTTCAACATCCACATTCTTCCTTTCTCTGAATTTTAATGTCTATCTTCGTAAATTGCCACTGTTTTTAAAGTATTTTCTCTCCCCGTCTCTATTTCGCTTTTGTTATTGCCACTTTTACTATGGTTTCATCATATCACCATATTTTTCTACTCGTACGCTGAATCATTTTCTCTTCCTCACTCCGTGTGTTTTTCCTCACTCTGTCACACATTTTCAGCACCATTTCATCCGATATACAGGCTTTAGTCCCTACAAGGGTCTCATTCCCTCAGTTCTTACACACATTGTTCTGTCTCGTTTACCCCCAACTGCTCTCACGTTCCTCTCACGTGTGTCTTGCCACTCCCCCATCTCTCTCTCTCTCTCTCCTACCACCTGGCTTGTAGTTCGGGATTGCCCTATCTCTATTTTCCCCTCCCTGTTCCTCTTACAATTTTCTGCATTCTCTCCTCCCCATCACTTTATCAACCAATCTTGTTCTCGTTTCCTCTCACTTTCTCTCTCTCACATTTTCTTCACACGTCTCTCACCCTCCCTATTTAACAGTAACATAACACTTATCTAGTACTTCAGTATTTCGCCATATCCCTTTTCTCCTCCATTTTTCCCTCAACAGCGTTCGTTCTTTCTCAAGCTGTCAAATCTACATCACTTTTCCTCTTACATGTCCTTTATGTGTTTTCGCCCTCTCCCTCACATCATTAGCAAATGTTTCTCCTCTCCCTTTTGTCCCCCTCCCAATCTTCTTTCTTTGCCTTTTGTATTTTCTGCGCTTTCTTCTTTATCACTTTTTCAGCCAATCATTTATATCTATTGAATTTTCAGGTTTGACATAGCCAGTTCTGGTTATACATTATATGATCACTCACCAATATTTCCTTACCCTTTAAATTTTTATCTCTTTCTACTTTTTTTGTTTTCTACTTGTCCTCCAAACCCTGCATTTGTTTGATTCATCATTTATCAAAAATATTCTTCCCCTTTCCTCACATTATCCTCTCCTTATTCTCACTAAGTTTCCTGTCTTTGCTTCAGCACTGCCTGCCTTCCTCTTTTTACTTCCTCTTCCCAATGGTATATTTATCACTTGGATCACGTACCCCCTTCCTCGCCAAACACATCACCCCCTTCATTTCTCTCTCTCTCTCTCTCTCTCTCTCTCTCTCTCTCTCTCTCTGACCCTTTAACGTCGGTCCATGTAGCGTTTTTTCTTTATTTTCTTCCCTGTCATTGCCTCGCTTGGTTTTATTACCAGTGTATAATGTACGTCTCCTATTGTACTTCTTAATGCATTTTTACTCTTTTTTCATTTGCTTTATCTACCTTTATTCGCAGTTCAATCTTCAGAATAGTGGTAGGTGGAGGCGCTCACCATCCACTCACTCGATGTAGACCTGCTCTCGGGTGACTGCCCTTTCCTCTCTTCCTTCCATTTTTCCATCCTTTCGCTTCTGTCTTTCTTTCCTCCATTCTTTCCTCTTCCTCTGTCTACGGGTGACCCTATACTGAGTGACTTGCCAAATAGTTTCCTGTACACCAGGAAACCGTCTACGACGCAGGGTGTTAACTATAGAACCAAATTATGGCGCCTTGTGGTTTAAAGGGCAATTAAAGCACTCCAGTCGGGTTGAGCCTGTGCTGGTTTATATCCAAGGGATGGTTGGGGTTTACTGCTCACGTAATGCCACCCAGGGATGAGTGAGGCTGGTCACTCTTATCTTAAATGTCAGGACCAATTTGTATAACCCAGGGCTCATACTCTTCTCATGGGGCAACACAGGATTAGATGATGATGATGATGATGATGATGATGATGGAGCTTCAGTACATCTCCCGCTCCTAAGGTCTCAGATTCCTTCCTTCTTCGTTACCTCTTCGCTATACCTTTTCGTCATTTATTTCACTTTGTCCTCCTGACTCTTCTCTCAACCATTCCTTCCTCTTACAACATATTCTACCTTCTTATCCCCATCCACCCGCCCCAGTATCTCCATACTTAATCCGCCTTCTTATTTCCCCATCTGTCCTCTCTCTCTCTCTCTCTCTCTCTCTCTCTCTCTCTTTCTTCACCTCATCCGCCTTCATCTCTCCCTGCCTCCCGTTCTCCCTATTCTTTTCTACCTATTTTCTTTCTTCTCTACTGCTTCACATTCATACTTCTTCTCTTCCTGACTCAAAGTGCATTCTCTTCCTGCGTTTCACCCCGCCACTTCTCCCAGCAATCTTTTCAAATTCAGATTCAAAATCCAGATTCTTTATGTCGCCTATAAACAATTACAGGGTACAATATTAATATAAGTAGACATAATTTAAAAGGCTGAGTTCATGAAATTAAATATTTTTTATGAGCTCAATAAATAGTTGTACCTTATATGTTAAGGGAAAACACTGCACAATACGTAATGAAAGCTCGCTATATAATTTTCCATCGAGTATTTAAAAGAAAACTATTAATCTTATCAGATATTTGTGTGATATGTATAATATAATTAAAATGAAAGTGACATCAAAATTTATATAAAATTGCATCAGTATCGGCTTACAATATATTTTTTAGTTTTTGTCTTGAAGGTTACATGGTTGGTAATGGTTTTCAATTCATCTGGCAACTTATTCCATATTAAACAACCAAAATAAGTAACAAATCATTTAAATTTTTCAGTCTGTGGTTTCTGGGGTCGTAAGTTAGTTTTCGTAAATTGTGAGGATGAAGACTGGACATATTCTGAAAATTAATGGTAGTGGGATGGCGTAGTTGATTATATACAAATTTTAGTGTCCTCTATCCTGTATATATCTTGTATTTTTAGTATCCCAAAATGCTTAAAGAGGGGATTGGTAGGTTCTCTGTAACTGACTCCTGAAATTATTCAGACAATTTTTTTCTGAAGTAAGAGAAGTTGCTGAACAGAGGACTTTATTGCCGAGCCCCAGGCAACGTTGCAATATTGTAAATAGGGGTAAATTTAGACTGTAACATAAAGTTTTCAATACATCTTTAGTTGTTTTTGATCTTGTAGAAATGGCCAGTGACTTCCTGGTTTTGGTTTTGTGTTGTAATTCATACATTTGACACAGACCAAGAACAAGCTGGAGGGGCAAGATGCAGGATTATTAGGGAGAGTGGTCTGCTGTGGGTGGGGTGGTAGTGATGATTATGTTGATGATGATAATCAGTAACGGTTTCAGAAATATGCATTAATTCATCCCTAATTAAATTATTTTAATACGTACTCTTCAAGAAAAAATACGTGATTATCATCCACTCACTCGATGCAGTGCTGCTCTCGGGTGTCTGCCCTTTCCTCTCCTCCATCCAACTTTTCTTCCATTATCTTCTGTTTTTCTATCCTTCATTCTTTCCTCGTCCTTCTGCCTACGGGTGACTTTACACTTCCTCTTCTGTCTTTCTTTCCTTCATTCCTTCCTCTTCCTTCTGCCTGTGGGTGACTACACTGAGTGACGAGCCAAATGGCTTCCTTTACACCAGTAAACCATTTACTATGCTGGGTGGCAACCATATAACCAAATTATGGCGCCTGGTGGTTTAGTGGGTAATTAAGGCGTTCCAGTCGGATTGAGCCGGTGCAGGTTTATATCCAAGGGATAGTTAGGTTTTATCTCCCACGTAATGCCACTCAGAGATGAGTGAGACTGGTTACTCTCATTTTAAATGTCAGGACCAACTTGCCTAGCCCCGGGCTCCTACGCTCCTCATGGGGCGACATAGGATCGGATGACGAATGAATGAATGAATTTAACTGACTGTGTGTGTGTGTGTGTGTGTGTGTGAGAGAGAGAGAGAGAGAGAGAGAGAGAGAGAGAGAGAGAGAGACGAATACTAATGTACGGAAAACAATAACGAACAAAATGAAAACTCAGGTAAGGAATGCAAGACGTCACTGAAAACAAGGAGCCTGTTGTCCCAAATCTGGTTTCAACCTCGGACCCTCACTAACCAGACCCAGTTATCTGCCACTGTTGGCTGTTGTGGCTTCTGTCAGTCATATGGAAGGAAAAGCTCTATGTATGTATGTCTTTATATCTATCTGTCTATCCCAGCCAAGGCAGCCAGAGAATAACAGTTCCATCTGTATGTCTTTATATCTATCTGTCTATCCCAGCCAAGGCAGCCAAAGAATAACAGTTCCATCCATCAATTAAACACTAGTAAACTTACGTGAATAATTATCTCTTTCATGGTCACGAGGCCTCAAGTATTCTGTGTTACCTAACACAAGACAATTTTACTTACATGAGAGAGATTCGTTAATCTGTGTTAGGTAACACAAGACGATCCTATTTACATGAGAGTGATTCGTTAGTCTGTTAGGTAACACAAGACGATCCTATTTACATGAGGGTGATTCGTTAGTCTGTGTTAGGTAACACAAGACGATCCTATTTACATGAGAGTGATTCGTTAGTCTGTGTTAGGTAACACAAGACGATCCTATTTACATGAGATTGATTCGTTAGTCTGTTAGGTAACACAAGACGATCCTATTTACATGGGGGTGATTCGTTAGTCTGTGTTAGGTAACACAAGACGATCCTATTTACATGAGAGTGATTCGTTAGTCTGTTAGGTAACACAAGACGATCCTATTTACATGGGAGTGATTCGTTAGTCTGTGTTAGGTAACACAAGACGATCCTATTTACATGAGGGTGATTCGTTAGTCTGTGTTAGGTAACACAAGACGGTTCTATTTACCTGGGAATGATTCGTTAGTCTTTGTTAAGGTGAAATATCTATACCTTTAAACACTGTTCTACGCTTGGATCAGCAGATATCCGTATTCAGCATTTCTCGAATATCTATACTTCTTATCCTTTATAATAATAGATTCCACATTTATTCTTACACAGATTCATACCAAGACAACCTCAAACGCTCATACGTTATAGTTTGTGCTAAAACACCTTCATGCAGTTGTCCCAGAGCCTCCGTTCTCTGTCCTTATTTTTTACCCAAGACTTCCCAGCACTGGCCACTTTACGTAATTGAGCCACGGTATTCTCCACTTCATTTGCATATTTGCCTTCATTGTTTTAACACTGCATTAATGTACCGTACATGCAGTATTCAGGTCATTCAGGTCCTTCTCCTTCCAACAACGCTTTAAACTGAGATGCAATTTCTCTCGCAAGAACAGCTCTTATGTACGTACATTTGAGGACAATAATATTGCTCTCTTTTCTATCGAGAAGGTATGAAACTCTTGTATATAAAGCTGCAATGTTTGTTGGGTTCCGAAGATCGCCTCAGTGGGTTTTGAAAGCCAGTGCTCACATCTCATTATTTTTATAGTGAACTCGACTAGTATTTATGTCCGCAGCTGTACATTTACTTTTTTTTTTTTTTTTTTTTTTTGCCTTAGACATTTAGAAAAATTTGCAAAACTTTGAACCAGTCTGCAAAGAGCCCGTGCACGGTTACCGAGCAACAAAGCACTAGGCTGATTATTCGTATTTAAAATACGAGTATTAAATCCTAACCATTAAGTACCAGCTTCACCATGTTTCATAGGCTAACTCTCGCTTTGCCCTTTCAGGTAGCATCTTCCATACGTATATCCTTAACAGCCATTGAGATATATACCTTTATCACATTTTGAATTCCTGATAATTATTCAAAGCTCAGGCTTTTATGAGTCATTGAGCTGAATAATGTCGTCTGTCATCAGCTGTAACAGAATACTAGAGTATCAACTGATAGACTTCTGTAACTCGCCCTGAACTGAATAAACTTTATGGCATCACCAGGAATAGAACAGTAGAGTTGTCCCGTCATGAGACGTTAAGAGCAGTGTCGTTTCTTGTGTTAATCATATCTACAGCAGAATATTTCGTTCGCTGAAAAATAAAATCGGCCGTCCTCGCCTCTCACTGCACCACCTGGGCGCCTAAATCTCAACATGAATGCAGGAAAATATAGAAAGAATATTTTCCAGAGAAATTCTATTTGGAGGCGGTGGGTGGGTGTGTGAGTGTGGGGCGGGGTGAAGAAGGTGGGGGGATGGGGAGAGGAAGAAAAAGGAGGTTCGAGGAAGCAGAGGGAGAGAATGAAGGTACAGTAAATGGTGAATAAAAGGGGTAGGAAGATGGAAGAGATAGAGGGAAGGAGTGGGGGGAGAAGGAGGGGATAGGGAGAAATAGGCACGGAATGGAGACGGGAAATTGCGCAGGAGAATACTGATATACAAAACACGTCGGGAAGGACATAATTGCACCAGAAAAAGACTAAACTATTGGTCAGAGGAAAATGGAAGTAAAAAAAAAAAAAAACAGCGATGACAGGCAGCAGAGAATATGAAAGTTAATAATAAATCAGGCATCGAAGGAAAAAAAACAGGCAGGAGAAACACACACACACACACACACACACACACACACACACACACACACACACACAGATGTGTAGACAATAGTGACACAGAGAAAAGACTGAAACAGTTTACTGACAATCCTATTACAGGTGGCAATGGAGGCTTTGTAGCGCCACTGTCATAGTGATTTACTTTACACATTATCACAGAACATCCTCTTGTGTCCCAGTAATGCCTTTTTCATATCTGCAAAGGTTTCATTAATTAGGTACAAGAAGATGCTGGGGTTTAATTATCACGATGGGTAACTAAAGAATAGGTGCTAAGAAGTGCCACTTAGGATACTGTCATGAGGAAGATGGGAGTAACATGAAGACAAAGTTGTGTGGACGAGACATCAGAAAACACAAAAGGAAGAAAGAAAATTTCTGTCTCAAGAAGAGGACATAAAGTAGCAGAGGAGGAAAACAATCAAGTAAAACGAAAAGACGGACTATAAGAGTATATGAATGTGTTTTGTGAGAGAAGAGAATAAGAAGGACACCATAAACAGTTTGGAGAGCGAAAATGTGCAAGGAAGGGTCACAAGTAGTTGGGAATCATAGCAATTCAAACAGTTATATAAATTCATATCAAGTACTAAATTTGGTACAACAAGGACTGTTATTAGGAAGGATTTGGCTGAATTATGTATTTTACCCTGTAGTCATACGATGTAAATGCATTAAAATAGAGGAAATATGGAAATATGCAATATAAAACAGGCATAAATTATACTGAAATACCAGATATCAAAATATCATACATAAAAACTCATAATCTTCCACGTCAGAGCCCATTCGTCAATCTTTAGAACATTTGTATAATATATCGAGGTCCTTTTGTAGGTGAAGACAGTCGTCATCGGCGAAATTGCTAACACTGCTGGTTATCCTAAGTCTAGATCATTTATGTATATAATAAATAATAAGGGACCGAGTACTGATCCCTGTGGTACACCGGTAGTTATTAATCCCCAACCCGACTTAGTACCATTTATTAAAACTCTCTGCTTTCTTCCCATCAGCCAGGACTGTGTCCATTTTAAAATATCCCCGTCTATATTACGTGCTCGAACCTTTCTAGTGAACCTTTCGTGTCGAACCCTGCCAAAAGCTTTACTAAAGTCTAGACAAATAATATCGTAAGTTTTATCGCTATCTACCTCCCAATAGACTTCTGAGAAGAATGATAAGTTTATGAGGCAGGATCATCATTGCATGATGCGTGCTGACTTACATTATATAAGACTAAATCTTTCTGTTTTGCAGTTCAGTGCAATAAGTGACTCAAGCATTTTTCCTATTACTGACGTTTGACTTAGCGCACAATAATAAGCCCCAGCCTGAGAGTTTGTTTTTCCTGCTTCAGCTTAAGAAATTGATCCATTATACCAAGGCAGCTTTAGTCAAAAACAGCACTGGAAACATTCATCACAGCTGCGGAAGCCATCTCTCTCACTAGTTCACGCACAAGGTAAAATTCGGGCACTAGATCTCAACACAAGTAAATATCTGACAAAAACTAGCTGTCAGCACACCAAAACACTTAATACCACACTGTAACACTAGAATCCACTATTTAATACACTAGTAGAACACACTAGCACACTTTATCACAGGTCACTAGACTCACTGACAATTCTCACAACAGACGGGTTCAGCCAGGTAAATATGGGGCGCCATGAGACACATCTGAAGAGACTGGTCTATCTACCAGTCTATCTATCTATTAATCTGTGTACCATATGAATGTCTGACAAGAACAATGCAGTGGTGTATGAGAATTTTTTATTATGCATACACAGACATGCAACTAAATCGTTCTCCACCCACAGTATTAATATCTTTTCATATAGGAAAATATATCTGTAAGGATGAAAGTATTATATACAAAAATACCGAGAAAGAAAGCAAGAACTCGGGTAAGAGAAGAAAGAGTAATGTGGAAAAAAAAATGAAAAAAGAAACCTCAATGCTTCGTTGGTTTCGATTCGGGGCCTTCACTACCCACACCCAGTTACCTACCACGCTCGCTGTCTTGGTTTCTGTCAGTTATGTGTAAGAAAAATCTGTTGCTCAATCTACCTTCCTATGAGCATGATCTGTCTGTCTATCTATCGATCTATCGTATTAACTGTTATTCCAAAATTTTTTCTATCTACATACCTACATATCTATGTACAGTCGTGGTCATAAATAATCACCTATCATTCGGTACCCCGTGCCTCAGGCTGCCTCCTTTATTCGCGGCAAGTCACAGTGGAGTAAGAGGGGTTGAGAGGGAGGGGCCAGAGAGAGAAGGGAAGGTGGGTGGGGGGACGAGTCATAGTACGAGGGTGGAGTAAGGGAGGGGAGGAGGGGAGGTAGGGGAGGGAGAATGAAATGCGAAGTGGTTGGTGGTCACATTATTTGTCTATTTTCTTTCATTCAGGGCATGATAAAAGAGTCAATATTCGGTAGATAATGCTGCATTGAAGTTTCGAATACTTGGGTGCTGTTATATCAGATGACGGAGGAAGTGAGAAGGAAATTGCAAAAAGAACTGTATTACTAAAGGAGCTTCCGGACGAATGAGAAAAATTCAACTAACATAACTATGGATATGAGGACACGAATAAGAGTGTTGAAATGTTTTGTCTGGTCAACGCTATTATACAGGTGCTAAAGGTGGACAGTAAAGAAGAAAATGAGAGAGAGATTACAAGCAGCTGAGGTATGGTTTTTGAGAAAAATGATGCAATTATCATGGATAGAAAAAGTAACAAATGAAGAAATTATGAGAAGGACAGGAGTGGAAAGAGAAATGGTGAAGACTATAAGGAAAAGACAGATGGAAGTTTTGGGACATGTTATAAGAGTAAAAGAACTTGAAAATGACTTGGAAGAATAGAGGGAAGAAGAGCAAAAAGGAAGACAACGCTTAACGTATTTGGATTGTATAAGAAGCGATTGACATGAATCAGCAATGTGGAGTTAATCAGGATAGCTGAGGATAGAGGAAGATGGATCTCCATGGCCGCTAACGTCACATGACCGGCACTTCTGTAAAAGGTAAAGGTAATGCTGCATTATATCGTGTATAGCGGCGTCTGAGAACAAGCTTTAGCTAGGTGGTGATATCAACTGCTGCCTCGCGAGAGAAATATACTGACATGACAAATCAAACACTAGTGCAGAACTATAGAGACTGTGTGGGCACGGATTGTCAACGCGTGGGAGCTAGAAAATGAGGGGACACAGGCCCGCCTCCTCCAGCACACCACGGACGAGCGGGAGCTGTTCAGACGAAACCAGCAAACCATCAACAACATTGTTTCCTTGCTGCCGAGAAGACTGGAAGATGTTATTAAGAGGCAGGAGGCCACTGAACTACTTACTAAGGCTTTCCTTGTTGTTTTAGCTTTACCAGTGTCGGTAAATATTGACATAGACATTTCTAACATTTTATGAGAGATAACATAATTATATCCACCCATGTGCACTGATATCAAATTTATTTATCTTTTATGCACAATTATCTGTTGGTGATGGCGACTGTATAGAGGGAGTGTATACCGAGAGGATGATAATATTTACTGTGGCCACAGACATATCAGAGGTTGCAGATGATATTTAGTTCCAAAATTAATTACATGTTAGGGTAAAGGACGTTTCTTAATTAAGCATTACAGAAGTCCAAGCCATCCAGATTCCATTCTGCGTCCGAGGTCAAAATATACGGATAAACACAAATATCTGGCTCCGCACTAATAATTGATCTGACACATCAGTATATTTCTCTCACGAGCGAGCCCTTGATATCACCACCAATCTAAAGCTTGTTATCTGACGTCGGTATACACGATGTAATGCAGCAATATCTACGAATATTAGCTCCTCTATATCATGTCCTAAATGAAAGAAAATAGACAAATAATGTGACCATCACTTCGCATTCATTCTCCCTCCCCTCCCTCACTCCACCCGCACACTTCACTCACCCCCCACCCACCTTCCCTTCTCTTTTTGGCCCCTCCCTCTCAGCCCCTCTTGCTCCGCTGTGACTTGCCGCGCATAAAGGAGGCAGTCTGAGGCACGGGGTACTGGAGGATAGATGATTTTTTATGACCACGACTGTACCTATCTACCTACCTATCTGTCTCTCTATCTATCAGTCTGTTATACTACCTATCTGTCTCTCTGTCTTTCAATCTGTTATTTTATTGCTTTCCATCTATCGATAGATTTATTAGCTGTTAGTCTGTATCTTTTCGTCTGTATTTCCACGTCTCTGCCTTACTGTCTGTCTATGTAACAGTTTATCAGCGCCATCCACGATGACCACAACATCATTACTTCATGTATAACTAGAAAGCACTCAAAGAGCCCATACCTCCGCTAGTGCCACTGCCATTAAAAAAGGATCCTGATCCGGAGGCGTGGATATACGATCTGTATTCGGATCCCGATCCGCCCCAGAATTTAATCAATTCATTCTCTGTCCATGGAACACTTTTCCACAAAATTTCATTGAATTTAATTGAGTACTTTCGGAAATATTGTGCGGGATACTCAGGATCAGGATAGGGATTTGGACCAAATTTAATTAATTTCTTCCTTGGCCCATGGCCCACCTTTCCACAAAATTTCGTCAAAATCTGTTCAAAGCTTTTGAAAAATCCCGGATAAGGATCCGTGGATATAGGATCTGGATCCATGGATATAGGATCTGGATCAGGAGCCTCCCTCAAATTTAATCAATTCCTTCTTGTTCTATGGAGCACCTTTCTCCAGAACTTGATTGAAATTCATTGAGAACATTTGAAGGTATCGTGCGGAACACCCCGGATCCGGATCTGCACCAGAATTTAAGCATTTGTTCCTTGGCCCATGGTCCACCCTTCCACAAAATTGCAACAAAATCCGTTCATAACTTCTTGAGTAGTCCTGCTAACAGACAGACAGACAGACAGACAAACCAACAAACCAATGCAGGGTAAAACATATACCTCCTTGGCGGAGGTAAAATATAGGAAGAGAGGATAACTGCAGTAGGCCAGTTCGCCCATGCTAGGCAGCTCCTGCACGGGTGATTAATTTGCTGGAATAAGACAAGATCTGATATTGACAACTAGAGGAACACTCACAGAGGGCATACCTCTGCCAGTGCTGGATCCGGATCCGCCCTCGAATTTATAGAATTCTTTCTTGGCCCATGGCCCACCATTCCACAAAATTTCATTGAAATTAATTGAAAATGTTTGGAGATGCTGTGTGGTAGGATCCGGATCCGGTTCCGGATGCGCCCCCAAGTTTAATCAATTGTTTCTTGGTCCATGGCCCACAATTCCATTAAATTTCATTGTAACGCATTGAGAATTTTTGGAGATACGGTGTGGTAGGATCTGAATGCGATCCCAAATTTAATCAATTGTTTCTTGGCCCATGGCCCACCCTCCCACAATATTTTATTGAAATCCATTGAAAACTTTTGTAGGTACTGTATGGTGTGAACAAACAAACAAACATTTCCGGATCACAACAAAAATCTATTCCATTGTTCATTGGGCCATACCCTACCCCTTCAAATAATTTCATGAAAATCCTTTGATAACTTTTTGAGTAATCCTGCTAACAGACAGACAGACAGACAGACAGACAAACGCAGGGTATAACATATACCTCCTGGCAGAGATAAATAATAGGAAACAGTTACTGTGCCAATAAATCAGTAACGAAAACACTGTTCGCATTCAGGCTTCTACGACAAGAGAGAGAGAGAGAGAGAGAGAGAGAGAGATCGCAGGTATTATGATGAAGTAAAAAGAAGCCACAACGACATACAATGGATTCGATCCGGGACCTAACCCAACCCAACCAGACCCGGTAACCTACCAGTGTTGACTGGTATGGCTTCTGTCCAAACAATGTTAGCAAAAGCTATTTATCTACCTATCTATCTTTCTATCAATCTATCTATCTTTCTATCCATTACTCCAAAAAAATCATCAAATTGTGTGAAATAAAGGCTAATAAAACACCTCATCACAGTACAGCAGGGCGGAAAGCCGACCATTTGATCTGATGACGGACGATTTTATTCGGCTCAGAAACTTTCGACATCCAGTGGGTTGAACGTGTCTATTGCCACTCGTCACTACTCCATCACCGTCATCATCACCATTATCATCACATCTATCATTTCCATTATCAACACCATTGCCATCGTCACCGTTACCATCATCACCATTACCACCACAATCATCATCATCAACACCATTGCCATCGTCACCGTTACCATCATCACCATTACCACCACCATCATCATCATCAACACCATTGCCATCGTCACCGTTACCATCATCACCATTACCTCCATCATCATCATCATCATCATCTACACCATTGCCATCGTCACAGTCACTATCATCACCATTACCACCACCATCATCATCATCACCATTATCTACACCATGTGCCTCCTCCTCATCATCATCATCAACATCATCTTAATCATCATAATGATCATTATTACCACCATCATCATCATTATCATCATGATCATCGTCACCATTGTGCATCCATTCACAATATAATAGGTAATACGTAAACCTGAGCAATTAAACTGACAATTATAAAACAAAACAACAAGTCATCGCTTCTCTGCGATGCTGCCTTAGTCTAGTATGTTGTTGTTGTTGTTGTTGTTGTTGTTGTGTGCTACTAGGGTATTGTCTTCCTGGTACTAAAGCCTGCTGGTACTGAAGGGGTTAATGAAGGCTGTGTCTAACCCATCCACTTCCAAAATTCTCTCCATACCTGAGCACAGTCGTCTGGAGTTACCAAAAATATAACAAATACGTCGTCAGACTGAAGGGGTTAGATTAAAAGGAATCCCTTGAATCTCATCATAAATTGTGACCCAAACCTGGTTCACAATCTGTGTCCAGATCCCGTTGCTGTTTGTCGGGGAGGCCTTGTGTTTGGTTTTAGAACTGGCAGGTGAAGTAGGGATTCCGGGGGCTGCAATGGTGGCGGAATGATGGTGTGGCCCATTTAATTGGACATGATTTGTGTGAAATCTGCTCGTGTCACTTTTTCATTTGTTTCTTTTCCTTTATCTCCTTACCATCTGTACCTTCTCCCATTCCTTCCCTAGACTCGAAAAGAGGTGTGGATAAATATGATGATATTGATGTTGATGACGTCGATGAAGAAAATACGCCACGGGTTATTAGATTAGAAATATCCACCGAAGTCAAGAGATATAAATGAGTTCTTTAGAAGTAATGAAAAATGTAATTGTCGTTATCATGCTGTCGGTATCTAGAATCCAAACACACACGAGAGAGAGATAGAGAGAGAGAGAGAAAGTTCCTTAGACGTAATGAAAAATGTAATTGTCATTATCATACTGTCGGTATCTATACTGCACACACACATGAGAGAGAGAGAGAGAGAGAGAGAGAGAGAGAGAGAGAGAGAGAATTATGCCTAAGACAAGCGATCATACAAAAGGAAAAAAAAGTGGACTAAAGTGAAGAACAGTGACTTGAAATATAAAAAAGAAACCATCTCAGTACCCCCGGTTCTATCCCAGGCCTCACAAAGCAGACCCAGTCAGCCTATCTACCTGTGTTGGCTGTAGTGGTTTCTGTCTATCTTCCCTTTTTTGCTGTCTATTTATCTGTCTTTTCGGTAAGGCATATATAGCAGGCTTTCTGAATGTATAAATGTATTTATCCACTTCTGTAACAAATACCGTAACTAATCAATGTATCTGTCATGATTTCCCCGTTCTTACTTGCTGGAATGAATCTCTCTGTTTATTTCCCAGAGGACATTCCAAGTGGGTGTTACTTGTCGTGTTTTATCTTCAGGCTCCTGTGACTCACTCTTACCTGAGTAAAATATCTCGCGTTCAGTGCAATACAGTACTAGAGTTGTCCCCATCATGGTGGCTTTAACTACACCCGCGGAGGCCAATCCGTGTGTGTGTGTGTGTGTGTGTGTGTGTGTGTGTGAACAAAATAACTCAGCTTTATTCGTTGAAGGGCTGAAAGTCTTCCCAGGGGTTGACATATTATTTTTGAGAACAATAGATCAAAGGGGAAGGTCACATGGCATGGTTATCTAAGAGGTTTTATCAGGTTTAACCTGATTTTGGTGGAACAGCTGAAAGGAATGTAATGATGAAGTGATTTGGCACTGAAAACCCTTGATCAATGGTCAAGGCAACAAAGTCAAAGGTTCAACTGCATTATTAAGGCAGGTCTTACGTGACATAAGATAAGCTTGGTGGAAGGGTTAACAGTCAGGCAAATATGATGCAGTTCGTTTTTTTTTAAACAATAGTTCAAAGGTGAAAGAAACATTCCATGGTCAACCCAAACCTCGTTTCTTAAATTTGGCCCAAACATGATAGAAGTAAGTCGATTATATATAGTAAAAAATCGGTGAAAGATCAAGGCGTCAAGTCAGTTTAAAGTTGATCCATTAGACCAACTGAAGTAGGAGGGAGTTGCACTCTGTTAGTGTTCCTTCTTGTGTGATTGTATTATCGCTCTCAGACTTAGACCAACTGAAGTGGGAGGGTGTCGTACTCTGTTAGTGTTCCTTCTTGTTTGATTGTACTATCATTCTCAGACTCCAGTGCTCAAAGTAAACTACATAACTCACCTGCCATCAGGTGGAACAGGAGTATAAAGGAGTTCCAACCAAGACTCAATTAAAATAATTTCCATCTTTTTCCGTAAGCTCAGTGGTTGCAATGGCCAGTGACTTCATGCTTTTGTTCTGTGTTGTGATTCAAGCGTTTGACACAGACCAAGAAAGGAATGGAGGGGCAAGGTCGGGGAGCATATGAAGGAGGATGGCATGTTGTGGGGGTGAGTAGGGGTCGCTAATCAGCAAGGAAAAAAGTAGGTAGATTAGGTTAGGGTATGCTGGGTCAGTTAGGTTAGGTAAAGGTAAGTTAGGTTAAGTAAGTTGGGTGTCCAACGTACTGCTACAGCTCACAGCACCGCCATCTTCGACCAGTGCTGATGACGCAACTGCTGACGCACCGTAAAAAAAAAAAAAAAAAAAAGTGCCAGAAACAATATAGATACAAGTTGTTGGGAATAATGTATGTAGAAAGAAGGGTATACATAGATACCCTGTCAAATGGAATGCAATCTATCTATCTATCAATGTATCTCTATCTCTATCCATCTATCTATCTATATTGCATATATATATATATATATATATATATATATATATATATATATATATATATATACTATGCTGGGTGGCAACCATATAACAGGGGTTTCTGGCAGGGTTAAGTGTCCCCCAGATTCCCCTATTCAAAATCCATCTATCTATCTATATAGCATATATATATATATATATATATATATATATATATATATATATATATATATATATACTATGCTGGGTGGCAACCATATAACAGGGGTTTCTGGCAGGGTTAAGTGTCCCCCAGATTCCCCTATTCAAAATCACTTAATCAAGGCAGTCATTTCAGAGAGCCTCAGAGGGCCCAATACCTGCCCAGGGCCCCAACCAAATGGGCAGATTCACATGGTCATGTAGAATGTGAGAGGTGTGAATGAGGAGAGCAAGTGGGTGGAAGTGGTGAATGTGTTCAAGAGTGCGAGATATGCTGTGATGGCATTGTGTGAAACAAAGATGAATGGGTGTGAAGTGGAGGAGTGGGAGGGTGTGAAATATGTAAGATGGGGAATGAATGGGCGAGGAAGATGCAAGGAAGGAGTTGCTTTGTTGATGAATGAGGTGTGGCAGAGTGGAATGAGAGACTACGAATGTGTCAGCTCGAGGTGTATGTATGTCAAGTTCAAGTCTGAGAAGGTGAAAGTGGCAGTGATTATAGCATATGCACCGTGTGAGGACAGGAGTGAGAGAGAGAAAGACAGATTTTGGGATGAGCTGGAGAAATGCCCAGGAGATACAACGTGATCATAATGGGGGATATGAATGGAAGAGTAGGCATTTGTCCTGAGGATGGCATAATGGGTTGTTATGGAGTACCAGGAGAAAATGATAATGGGAAGCGACTAAAGGATTTGTGTCAGGAGAGGAGGTTGTGCATTTGTAACTCGTATTTCTAACACCTAGATGCACATAAATATATATGGTATAGAGGGAACGGGGATCGTGTTGAAAGAAGCCTGATTGATTAAGTGCTTGTAGAGAGGTCGATGATGGGAATGGATGCTGATACGAGGGCAGTGAGAGGACGATGTGGAGGTCTGTCAGATCATATGATTGTGGTATACAAATCAAGCTGAGAGGAGTGAAGTGGATCGGGAGAGAGAGGAGCAGTCAGGGAGAAAGACTGAAAGTTGAGAAGCTGAGGATCAAAGACATGGCAGACGAATACAGGACCAAAGTAGAGGAGGAGTTAGAATCAGTGAACTGGAATGAAATGGATCTGGACAGCCTGTGGAATGCATATAGGGATTGCTTAGTTAGGAATGCTAAAATGGTGTGTGGTGTGGCAAGAGTAACAACAAAGAAGAAAAGTATGGCATGGTGGGATGAGGAGGTTAAGAGAGCGGTACAGGAAAAGAGGAAGAAATGGCTACAGTTGTTACTGGATAGGGGTTCAGTTAAAATAAGAACTGAGTACATTGAGTGCAAGAAGCACGTAAAGGGACTAGTGAAGAGGAAAAAGAAGGAGGTAAATGATGATCTAGGAAGAAAAATGAGTTGGAACTACTCTGAAAACAGGAAATTTTTCTGGATAGAGGTGTTGAAATGTAGAAGTGAAAGTGGAAAGAAATGTGATGGTGTGAAGGATGTAGGTGGTAGATTATTAACCCATGGAGATAAAGTAAGGACCAGATGGAAAGAATATTGTGAAAGCCAGATGAATGGGAATAGAGAGAGCAGAGCGGCTGTAAACATGATTGGTGTTGGGAGTGTGCAGAGAAAGAATGCAATGCCAGAAGACGTGACACTCGCATAGGTGATGGGTGCTGTGAAGCGGCTGAAAAATGGGAAGGCAGCTGGGGTTGATGAGGTGTATGCAGAGATGCTTAAGTGTAGTGGAGAGAGTGGAATGAAGTACTTGTTGGAGATATGTAAGAAGGCATGGATGAGTGAAACTGTGCCTGCAGCGTGGAAAAGGGCTGTGATTGTACCTCTGTACAAAAATAAAGGTGAGCAAAGTTAGTGCAAGAATTATCGTGGCATAAGTTTATTGAGTATGGTAGGGATGGTATATGGAAAAATTATTGTAGAGGAAGTAAGAGAGATATCAGAAGCCCTAATGAGTGATGAACAGGGTGGCTTTAGGAGTGGCAGAGGATGTGTGGATCAAATATTTTCAGTGAGACAGGTAGCAGAGAAGGCTTGTGAGAAGGATCATAAGGTGTTTATGGGATTCATGGATCTGGAAAAAGCATAAAACAAAGTAGACAGAGAGGGACTGTGGAAAGTTTTGCTCATGTACGGTGTAGATGGTAAGCTGCTAGGTGCTGTGAAGACTTTCTATGATGGTAGCGAAGCATATGTAAGAGTTAATGGGCATCTAAGTGAAAGGTTCACGATCGGTGTGGGCGTGCGACAAGGTTGTGTGATGTCCCCATGGTTGTTCAGTATATATATGGATGGAGTGATGAGAGAAGTAAAAACACGAGTAATGGAGAGAGGGATGGCGTTGGTAATGAATGGTGATAGATGGAATATCTCAAATTTGTTGTATGCTGATGATGCAGTACTGCATACAAATACTGGACAAGAACTTGGTAGGCTAGTGCAGAGTTTTGCTGATGTCTGTGAGCGTCGTGCCTTGAGAGTAAATGTAGAGAAGAGTAAAGTGATGGTTATTGAGAGAGGAGGTGACTCCCAATGTGATGTTACAGTGAATGGAGAGAGACTGGAATTGGTGAGAGAGTTCAAATACCTGGGTACTGTGATAGAAAAGAGAGGAAAATGTGCAAAAGAAGATGAAAATAGAGTGATACAAGGAAGAAAAGTTGCTATTGCAATGAAGGCCTTGATAAGAAACAGAGGCTTGAGTGTTGCATGAAGGAGCCAACTTTTACATATGGATGTGAGACTATTGTGTGGCATGAAAATGAATAGTTAAGAGTAAGAGCAGTGGAAATGGGACTGGTGAGGACCGTATGTGGGGTACAGAGGGTAGATAGGATACGAAATAACGTGATTCGTGAAAGATGTGGCGTGAGGAAGTCGGTGGACACCAAAATAGAAGAGAGTGTACTGAGATGGTATGGCCATGTGGAGAGAATGGACAACAGTAGAGTGGTGAAAAAGGTGTATCTGAGCGAATTTGATGGAGGGAGGAGGCGAGGTAGGCCAAGGAGAAGGTGAAGAGATATGGTGGATGAGTGTGTGAGGAAGAGAGGTTTGCAAGTCGGTGAGGCTAGGAAACTGACAAGAGATCGAGCTGGCTGGATGAATGTTGTGAGGAGAAGTGCATGTTCAGAGATTATGGCACCCTTTTTTAACGTAGCAGCGTCCGGACTTACTCAGTCAGAAACGTTTATGTGAAGCTACAGAACGTGGTGAATGTTTTTGGCGTATCCTATAGAGCAAAGATTCCGAGGACTTGAATGATGAGTGAATGGAAACTGGCCCATTGGATTGGGCAAATTTGGGCTGTCTGGACATTACTACTCCTCACCCTGCCCTTGGGTGGGAAAGAAGGTCAGGATGATGATGATTATATCTATCTATCTATTTATCTATTTATCCTTCTCTCTCTCTCTCTCTCTCTCTCTCTCTCTCTCTCTCTCTCTCTCTCTCTCTCTCTCTATATATATATATATATATATATATATATATATATATATATGTATGTATCGATATATATCTATATATATAGAGATAGAGAGAGAGAGAGAGAGATAGAGAGAGAGAGAGAGAGAGAGAGAGAGAGAGAGAGAGAGAGAGAACATTACCAACGAAATATGGAAGGAAATAAGAATTCAGATATCGAATGCGTCTCATTACGAAAAAAAAAAAAAAAGTACCCTTTCATCCTGTCTTGGTTATGTTCCCGGACCTCACTAACCAAAGCCATTTGTTTAACACAGCTGGCTGTTCGGACTTTTGTCCGTCACATGTAAGGAAGAGCTGTCTGTCTATCTATCTATCTATCTATCTACCTATCTATCTGTCCAGCTATCACTTCAGGCAATTTCATCAAGGTACTTGGCAGTTTTTTATTCTGACATCATATTAGGGCGTCTTTATACAGTACAGTATTTCTGTCAACGTCTGTGTCCATCTACATATCCATCAGCCTCTTTTTCTGTCTGTTTGGTTGTTGGCCTTTTTTTTTTTTTTGTAAGTTTATCCATCTATCTTCCTGGTTGTCTGTATTCACTCCACTAATCTATATATTTTTCTGTCTCTCTGTATATCATCATGTATGTATATGTCTGCGTATACGTCTTTGTGTGTCTATCCATCTATCTATCACTCTAACTATCTCTCTATCTATTTATCTGTCTCTATTTGTCTGTCCACTTTTCCATTTCTCTCATCCAAGCTGGCCGGCACATCACTACTCCCTCCATAGGCAAGTCTCTCTACATCACGTTATGCAGTTCAGAGTTTTACTGACCATTTTATTAGTCTGCCATATTGTCAGCCAACCTGTTAATCTTTCTCTTTCACTATTCATCTGTCTATCTATCCATTCATCTGTCTGTCCGTCTCCGGGTACATCTGCTTTCATTTTATCTTTCCAACCGTTTTTCTTGTTGCCTGTCTTTTATCTGTCCATCTGTTTATCTACCTGTCTGTCTATCAGTCTGTTAATATGAGTATGCATGTCTAATTTTCTATATCTATATCTGTCTGTCTGTCTCTATCCATCTGTTTTTTATCTATCAGTATATCTGTCCCTTGTCTATCTACCTATGTGTTTCTGCCTGTCCACCTGTCTGTCTATATATCTATCTATTTACCTACCATCTACTCATCTATTTATTCATCCGTGTGCCAGTCTCTCTGTCTGTATATCTGGATATCTATCTATCTTTTTCTAATTATCTATCTGTTTATTCGTCAAGATGGGCAAATCATTATTCCATCTATTAATAAAGCCTTGATAAATAAATAGCAACAGTAGCTCTTTGATGACCACAAAAACTCTGATATTATATTCACGCAACGCCAGACTGTTTTATTCAGCAGAGCCAGTCATAACAGCCTGAGAGAGGTAATAACACCAATAACCTTTTCTAGATCAGGATAACTCTAGATCTGTATTGCAGCCAACGCCACATGATTTTATTCATCAAAGAGCAAGTATAAGAGGCTGTGTCAATAAATGAAGTCAGTGAAGCAGTAACACAGTAATGAAATATACTATAAACATGAGTGTCAATAAATGAAGTCAGTGAAGCAGTAACACAGCATGAAATATACTGTAAACATAAGTGTCAATAAATGAAGTCAGTGAAGCAGTAACACAGTAATGAAATATACTATAAACATGAGTGTCAATAAATGAAGTCAGTGAAGCAGTAACACAGTAATGAAATATACTGTAAACATGAGTGTCAATAAATGAAGTCAGTGAAGCAGTAACACAGTAATGAAATATACCGTAAACACTCTCAGGCAGGTAGGATTCACTCAGTTCGTCATACCGGCTGCTGTTACCAGCAATCATATCATAGAGTTGTGCACACAGTGACAGGGTTAATGGTGACACTAAGAACAAAAATACGTGCTCCTATAGCTGCCTCTCACCTGAATATAATCCTGTGGTGTCATCTGGAATAGAATACTAGAGTTGTTGGCACGATGAGAGGGGTAATGACTAGTATTTACACTCTCAAGCTTCTACGGCTTACTCTCAGCTGAATAAAATCGTCTGGCGTTACCCGCAATAAAATCATGGGGCTATTTCAGCCATGACAGGGTTAACTTATAAACACAGCCAATATTATGCAGGAATGGGGATCCAGAGCTGGTTCTCAGGCAGGGTTCCGGTTCCTGTGCCCTTCAGTACGATGACATGGTTTTATTTTATTTTTTCTTGCTATTTCCAGAGGATTTTATTCCAAGATTTCATTGGAGTGGAGTAGTGAAGGAGTTGATTAAGGCCGTATCTAACTCCTCCAGCTGGTAATGTCTCTCCTCAGCTGAGTAAAGTCATCTGGGAGTTGCAAGAATACAGTGAGAAAGTAATCGATGTGAAGGGGTTATTCCTGTCAGAAAGAGAGAGAGGGGGGGGAGGGATTACATTATGGAGGCGATCAGCAAAAACGATATTGAGGATCCAGGGCATGAAATATAAAAATGAATCCTGAAAGACGATCACTGGTCACTATCTCGTGTATCACTAACCAGACTCACTTACTGGACTGTGTTGTCTGTGGTGACTTACTTCCTGGACTGTGTTATCTGTGGTGATTTAATTCCCTCTGTCATATGTGAGGAAAATCTATGTCTTTCCGCATATCACTGAATGCAGTTCTTCAATTTACTACCGTATCCAGTTTACAGTACTAGTCTGGCATCTTGGCAAATCTTCTCAGTCATTTTCTTTACACATGGAGTCACAGACTCAAAGAGTTGACATCTAACCTTGTCCAGTGACCTTGACGTTCGATTGACTGTTCTCATGACTGAGTCACTTTGTTCTTCGCAGACCCTCGTCTTTCACACCCTGTAAATGTGTCTTCTTTCTATAAATAATATATATTTAGCAAACTCTTGGTTGAAAAATACATTACATCACACTCGTTATTTATCCATCTATCTGTCTGTTGATCTATCTGCTGCTTAGATAGCATCCTGCGTTGGTATACTTTATTGTGTCTTGCCATTCAGGCTGCTAAAAAAAAAAACTGCCTGACGTTAGCTTGAATGTAATGCTGGAGGTGCTCAGACCATGGGTGTATCAATGGTGACAATACCAACATTCGCAGACTCCTATAATGACACTCAGGTGAATAAAATCGTCCGGAAACAGTTATCAAGGGCAGGAGAGTGTTCAATATTTGCCTTTTTTTTCCATATGTTCAGTGGCTGCAATGGCCAGCGATTTCCTTGCTTAGGATTTATACAGCAATTCCTACCTTGACACAAACCAAGAACAAGATGGAAGGGCAGGGTAGTGGAGTATATGAGGGGTGGCCTGTTATAGCTGGAAGTTATGTTTCGCTGGACATCGTCTTGGAGGATATAGAGAAAGGACACACACACACACACACACACACACACACACACACACACACACACACACACGACTGACACAAACATATCGCAGTCACAAACACAGATTCACACAGATACAGACACACACAGACACACATTCTCAGACACTTATCCACAAAGCGAGAGAGAGAGAGAGAGAGAGAGAGAGAGAGACCAAAGAATCCGATGAGTGCAGAAGCTACCTAAGAAGATAGACAAACTATCAGTCTATCTATACATCTATCTATCTATTGCCAGACGCCATAATTCTATAAGTGTTCGCCGTTTGTCTTCATCATTGTAAAAATAATAAAAAAACTTAGAACAGGAAAAAGAAACTATACGGCCTCGAGGGTTCGATCCTGGGCCTCACTAACCAGACCCAGTTATCTTCCTGTGCTGACTGAAGTGGCTTCTGGTCGTCATTTGGAAGGATCTTCTGTCTAGTCATCTGTATCTTTATCTTTCTATGTCTGTCTATAATAACTCTCCATCTACATGTCTGATATCTGTCTACGTACAGCTATGAACAGAAGTTTGCCGTCAGTCCTGTGGCGGCATTGTATTCTCCCTTCCATGTCATTCCTCCCCAAACGACGGAGAGTACCGGTATCCTTCCATCTCATACTCATTGGTTGTAGGCTTCATATTGCTATTACATAAAAATACTTCAAAGTGGCTTCTGGTCGTCATTTGGAAGGATCTTCTGTCTAGTCATCTGTATCTTTATCTTTCTATGTCTGTCTATAATAACTCTCCATCTACATGTCTGATATCTGTCTACGTACAGCTATGAACAGAAGTTTGCCGTCAGTCCTGTGGCGGCATTGTGTTCTCCCTTCCATGTCATTCCTCCCCAAACGACGGAGAGTACCGGTATCCTTCCATCTCATACTCATTGGTTGTAGGCTTCATATTGCTATTACATAAAAATACTTCAAGTAATATCTTCCATTGCCACAGCCGGCAGAGAAGTGTTGGGGAATTTTGGCTCACGGCTGTTCACTTGTCAAAGTATGATTAGACATGGGGTCGATGGATCCAAGGCTTTGGGGGCATTGTTACTCGACCTGAGTCTGTACCGTTGGTGCTCCTATATTCTCGGCCATTAGGCATCAATGTAATTATATGTTCTAGAGGAGTGTGAATCCTACCAGGCTTCATATAATATATTAGGCTATCGACGGTGGTTGCATCCATGCCACGACCATTCAGTGTTGTGATGAGCAGGAAGAGCTTACACCGAGTACTGGAAAGGGTTGCAGATAAAATGCAGAGATGCTTAGCTCTCTTAAGTTCTATATTTCTTACTCACTGCAATGAGTCTAAAATTTTTGGTTGGCGGAGTGAATTTCGTAATGCTCTTAGATATTTAAGTATTTTAAAATGATGATAGGTGATGATGATGATGATAATAGTGATCATGACGAGGATGCTGATATTATTATATTATTATTATTATTATTATTAGTAGTAGTAGTAGTAGTAGTAGTCGTAGTATTAGTAGTAACAGTAGTATTGCTTTAGGAAGTTTTCTTGTTTTGTCACTATTATTGTTATTACTTTTATAATAATAATAATAATCTATCTACCTGTCTATTGACAGACGCCTTAATCCTGTAAGGGTGGCCACAAACAAATCGCCTCCATGTCGCTGTCCCCTGCCATTTCAGTTCCGCTCCCAGCTCACACCCCCTCTCTCATATACCTCTCCACTCCACCCCTTCATCTCATCCTTGGCCTCCTCCTCCCTCTCTCTCCCTCCAGCTCATTCACATACACTCTCCTCGTCAGTCTCTCGCTCTTCTTCCTCTCCAAATGGCCAAACCACCTCAATGTGCTTTTCCTAACTCTTCCTATCACTCCTCATCCACACCACAATGCTCTTTCACTTCCTCATTTGTCAGTCTGTCTCTCCATATGACTCCATATGCTCCTCTCAAATAACTCATTTCCACTGCTCTCACACCTGACTATTGTCCCTCCAACAAGGTAAAAGCTTCACTTTCATACGTTAGAGGTGATATCACAATACCGTCATGCACTAACTTTTTCACTTCCATGCTCACTTCTCTGCGTCTTATCACCGCTTTCAAGGAACCGCCAACGTTTCTTCCTTGTTCAGGCACCTCACCCTCTAAACTTCCATCCTTACTCATCACACTACCCAAGTACTCGCACTCACAGTTTCCATATCCTCCTCATCCAACCTCATTGTACATTCACTGACTTCATTTCCCTCGAAGCCCATACCTTTAATATTTTTATTATTATTATTGTTATTGATAATAATAATATTCTATCTATCTAAGTACCAACATTAGGTTCCTTCCCCCAAGGAAAGGGAGGTAGCCGAGACAGGATGACACACTCCCAATTTACTCATCCACTCAAACAAATTCATTTGCATCTTAACCCCAAAGGGGAGAAGGGACAGATCCTCACCGCACCACACCGCACGAGAGTCAACTGCGCAGTGCAATCAGTGACATCCGGAGCAGGGTCCGACAGCAGAGCTGGTTTACCCCTGCCACATCATAATTGACTCATCCCCTTACCCGCACCTGACCTGATCAGCTGATCTGACCAAATACAGGAGAATATCTCCTCACGGCTGCATCATCATTTATTCATTCATAATTTCTATCCATTTATTTCTATCACACACAGCCACTCTTCCTTGCTCAACAGACATCCCTCTCACATCCAACGCTCTCTTCACACTATCAATTCATCCTATTCGTGGTCATCATCTCAGCCTTACACCTCTCACATCAGATCTAGTTGCTATCTTTTTCACCAATCTCTCATTATCCATTCTCTCCATATGCCCAAACCATCGCAACACCCTCTGCTCAGCTCGATCAGCTATCTCCCGAACAACTCCAATTCTCCTTCACACTTCATCATTTCTCACTCGATCCATACTTGTCACTCCACACATACTCCTCAGACACCTTATCTCCATTACATTCAAACTTATCCTCTCTAGTACACTCATATTCCATGTTTCTGCCCAATATAACGCAGTCGGTACCACAACACCCTCATACAGCCTTCTCTTTACATCCATTCTAAGCGAACGACATCTAAACACTTTTTTCATTCCTCCCAGCACCATTCCTACTTCATTCATTCAAAACTTCACTTCTGCATCTATTCTTCCATCCACAGCAACATGTGACCCTAAATACTTAAAACACTCTACCTCCTCAAGCAACTCACCATTCAAAACTATATTCATCATCCTACCATCTACCGACCTCGTACACTTCATCACTTTACTCTTATCCTCATTTACTTTCAATTTCCTCCTATCACACACCCTTCTAAACTCCTCTACCAACTGTCTCAATCTCTCCTCTGAATCTGCCACCAGTGCAGTATCATCTGCAAACAGCAGCTGCTTCAGATTCCACTCTCTACCATCAACATTCATCAGACTCAGACCTCCACCTAAAACTCTTGCATTCACCTCCCTTACAACATCATCCATATAAATATTAAACAACCAAGGTGACATCACACACCCCTGCCGCAGCCTCACTCTCACGGGAAACCAATCACTCACAGTATTTCTCACTCTTGCACACGCTCTACTACTTACATAAAAACTTTTCACCCCTTTTAGTAACCTACCATCAAGTCCATACAATCTTAAAACAGTCCACAAATCCTCCCTATCAATCCTATCATATGCTTTCTCTAAATCCATGAATGCCCAAAACACATCCTTGCCTTTCGCTAAATACTTTTCACTCACTTGTCTCACAACAAACACCTGGTCCACACATCCCCTTCCTCTCCTAAAGCCACACTGCTCATCACCAATCACTCCCTCTGTACCCTCTCTAACTCTCTTAATTAACACTCTACCATACACCTTACCTACAACACTCAACAGACTTATACCCCTAAAGCTAGTACATTCATACTTATCACCCTTGCCTTTATACAGTGGGAACACACAAGCACTTGTCCAGTCAATTGGCACCATACCTTTCACCAAGCACACAGTCAACAATCTTGCTAACCAGTCAGCAATAGTCACTCCACCACCCTTCAGGCATTCTACAGCACACCCATCCATGCCTGCAGCTCTCCCTCATTTCATCTCCTTTACTGCCTCCTGCACTCCCTCCTTCGTGATCAAAGAATCATTCAACTCACCCAACACATTTATTCCTTGCACCCTTCCATCTGCCACAATCTCAGCCTCGCTTTCCTCCTCTACATTTAACAGTCTTTCAAAATACTCTGTCCATCTCTTCCTCACTGCATTCATGTGAGTTAACATCCTTCCATCCACTGCTTTTACTCGCTCTTCCTTCCCAGACTCTCCCTTTCGCACCCTTTTCATCTCCTTCCAAAACATTTTCATATTCTGTTGAAAATTCTCAGTCAACCGCCTACCCCACCTCTCATCTGCTGCCACTTTAGCATCACGCACAGCCTTTCTCGCCCTGTTTCTCTTTTCCTTATACCTCTCATATGACACCTCATCCTAACTCTGCAGCCACACTTCATATGAACGTCTCTTCTCAGCCACAGCCATACTTACTTCCACAGACGCCAACTGCTTTATGTAATTCTTGCTGTGCTAAAAGGGATCTAATATACCGTACATGGGTCATCAACTGGTCACTCCCACTCTCGTCCCCAGCCGCTTCTGATACGGAACGCAGGCTCAGGCAATCATATCAGTCACTGGATATACTGTTTCAAAATGGAGAGTTGGTAAAAGTAACGATACTTCTTTTGACGGGTGTACAGTTGCACAGAAAAGTATCCTTACGATGTTGTGCTAAAATATATGACACAAACGACGATGACAATGAAAATATAGGCAGGGGTCATGGAAATCGTTGGCAATCCTGAATATCCAATATATACGGTTTTGCATGAGATGAAGGAAGTATTGCATGTTACTGATGTAATAAGTGCATCGATATGAATTTGTTCAATAGTACCGGTATATATGTAACACAATAAACAGTAAATACAGTTCTATATACAGTACATAAAGGACACGACCATCCATATGTACAGAGTTCATGAGTTCTTCACCGATGAGCAGATGGCCACAATATACAAAAGTCATGTGCGTTCTCAGATCGAATACTGTTCACCACTGTGGAGTGGATGTGGAGCGGTTGCATTGAGGCAGTTGGACAAAATTCAAAATAAAGCCATTAGATTAATCAATAATCCTGCCATCACGCAAGACCTTCCTTTATTATCAGTACGTAGAGATGTTGCTTCTTTAGCATTATTTTATAGATATTTTTACCATAAGTGTTCAGACGAACTGGCTTCAGTTGTTCCCTTCACATTTTCTCCCGAAATACTCGGGAAGCTGGGAGCGCCCATGAATTTACACTCTCTCCCCCGCAATGTAGAACCTGTGCTTATCAAAATTCATTTATCCCCAGAACTACTACTCTCTGGAATTCACTTCCTGGGAGTTGTTTCCCACAAACATTTGATCCACTTCAGTTCAGGTCCAGTTGTTATGGGTATTTTATGAATGAAGGATGCCTTTAGGCACATGAACTTATTTTTTTCCCCTTTATTTTTCCTTCCTCCATTTATTATCTGTTAAAAAAAAAATCAAATCAGAAGCACACTTGAAGCATTGTTACAATTCCTGAAACACCTGGGAAACCTTCTCAAACATAGTTCTTATGATAAACAGGAGTATGGCCGTGATGTGTTATTCTCAGATGTGGTGCTGGAAGCCTTTGTCCAACCATATTATAATTATAACGTTTACAGTCAGGGCTGGTGATTTACGAGTATGTTGGGTTCAGACTACTGCAAGTATTTTTCCAGGGTCCTAGATGTTACGCTTAATACACCAAGAATATAAAATTTGTATTATTCACAGTCTACATGATATATA
>NC_137065.1:9349801-9379801 GCF_032717465.1 Coenobita brevimanus
CTAATAAAACAACACTAGAGAACGGAAGCAAACAATAAAATGGACTCTAAAGGTCTTATGCTTAAACCTGAAATAGCAAAGTGGGATGCAATCACCTTTTTGATGGCCATTTGTGGAACGCCTGTGTGAGTATTACCAATGTTGTAAAGCAATTGGGTAAATTATTGTGAAAATTTGTTAAGCTAATTAATACGTAAAATAGAAACTCCATACTTGACTTGGACCGAAACCTTGTGTGTCAGAGGGGGATGTGGTTTCTGTCCGTGTCAGCTGTGAGGATTTCTGTTATATGAAAGGCAAAAACTTCATACAATCTTATTACTCAGAGGGCACTGGCAACTTTGTTATTTCATTCTTGCTTCCACTACACTAATTTTTCTTGATAAAGTCCGTTGGAAGTGAAGGTAGTTTACACTGGCGATCAATAATTGGTGTACCCTTGTGGCGTTGCAAACTAACGAAAAGATGCCAACGCATATAACTAGTACACTAACGCTTACGTTGCCAGAGCAGGTGATATGCTTCGAATGTTGTGTGTGTGTGTGTGTGTGTGTGTGTGTGTGTGTGTGTGTGTGTATAAAGAAAATAGCTCAAGCAGCTTTTATCTGTTTCTAGCTAAGATGAGGAAATGGCTGAAAGACAAACGAAGAGGATACCTGTTATTTTGAGAACTGTGTCAAATGGAAAGGTCACAGAGCTGGGTAAAACGTCGTCCTAGAAAAATCAAATTAAGTAGTATTTGTCCTTATATATCAAGGTTAAGGAAACAATTGATGCTAAGAGACAATTTCAGAGATTTAAGTTTGTGATTATTCAAAGTCCAAGGTCACAGATCAAGGTCAAAGTTCGTGCTGAGTACATATATTATAGCAAAATATCTGCAACAGCTTTGGACCAACATTAACGAAACTTGAAGGATGGGTTCAGGATCTGGGTTCAGGATCAGCAAAGCTGTAAGCGCATATTTTTTTTAACAATAACTCAAAGATCAAGGTCACAAGGGAAGGAGAAGTTTAATAGTTTTTACAGATTTTACACCAGACTTTGTGGAAGTGTTAAGGATAAGGGAAAAATGAAAGGGTTCTATTTTGAGAACAACTAGTCAAAGGTCAAGGTCACATGAAGTACGATTTTATTGATCTCATAGAGACATGGAATATAAAACAAGAATAGGAAAAAGGAATAATGATCAAAACTGTGTGCAAATGCTGCAGTGGGCATCAAATATTAAAAAGGAACCACAAACTAAATTTGGTTCGATCCCGCATCTGACGAACCACACCCTTTTATCTAACTCTGATTGGCTACACTGGTTTCTGTTTAGCTGTCCCCCACTGTCTTTATTGCTCTGTATTTATCGTTTTTATTCCTGCATGTATCTTTTATCAGATTATTCATTTATGACGACCCAATTGCTGATTCATGTCTCTATATAATAGTCCATCCCTCACACTTCCAGTTTATGTTTGTACAATACGTCTGTACAGTATTATGTATCCATTTATGTATATCTCTACTATCCTGTTCTATCTACTTATCTGTCTATATGTTATGTATCTACATATATATATCTGTCCATCAATCCCCTTATATCCGTAAATTAATATCAATCAGTTTATCAACCTATTTGTCTGTCAGTCTGTTTATCCAGATACTCGTATCTGGCTGTCTACGTCACACTGTGCCTACCTTAGATTTTATAGCTCCCATATCTGAACACTGTGATCCGACCATTTGACCTCTCCCTCTGACCCTGACCTTTCAGTGACCGTACTCAATGTTTTCGGATAGTTCGGTGTGAATCGAACAAAATTAAACACACACACACACACACACACACACACACACACACACACACACACACACATCCATCAACAATGCACTCCCTTCTCTCTCTCTCTCTCTCTCTCTCTCTCACACACACACACACACACACACACACACACACACACACACACACATCCATCAACAATGCACTCCCTTCTCTCTCTCTCTCTCTCTCTCTCTCTCTCTCTCTCTCTCTCTCTCTCTCTCACACACACACACACACACACACACACACATCCATCAACAATGCACTCCCGTCTCTCTCTCTCTCTCTCTCTCTCTCTCTCTCTCTCTCTCTCTCTCACACAAACACACAAACACACACACACACACACACACACATCCATGAACAATGCACTCCCTTCTCTCTCTCTCTCTCTCACACACACACACACACACACACACACACACACACACACCAAAGATGGGGTCAAATACAAAAGACCAAATACAAATGCACATACAGATACAAATAAACTAATTTGTCAAGAGACAAATACAACTACGAATACAAATATTGATTTTACTGTATTTGCAAATACAAATACAAATATTGATTTTACTGTATTTGCAAATATAAACACAAGTACAAATATTGATTTTACTGTGTTTGCAAATACAGATATAAATACAAATATTGGTTTTACTGTAATTGCTAGTGCATATACAAATAAAAATATAGATTTTACTGTATTTGCAAGTACAAATACAAATACAAATACGTGATTATTGTACTTGACTGTATTAAAGCAAACACGGCAAATCGGAGGATCAGATACAAGTATAAATAAAAATATGCAGCTTTTGGCATTTTCAAATAGTTACAAAACAAATACTGACTTTATTTCCAAGTACAAATACAAATATGTATTTGGCCCCATTCCTGACACACACACACACACACACACACACACACACTAAGGCCGTCTCTATGTGAAGGCCTAGATGTGAGATTGATGGCCTCACCGGATGAGTCAGATCACCGTGCTGCCACTCGCTTGCTACTGTTGCTCATACTACTTATCTCATTCCTTTGTCTTACATTTATTGACTACTGTCCTATAACTATATCTGTCAGCACTTATCTTTGGCAAGTATGATAATATTTTTCATTAGGTTAGGTAATAGGTTGGATAACACTGACACTGTAAAGGAAATTAATAATGCTACTGAAGCTTAGCGTTTTCACTGCAAGAGGTGATAGCAATGGGTGTATGACTACTGTATGAAGAGAAACACAGAATTTTACAAAACAGAAACAGTCTAGTCAAATCTAGTTTGCATACGAAACATAAAGAACAGAAACAAAAAACAAAAAGAAACAAAATTTTCTATTGTGTAATTTATGTTAAAGTTGGTATCATCTAGAATGTGTAGGGATGCTACCAGCTTATTTTAAGGTATTTCAGAAAGAGAAGTATGTTTGGCTTGGTGAACAGTGTAAGTATAGTTAATAATCAACAGTTACTTTGCCAGTGGTGCCTTACTGAAATCAACTATCATTTTCTTACTTTTGTGGACACGTAAGCTCCAAGTTGTCCTTGCACCATTTAGTAAAACAGTCTAGTTCCTGTCTGTAAATAAGATACTGTTCTTACAAAGTGAAAATAAGGCAGTATCATCAGCATACTCTTCTTAAAAAGCCTACAGGAGTCATCTACAATCACTTGTACAATATAAAGAGTAATCAGAAGTGGTGATAGCACACAACCTTGGGTGGCCCCTGTGTTTACGACTGACAGTTTTGAATTTTTACCCATATATTTCACATATTTGTACTGGGGTCTGTGAAATCATGAATCCACAAGACAAGATTAGAGTTGACATTCATTGACATTAGTTTCCCCATCAAAAGATCGGGCTGTTTGATGTTCAGTGCACTTGAGAAACCAACAAATAGTACTTTTGCAAAGTACTTAACTGATTTGGTGTTGACATTTTCCATAAAGTTTAGAACAATGTCTATGAGTGATAGTGTAGCATCTTCAATGCACCTTTTCTCTCTGTAAGCAAACTGCCAAGTATCCATATATAATTTTATCCTGCTCATACAAAAATTTTTTGAGAACATGTTCAAGACATTTCATAAAAATACATGTCAAAGCCACTGGTCAGCAATCATTATGGCATTTTGGTGTCCCAGTTTTTGGAACAGGGACTATCTCAGAAATTATCCAGTCTCAGTATGTATGCCTTGTTTAGAGAGCATTGAAATATTTCACACAGAATTGGAGGTACAGTAGGTGTTCCTAACAGAAAGAAACCACCTTTGCAGTAATTTTATCAGGTCCAGCCGCTATACCACATTTCACCCCCTTCAAGCTGTCCATGATGTCATTCTGAGTTAAAACTCTTTGCTCGTCATTTTGGTTTTCAAGAATTCAGAGATGGTGTGTCGGTGTATGGAAAAGTTATGGATGTCAAATCTACAGTTGAAGTTATGTCATTCAGGATTCTGTACATCTGGCTTGCCTGCTTTCTTTGTAGAACTAGTGATTTCCTTAAGACCACTCCAAACTGCCTTTGTGTCACACGTAAATAAGCTTTCAGTTTTCTCTGGGTACCTTTTTTTTTTATGAGACAGTCTTATCATTTTTTTTTTTCTGTAAGGTTGTTAAATTTGCAATATCATTGCCTACAACACTACGTTTCTTCTTATTCAACAATTAAGGTCACTTGTCATTCAGGGTTTGTTATTTGGGCAGCATTTCACTGTTTTAGTTGGAACCACAATATCAGTGCAGAAAGAAATGTATGAATTTAGGACATCAACACGGTTATCAATACTAGCATCTACATCACACAGCACACTCCAGTCAGTCTGATCTAAACATCCCTTAAGGTTTCATATGCATCCATACTCCATGTCTGGACAGATTTCACTATAGCTTTGGAAGTTTTTAGCTTTTGCTTACAAATGTGTGTTGATAGAGACATATCATGGTCCGATGGTCTTAATGGTTTGAGTTTTCTAGACACACCCTTGTTTTGCACTGCCGTAACAGTGATCCAAGATACTCTCACCTCTTGTTGCAAAATCAGTATATTGTTGGTAATGACGAATACAGTTCTCAAAATGTGAGCCATTAAAATTTCCTGTTATTATTTTAACTGCATCTGGAAAACTAGATTGAATCTTGCACACTTCATCATACAGATGTTCTTCAGCAATTTTCACATCGACACCAGGTGGGATATATACAACTATTAAGATTTTGTTAAATTCCCTTGGAAGACAGAATGACCTCAAAGACAAAGACACGAATCCTGTATTGTCACCACAGATCTTGTTCACAAGTTATATCCCTACACCATCGATTGTCGACATAAGCACAAACACCACCACCACCGTTTTCCCCCAGTTCTATTGATCTGTCTCTAATTAATAATAATGTCATCTATTTGATAAGCAGTGTCTTGGTCATTCTCTATGTCAAGCCAAGTCGCTGTTAACCCTAGATTAGCAAGTTGGCGCCAAAGTCGGTACCATAGGCCTATTCAACTCTACCACGCCGCCGCCTATAGGCGTCTGTGGCCGCCCTCCCCAGTATTCTCAGTTCAAGGTCTGCTGTGGTCGTGCATGGTGGGTAGGTTTTGCTCCCGTGTATTTCGGTTTTATGCTTCTTGGTCCAATTTTCGGTACCACCTTGCCACTAACGTGAGGTCGAGGCTGCATACGCTTACTAGTTAATATAATTATGTATTTGTGTGTTATTTTGGAGCTAAAGAATATTATAAAACAGAGGGTAAACAACAGAAACATTCATTATAGGGGGGGGGTGGAGGAGGCGGAAGTGGACGTGTAACGGTGCCCCGGGATGAGTCCGACGCTCCCACTACTGCTACATAGTTGCCCATTATTTATTTAATAAAAATTATATTCTTCATTGTTTGTCAGTAGTTTTAGGTTAGAACTCTTGCAAATACATTGCATTGCCTTGAAAAAATTTTGTAATTAAACTCTATATCATTTTCATATTTACAGTATTTTCATTTTCCAAAGTTGGTACTGAATCAGGTACCACCTTGCCACTCATGTACAAATCCTAACCTTGCTAATCTAGGGTTAAGAAGATAGCTGATCCTATTCAATATGCATAATTCCATTTGCACTGAGCTGCCAGTTCATCCACTTTACTTCATAAAGAGTGGACAGTGCCTAACACACACATTGGTAGAAGTTTTGAGCCCCTCCTGCACCGTACTCTTACTCTGCCTGCCATGCAGTCCTTGCTTTCTTTCATACTCAGTATTTCTGACCATCTCAGGAATTCCATTTAGAGCTGTCGTGCCGAGGGAAGCCAGAGACAGAATTCCCTCACGGTTGTATAAGAGCCGCGCGTCATTGTTTACATTGTCCGCCATTTCCGCCAGCTGACAGAGACGCCTCACTAAAAATAATACCTCCCAGCACAAACCGACGAAGTAAAGACAAAAGCCTTGCTCAGCATGATCACTAGTCACTTATGTATTGCCTGGTATACATGGAGACACCTCAAGCCGTGAAAAATTGCTTATAAACTCGTAAAAATAGGGGAGCTAAAAGACACTGTGGTCGCCCTCTGTGTGACACCCCTCCGACTTTGACTCCTCCTGTGACATCATCATCAGCTGACGCCAGTACACCCAGGCCTTCACATAGAGACGGCATTGCACACACACTTAAAAATCTCACGCTAATTCTTTGCACACTCATATCTACTTTCCAATAGCACAGTCACCTCGTCCTTAGACTTCCTCTCCTCCTTATACATAAAACCACCACAGCCAGCCAGTAACAGCCACACAAACCTGTCCTAACAGGAAATAGGTCAGAGTGGACATAGTTGACAGAGTTCTGTGGCACGACGTGGAAGGATGATGATGATGATGATGATGATGAATTTTTTACCAAGTGCTGACGTCTTGGAATACGAATGAAGTAATTTGGAAAAGAATAGGAAAACAGAAGGATATCGAATCAACGACTAGACCAATTCCCAACATGATCGTAGGTATTGCTGAGAGAGAGAGAGAGAGAGAGAGAGAGAGAGAGAGAGAGAGAGATTATGTATAATACAAGTGACGACACAAAAAGAACCATATTGGGCGAAAGTGACGAACTGTGCCTGGTAATATGAAAAAGAAACCAAGAGTGTCCCACAGATTCTATCCCTGGCCTCATTAACTAGACCCAGTTATCTACCTGTGATGACTGTAGTGGTTTCTAATTATCTGTCCGCCGAGCTGTCTATTTGTTTCATTTATTTCGTCAACCTATTTATAAATATATATATATATATATATATATATATATATATATATATATATATATATATATAATCTTGGGTTTCCCTCCACTGCTTGACACAGATCTCTGCCGCCTTTCTCCAACCTGGCCTATTTGTTGTTAGGATATGTTAGTGTGTTTGTGTTCCTGGGTGGCTGTGGTGGTTAATTATGGGAGAAGGAAAGGAAGTGAGAGAACGAGGTAATTGTGTTATTGGAAAGTACATGAGTGTGTGTGTAGGATTAGAGTGAATTTTGGAAAAGTGTGTGTAAATGTGCGTTTGGAGGGAGTGCACTTTTGACGAATGTGTGTGTGTGTGTGTGTGTGTGTGTGTGTGTGTGTGTGTGTGTGTGTGTGTGTGTGTGTGTGTGTGTGTGTGTGTGAAGTTCGGCAGCTTACAGACGAGAGCATGTTAGTGTTTAATTAAAAGTAAGAATGTTACTTATTTGAAAAAGAAAAGGTGCGTGAATGGATATAAGACAGGATTAGGAATTCTACCCATTAATACTCTTGTTATATACGAGTACACGGGAGAGAGAGAGAGAGAGAGAGAGGGGGGGGGGCTAAATAAGGACATGCGCAAACTCAAGTTAAAAAATGGAATAGAGCAGGAAAAAGGAACATTTCTGTACTCCGGGGTTTGATCTTGGGCCTCACTAACCAAACCCAATTATCTTCCTGCGCTGACTGAAGTGGTATCTGTTTGCCAATTCTAAGGAAAATCTATCTCTTCATATGTGTGTCTATCTATCTTTCTGTCTTCCAACAATATCTCTCCATCTACATGTCTGATATTTATCTGCATACGGCTATGAGCAGAATTCTGACGACAACCAGTGCTGGCATTGTGTTCTTCCTTCCATATGTCATTCCTCCCCAAACGACAGAGAGTACCGGTATCCTTCCTTCTCATACTCTTTTGTTGTAGGCTTCATATTGCTACTTCATATCAATACTTCGTGTAATACCTTCCATTGTCATTGCAGGCAGAAAATGTCGGAGACATTTTGCTGAACATTTTACGTGTTCCTCAATACGACATTCAGCCAGACCCTCAGTCCATCATCGTATGATTCTCTCTCTCTCTCTCTCTCTCTCTCTCTCTCTCTCTCTCTCTCTCTTAATCTAGCTACCAGTTAACTGTCTGCCTCTCTCTATATATAGCTTATTATCTTTTTCTTCATTAAGTCCTCCATCAATCACCAGGACCCAATCCCAGAGTTCACCCACAGTGGCAGCAGCAACACGCCTAAAACCCTCTGGCTGCTAATTACCTACTTGCAGTGTATTTCTGCTGACGTCACACGATTTTATTATATCGAAGAGAAAAAGGTGATGAACCAATAATGTCATAACAATCATATTTAACTTTTTGCCCGACGATATGCGACTTCATATGTTATTCTGTCTTACCAAGGACGATTTTATTGACCACTTAGAGACATGGAATATAAAACAAGAAAAGAAACCAGGAAGAATGATCAAAATTGTGTGCAAATGCTGCAGTGGGCATCAAATATTTAAAAGGAACCACAAATCTAATTTGGTTTGATCCTGGGTCTCATTAACCACACCCTGCTATCTATCTCTGGCTACAGTGGTTTCTATTTAGCCGTCTCCCAATTTTTTATTCTTCTGTATTTATCTTTTTTATTCCTCTATGTACTGTATCTGCTTTTGTTCTTCTCTAACTTTATTCATTTATAAGTTAACGCAACTACTGACTCATGTCTCTATATAATAGTCAATCCCTCACACTTTCAGTTTATGTTCGTACGTTTGTACAGTATGTGTCCATTTATGTATATCTACTATCCTGGTCTATCTGCTTATCTATCTACCTGTTTATGCATCTACCTATATATATATATATATATATATATATATATATATATATATATATATATATATATAGATATATATATATATATATATATCCATCAATCCCTCTATATCAGTCAATCATATATGTATATCAGTCAGTTTATCAACCTGTCTCTTTGTCTGTCAGTCTGTTTTTGTCTGTCAGTCTGTTTATCCAGATATCTGGCTGCCTACGTCAAACTGTGCCTACATTAGTTTTTACGTAGGTGGAATATTAGCTCCCATATCTGAACACTAAGTGATCTGACCATTTGACCTCTCCCTCTGACCTTGACCTTTGAGTGACCGAACTCAGTCTTTTCGCATAGATAGGTGTGAATCGATCACAATTACACACACACACACACACACACACACACACACAATAAAAAATCTCACGCTAATTCTATGCACAGTCACATCTACTTTCCAATAACAGCCACCTCGTCCTCAGACTTCCTCTCCTCCTTGTACAAATAACCACCACAGCCAGCCAGTAACAGCCACACAAACCTGTCCTAACAGCAAATAGGTCAGAGTGGACAAAGTTGGCAGAGTTCTGTGGCATGACGTGGAAGGATGATGATGATGATGATGATGATGATGATGATGATGATGATGATAATGATAATAATGATTATGATGATAGTGATGATGATGATGATAGTGATGTTGACGGTGATGATGATGATGATGATGATGATGGTGATGATGATGATGATAGCAATGATGATGATAATAATAATGATGATGATGATGATGATGATGATGATAATGATGATAATGATGATGATGATCATGATCATGATCAATGATGATAGTAATTATGATGATGATGATGAGGAGGAGGAGGATAAGGATGAAGATGATGGAGATTATGATGATGGCGATGATGATGATAGTGATGATGATGATGTTAATGATGATGGCGATGATGATGATGCTAATGATGCTGCTGCTGATGATGATGGTGATGATGATGATTGTGATGATGATGAGGGTGATAACGATCATGATCATACTGATAATGATGATGATGATGATGGTGATGATGATAATGATGATGATGAAGATGATGGTGATGACATCGATGACGATGATGAGGAGGAGGAGGAGGACCAGGATGAATTTTTTTACCCAGTGCTGACGTCCTGGAATATGAATGCGGAAAAGAAGAGGAAAGCAGTAGGATACTCGATCCATTACTAGTTCAGTTCCCAACATGAGCGAAGGTATTACTAAGTGAGAGAGAGAGAGAGAGAGAGAGAGAGAGAGAGAGAGATCCCAACCTATGGGTGCTGAAAGTGAATACGGTGATTCGTCTATCTATCTATCTACTGTATAGCCCGACGCCCTAATCCCGCAAAGGGTGGCCGCAGACAAAACGCCTCCAAGTCACTCTGTCACCCACCATTTGACTCCCCTTCTCCCAACTCACCCCCCCCTCCCTCATATACCTCTCAACTCCATCCCTCCACCTCATCCTCGGTCTACCCCTCCCTCTCCCTCCCTCCACCTCTCCTACATACACCCTCTTAGTCAGTCTTTCATTCTCCATTCTCTCCACATGTCCAAACCACCTCAGTGTATTTCTCCTAATCTTTTCAACCACATCCACATCTACCCCACAACGTTCCTTCACTTCTTCATTCGTCAGCCTGTCCCTCCACGTCACTCCACATGCTCCTCTCAAGTAGAGCGGAAAAAAGAAACCGATTCAACTACATAGGCTCGATCCTGTGCCTCACTAACCAAGCCCAGTTATCTTCCTGTGATGACTGAAGTGGCTTCTGTTCGTCATTTGGAAGGAAAAATTATTTGTTCATCTGTACATGTAGCTATCTATCTATACATCTAATTTTGTGTATAATAACTCCATCTATTTGTCTGATATCTGTCTACGTACAGCTATGAACAGAAGTTTGCCGTCAGTCCTTTGTCGACATTGTGTTCACCCTTCCATGTCATTCCTCCCAAACGACCGAGAGTACCGGTATCCTTCCTTCTCACACTCTTTTATTGTAGACTTCATATTGCTATTACATAAAAATACTTCATGTAATACCCTCCATTGCCACAGCCGGCAGAGAAATGTTGGGTAATTTTTGCTCAAGGCTGTATACGACATTTAGCCAGTCCCTCAGTCCATCATCGTATGATTCTCTCTCTCTCTCTCTCTCTCTCTCTCTCTCTCTCTCTCTCTCTCTCTCTCTCTCTCTCTCTCTCTGTGTTTGAATCTACCTATCTTAAAATTTATTTGTCCACCTAGTACTCCATCAATCACCCGACACCCAATCCCAGAGTTCATCCAGAGTTGTCACAACATAACGCATTTAACCCTTTGGCTGCCAGTCACCTATTTGCAGCTTATTTCCGCTGACGTCACAGGAGTTTACTATGTTGAGAGAAATATGGCGCACCAACAATGTCATAACAACATTTAACGTTTTCCCTGAGGATGTACAACTTCATATGTTAGTCTGGAGTACGACGACTTCTTTCATTTTTTTTTTTTTAATGAGTGTTGAAAGGAACCAAAGGCTAGAAGCCCGCAAACAATTCCTTCAAAAAAAAAAAATGTAAAACTGAACCACATTCAAGATCCATTCATTTCGAGATGCCTGGAAGCACTGCGTTTGAAAGACTGGAGGTCATAGGAAGTAGGAAATACAAACAGAGGGAGACAGTTCCAGAGTTGACCTATTGCATATGTGAAGGACTGGGAGTAACAGTTAACTTTTGCATTAGAGAGTTGGACAGAAAAGGAATGAGAGTTTGTTGCTAGACGGGTGCTACACGTCCGTCGTACAGGTGGAGGGATGCAAGCAGACAGTTCAGAGGAGCAGTGACCATTGAAGTAGCGATAAAAAAGTGATAAAGAGGCAACAGTGCGGCGAAGAGACAGAGGTTGAAGGGAGCCGGTAAGAGGAGAGAGTTATAGAGACGAAAAGCCTTTGACTCCACCCTATTGAGAAGAGCTGTATGTGGGGAGCCTCCCCACACATGAGAGTTGTACTCTACACAGGGACGAATAAAACCCGTGCATAAAGTCAACAACTGTACAGGGATAAAGAAGGTACGGAGTCGACTTAGCACACCTAATCTCTTGGAAGCTGATTTTACAAGAGATGCAATATGATCTTTCCAAGATAAATCCCGAGTGAATGAAACTCCAAGCATGTTCACGGATGATGCAGGCTCGAGCTGGATATTATTAAACATTAGTGGGTACTCCATTCGGTTCCCACAACATCCATCCCAGCAGTTACTTCTGCAAACAAGGGATGAGGCTATGGCACACCTAATGTCTGACTTGGTTCGTATCTCTGACTGGGTTAAAAATAATCTTGTTTTTAATGCATCAAAGACTCTTTTTTTTTTTTCTTTCTTTCTTTTGTCCGACTCTGGGCATGGGCTTCACAGCCTGCTACCAAGGCCCAGTAGTCCCCCTACATTCCATACACCTCTACACGTCACCACTTCGGCGCTAACACCCACCGTCCATATTGAATACATGCTAGAGCTGTCTCATACAGGACTGGTGTATTGGTATTAGTGGGGGTATTTTTACGACATGCCGGCGGGTCTTCTAGTAGATCAGTAAAGTCTGATTTTCCTAAATTCAAATCCTTAAACTGTTCCCTGCCTCAGCGGGGATTTGAACCTGGGTCCAGTAGGACTGTAGGCCACCTCTCTACTGACTGAGCTACCGCTTCCTCCAATGGCAAAGCTTTAGCCAAAGTCCCGAAAGGAGGATGACAAGAAGTTTGAGAGGTAGGTGAGAAAATGGCCATTGGAGCGTCCCTGACGGAACCGATACTGACGATCAGAAAGAAGGTTATGATAGAAAAGATGCTTTAAAATATTTTTGTTAAGAATAGATTCGAAAACTTTAGAGACACAGGATGTTAAAGCAATTGGACGATAGTTAGAGGGTTGGGAATGGTCACCCTTCTTTGGGACTGGCTGATTGAGAGCAAACTTCTAGCAAGAAGGAAAGGTACAAGTTGACAGACAAAGGCAAAAGAGTTTACCTAGGCAGGGTGTAAGCATAGAAGCACAGTTTTTGAGGACAACAGGAGGGACCCCATCAGGTAAATATGCCTTCTTAGTATTGAGGCCAGTGATGGCAGAAAATACATCAGCTGAAGAAATATTAATGTCAGCCATGAGGAAGTCAGAGGGAGGAAGTGATGGAGGAACAGCACCTGAGTCGTCTAAGGTGGAACTGGAGGAGAAAGTCTGAGCGAAGAGATCTGCTTTATCAGTAGAAGAAGTAGCTACAGAGCCATCAGAGTAGAAAAGAGGATGGAAAGATGATGAGGTAAAGTTGTTAGAAATGTTTTTGGGAAGGTGCCAGAAGTAGCGGGAAGAATTCAAGTTTGAGAGTTGAGAGCATTTAGTACGGATGAAATTAATTTTAGCAGAGCGAAGAGCAGATTTACCACGAGTCCGGGCAGAAACATAAAAAGAGATGTGATTCAGGGATGGGTTGGCTCTGGTACCTTTTATAGGCCCTCTCCTTGTTGCGGACAGCATTAGAACATGCGTGATTAAACCAAGGCTTTCATGCATTAGTCGGAGGATATGAGAAAAGAATGTATGCTTCCATGCCAGAGAGAATAACCTCCGTAATGCGCATGGCACACTCAGATGGCTCCCGGCCACGGAAGCAATAATCATTCCAGTGAAAATCAAAGAAGTACTGCCTGAGGGTCTCCCAATCTGCAGCTCCAAAGTGCCACAGTCGACGTTACCTCACAGAGACATGGAAAATATAACAACACAGGAGAACAGAAAGCAAACAACAAAATGGAGTATAAAGGCCTTATGCTCAAACCTGAAATTGCAAAGTGGAATTCAACCACCTACTTTTTGACGGTCATGAGTGGAACGCCTTTGGTTATTAGGTAGGATTAGCCTGCATCCCATGCTACAGAATGTAGTCAGCATCCATACAGGAAGGTTAAATATGCTCCGTCATCGCCATCTACATTAGGATCAGAGTAAAACATTGAGGGGGTTGCATGCGACCTGGCGACTTAAGGTTTAAGCCTACGACCATTAGTGACAAAGCACTGCCTGAAACACCAATAGGAAACCAGGATAATGATCCTGGTTGGAACCTGGCCTCACTTACCAAACCCAGTCATCCACCTGTGTTGGCTGTAGTGGTTTTGTCTTGGAGTATATCTGTTGGTTTGTCTTACCTTCTTCCTGTATGGATTTGTATTGGTGTATTTATTAGTTCAACTATCTGTCATTTCATATTTGGATTCAGCACAAACAATACTCTAGGAATCGGGTATTTTCGTCCTTAGGACACCACAAAAAATGCATTTGCTTGCCACTGTAATTGGAGGACGACGAGGAAGAGGAGAAGGTGGCGAGGTTGTGGTAAGGAAAGAGTGCAAAAAATACAAGGAGAAAGAAAACAAGAAACTGAGAGAGAGAGAGAGAGAGAGAGAGAGAGAGAGAGAGAGAGAGAGGTGCTTGGGGTAGTTACGGATTAAGGACAAAAATACCAGATGTGCTGTTGTCAAGGCTGCAGTGTCGATATACATAAATGCAAATAATAATAATAATAATAATAATAATAATAATAATAATAATAACCTTCATCTACTATTATGGTTATTTCACTACACAAGGGATACATGGATAGTATTAATTTCCTTCACACTCCGGGGGAAAATGATAACATAATTAATAAAAGGAAAACGGAAGAAGGGAAAAAAAGGCAAAAATTGAAGGAAAGACCAAGGGGAGAGAGAGAGAGAGAGAGAGAGAGAGAGAGAGAGAGTAATGGTGGAAGTGATGAAATAAAATGTAATAAGATGCAGGAGGAAGGAAAAAGTGCAAGAAGTGAGAGAAAGATAAAAGGAGAAGTATTCAAGCAATATAAGACGAGAGAGAGAGAGAGAGAGAGAGAGAGAGAGAGGGAGAGAGAGAGAGAGAGAGAGAGAGAGAGAGAGGGAGAGAGAGGGAGAGAGAGAGAGAGAGAGAGAGAGAGAGAGAAGGAGTAATGGGAGAAGTGATGAAATAAAATTTAATAAGATGCAGGAGGAAGGAAAAAGTGCAAGAAGTGAGAGAAAGATAAAAGACATATTCAAGCAATATAAGACGAGAGAGAGAGATGTGAGCAACAGGAAAGGGTCACATCAATCGTCAGCTTAAAACTCTAAAGTAACATGGCTGTCTGTCTGTCTGTCTGTCTGTCTGTCTCTCTCTCTCTCTCTCTGAAATCCCTCTTCCTCTCTCTTTCTTTCCTTTCTTTCTCTCCCTCTTTCTTTCTACTTCTTACCTTTTTTCTTTCCTCTTTCTTTTTTCTCTTTATATGTGTCTCCTTTGTTTTGGGAACTAAATTTCCTCTTTCTTACTGTCTCACTTCTCTATTTCCCTCCCTTTTCTCTCTTATGTTCTTTCCATCTCCGTCATACGTCCTTGTTTTCACTCCATCACTTTTCCCTTTCTCCCGCTTCTCTCTCTCTCTCTCTCTCTCTCTCTCTCTCTCTCTCTCTCTCTCTCTCTCTCTCTCTCTCTCTCTCGTCCTCATCGACATCATCATTGTTATGAATAATAATAATAGTATTAACAACAACAACAACAATTTAAAAAAATGTATAATAATAATAATAATAATAATGACAATGATAATATTCCTTCTTGATCTCCTCTTTTCTCTTCCATTCCCTCTCTCATTTTTTTTAGTTCCCACCCGTCCTTTTTATGGCCTGGTATCTCCTCTTCTCTCTTCTTTTCTTCTTTCTTTCTTTCTTTCCCTATTTCTTTCTTTCTCGCCTTAGATTTATGAATCCTATAAAGCAGGATGGTAACATTTTCGGCAGCCCGCTCTATATCTTTGGAAAAGATTCAACCTGTGTGTGTGTGTGTGTGTGTGTGTGTGTGTGTGTGTGTGTGTGTGTGTGTGTGCTTTAATTCCTCCTAGGCTTTTTCATGAATATCAATGAAACTTCCCAGGTGTGTTCGCCTGGTTGGTCCGAAGGTCTTTCACTATATATATTTTTCCAACCGTGATTTTTAGGAGGGTCAGCCTCCCTCAACAAAGAAAAAAAATCTCAAACGTAATGACAGGAGGGCAAATACTGCTTTGATATCTTAATACATGTTGTACAATGGACTTTCATTCGTAATGCGATATTTGGGGAGCGAGACCCCTCTGATGATTATTGAATGGCCAGCCCCCCTCCCAAAAACAAACGATCAGAAAAAAGGGAAAGTGAGCACATGGATTATAACGAAGCTTCTCAGATCCTTTCGTCTGGTTCCTTGATAATGTCTTCCTTTGATTTCTTCTTATCTTAGTGACAGGAAAATAAGAGTAAAAGTAGATGATGTATATTCGAATTTCCACTCAGTTAACGCCGGCGTGCCGCAGGGATCAGTTCTGGCGCCAACCCTATTTCTGGTTCATATTAATGATCTCTTATCTGTCACTCACAATCCCGTTCACTCATATGCAGATGACTCAACACTACATAGTTCATTCACACTCAGACATCTATTTACAAAGTCTAATATCTCTACCTCTCAACTCAGTACAGCCATCTCCATAAATCAAGATCTAGCTACAATCAGTGAATGGGGACAAAACAACCTTGTCTCTTTTAATGCTAGTAAAACTAAATATATACGGTTTACTAATAGACAGATATTGCCAGATTCGTACATTACCTTCAGTGCTACTAATATTCCCATCTCCAAAAGTATTGAAATTCTTGGTGTCTCACTTAACAGTGCCCTCAGCTGGACGTCTCATGTCAGATCACTTGCTAAAATCGCCTCAAAGAAACTTGGATTATTGTACAGAGTCCGTAACTTCTTCGCCGATGAGCAGTTAGCTATAATTTATAAGAGTCATGTGCGCTCTCAGCTTGAATATTGCTCACCCTTGTGGAATGGTTGAGGAGAGGTTGCATTAAGACAACTAGACAAAATTCAGAATAAAGCTGTTAGAATCATTAACAACCCTGCCATTACATATAAACTACCTCCCCTGCAAGTAAGAAGGAATGTTGCCTCCCTTGCATTATTTTACAGATATTTTTTTGCCAAATGCTCAGACGAAGTTGCGTCCATGGTGCCACCTCTCCATGCCTTCCCTCGTGCTACACGGGCATCTGGTAGCGTTCATGACTGGAATGTCACTCAACCATATTGCAGAACTTCTGCCTATCAGAATTCTTTCATTCCCCGAACTGCATCTCTCTGGAACTCGCTTCCCCAGAGTTGTTTTCCTCCAAATTTCAACCCACAACTGTTCAAGTCTAACTGTTACAGATATTTTATGAATAGAGGACACCAGTAATCTGGTGTATGGATTATTTTTTTCCCCCATTTGTTTTTCCTTCCTCCGTTCTGTTATTTAAAAAAAAAAAAAAAAAAAAAAACATTTTCCACCATGATTTGTTGGGTGGTCAGTCCCGCTTGAAAACTTATAATGGATATAAAATATGGGAAGGAAGGCAGGTTCGACTTTGATAATATCTGGATAAATGTTGTACAACGGACTCTCATCCCTACTACTACTGCTAACACTGCTGTTGCTGCTGTTACAACTACTACTACAACAATTACTACCACTACTGCTGTCACCGGACTAATAGAGAGCCCGGATCCCTCTGTAGGAGGGAGAAATCTTTAATCGAACGAACGAACTACTGCTGCTGCTTGAACTACTACTACTACTGCTACTACAACTACTACTACTACTATTACTACTATTACTACTACTACTACTGCAACTACTACTACTACTACTGATACCATTACTATTACTACTACTACTACTACTACTACTGCTACTACTGCGACTACTACTACTACTACTACTACTGATACCAATTTTTTTTTTTTTAATCACCTCCATCCATTGGTGAATTATATTGTGAAAATCAAAACCAACCTTGCTAATACAGTTCACCATTTGAAGTTGTAATGTGAAGGTTAACACTAACCCTCATATTACAATCCGTTGGCCCCAAGCACGCCAACGGCTGTGGTTACCAACCATCTACAGTACTATTACTATTATTATTTTATTTTTTTTATTGATATTACAGTGTAAATAAAGACATTAAACTATTAGAGTCGCTGGTCTATGCGACTTTCGACCACTGTAGCTTCGTAATCCATACCCGCCAGAGAGACAGGCCTGAGGGCTGATGATCTTGTGCCTCTGAGACATAGCAGAGCAGACCTCACGAGGGGAATGAGAGTCGACATCTCATCCAGGCCATAACAGAACTCTGCGGTTGACGTTTCTTCTCAGAAAGAACCTCTGCCAGTCTCGAATAGAATCTCACTGCTTCTGGACCCATACCACCTGATGTCGTGAACACAAGGGGAGTGAATTGACCGTGGTCCATATGTTGGATCCTACTACTACTACTACTACTACTACTGAGTGCATCATGGGATATCACGCCATCACATATGCCACTGCAGCGATCACATGGCTTTTACATCGGGTTACTAGCTTCTTTTATGGCTCAGTAATATTATCGAGGAATTCTTTCCAATCGGCATGCATATCGCAGGACTGGGTTTGTAGTTCCATGTTTCCTCTGAATGCACAGGAAGAATCTGCACATGAATTGTATTTTGTACTGACAGTGTTACCCACCACTGTTACGAGGAGGAGGAGGAGGAGGTAGGCCGAATGTAAGGCTGGAGAAATATGCAAGAGAGAGAGAGAGAGAGAGAGAGAGAGAGAGAGAGAGTCCTCTCTATGATGTTCTATATCTGTTCATACTGACATTTTTCATTTCACCATTACTATTTCCATCCCACTTCTCCCCTCCAATCCCCCTCATTCCCATTTCTCTGCTGATGGCGATATGGAGCATGATATATGGTGACTCCTCTGACCCTCCAGTACTCTCAGCATGTACGATTAATTTCTTGGCTGGACAATAAAGAGCCTCAAATACTGGGCATCCCTGCTATCCCTCACCTCTATAGCTCTCTCTGTGTTGATGGGCATATGGTGAAGCAGCGAATCTCTTACTATACTATTTGTATTCAATCTTGGCCCAGAATTTCGTCCTTTCCCGGTTAATTTCACGTAGCTCATTGGCAGAAATAGACAATACAATGGCCCTACACCCTTTCCCTAACACCACTTCATGACTAAAATATCAAGTGTCAATCTCCTGCTACAACTAATCATTTAAGATAGGGCGATCGAAATTTCAGACCACACACACACACACACACACACACACACACACACACACACACACACACACACACACCTGCCACAGCCGTCCACATGTAAAAACAGTGCAATCTCATTAATGGACATTCTGGCCAAAGTGGAAATGGTCCTCTACAAAGACTGCTGTTGACAAAACTGTGCCGTGAATGGGAAGCCTTGCTGAGTGAGAAAGGGAAGACGTGTGTGTGTGTGTGTGTGTGTGTGTGTGTGTGTGTGTGTGTGTGGAGAGAGAGAGAGAGAGAGAGTGAGTTACGATACATATATCACACAGTCCTTACAATCCCTATGATGAATCAGATCATATGCTAACAGTAAAGAATAAAAAGGATAGTATAGCACGCGCGCACACACACACACACACACACACACACACACACACACACACAGATGGGTATATCAAGAGGTGTGACTCTACCATTTACAGTAACATCAAGTATAATGACTCTCTCTCTCTCTCTCTCTCTCTCTCTCTCACACACACACACACACACACACACACACACACACACACACACACACACACATATACAGTTTTGACCTGAATGTAACCCAACAATTTGAAAGGGTTGAGGGTCACCCAAGGAGTAACCCAATCGTCTGTAATGGTGGTGGTAGTGTCATAAATGACTTTGTGTCATAAAAGACTGTGTAGGTTCCTTGTGGTTGAGTTATATATATATTTTAGATTTATGGACGAGCGGTTTTTATATCTTGGAGTAGCTTCCCATTTGTCATGTAGTGACAGGAGAGGTAAAGAGTAGTATGGGACTATTTTTATTTGTCTTGGAAATATTAACAAGTCTCTCACACAGAGCGGAATATAGAGTCTCGCTCCCTCTCTCTCTCTCTCTCTCTGTCTCTCGAGTTGCTAAGCCCTTCTCCCCTTCGACCTGCCTCTAGTATCGCTTGTCCCCTTCTGAGCTCTCTTTCCTAAATTCTGGTGAAACAGGAGACGTATCACGTGTATTCCTCGTGGATGGAAAGTTTAAAGAAGCCTGTGTGTGAGTATGTGTGTATATGTGCGTGTGGTCACCAGGTCTTTGTTCACGAGAGGACTGCTGACAGCTAACTGCATCATCTCCTTACTGGCCGCTGTCGTCAGCTTTCCTCAGTGTAACCTGCAACTTCATTTCCTTTTCCCAGGCTCGCAGAGGGCTGTCTATCTATCTATTTATCTATCTATTTATTATGATTTGCAATTATAATATGGAGTCCTACCACACTGCTCGGCCGGGCGAAAATGGCGTACCATCGACAGTTAATAGTCATAACATGTTAATACATATTATATATACATTATAATGAACTTATAAGCTAATTAAGTGAAATACATAATATTGTAAAAGTAACATAATTGTATGAATATTGTATACATATAATATTCATAGTAAATAGTGATTATTCAGTAATATTACATTTTAAACAAGTTGTATACATATTTGAATAAATGCAATGGTTGTTGTATAACACTTTGTAAGACGTGCATGTACAACAGACGTACGCATATAATTGTGCAATGGTAATACTGCTGGGTTATACATTACATAGAGTTATCACTTTAGTAATGTCTAATATTTCACCTAACTTGTATGATGATACTGGTAATACAGAATTGTGCTACAATTGTATGACTTATATTGTGTTAATGCATAATTGTGTTGGCCTTATATAAGTGTCTTGGCCTTATAATTGTAGTTAAAGTTACATAAAAGTTACATCTTGTTAATGCAACTGTTAATTGGCAAAGTGTAACATAATGCAATCGTTTGTCGTTACATAATTGTTACATATCGTTTGTAGTTACATTATTGTAGTTAAAGTTACATAAAAGTTACATCTTGTTCATGCAACTGTCACAGAAATGGTACATATTGTTTGTAGTATTGTTTGTAGTTACATAATTGTAGTTAAGGTTACATAAAAGTTACATCTTGTTAATGCAACTGTCACATAAATTGGTACATATTGTTTGTAGTTACATAATTGTAGCAAGTGTAACATAATGCAATCGTTTGTCGTTACATAATTGTTACATATCGTTTGTAAGTACATAATTGTAGTTAAAGTTACATAAAAGTTACATCTTGTTAATGCAACTGTTACATAATTGGCAAAGTGTTACATAATGCAATCGTTTGTCGTTACATAATTATAATATGGAGTTACATAATTGTAATAATTGCAGTCCTAACATATGTTGCGGTCGATGATAGTGATGATGTGTCATGCCACTAGCTTGTGGAGACAACAATTTGCTTTTTTGTTTGTAGTTTATGTGGTATTTTGGCATATGTAGTAACACTTACACTTATTTTCATTTGTTTGTTATGTGATCTTACTCTATTTTTCTTTTTTCTTTCTTACTTTTCTTTCTTTCTTTCTTTCTTTCTTTTTTTTTGTATGTATTGATTTTCTATAGTTTGTTTTTCTTCGCTTGTGTACGCTTTTTCCATGTTGTTCATGGTTGCATAATTACTGGCTAATTTCCTTGGGATACTTTTTTAAAGTTTAGTGTATATTGCACAGGTATTACTGAAAATGATATTATATAGTCCCATATTTTGTTATTTTATATAAAAAAAATATATATACATATATACAGTATTAATTACACACTGACTTGTTGTTCACCTGTACCTATCGTGGGTAATATGTGTGTCAGCACTGTGTGGAAATCATTGTCTTCACGATTGTGTTGAAGATGTTCACTCTTGCTAACGTCATTTGTGTTGGCCATTTTTTTTTTCTTGTAAGTTAATTTATCTGTTTCCACTAGGTAGCTTTAATTAATAAATGTTTAATACAGTTCTTTTAATTGCTCACTGAATAACTGTGACTGTATATTTTCTTTATCACTTTGTAGATATAATAATGTATAGTTGTATGTATGAAACACGTATTTTACGTAGGTATAAATGGTAACACTCGTTGGTAGTAAATAAATGTTATAATAAATGAATGAATATATACAGTGTAGAATATTTATTGTTGGTGATTATTTAGTGTTTGAGTTATGCAGATAACTGAAGTAAGTATGTGTATTTAAACTGTAACTATACAGCACGTTTCATATGTTTGTGCAGAAGCTTATTGTCTATCACTGTGTATTGTATAAATGAAGTAACTATGTAACTCACTAATTTTTACCGTGGAGGAAATGGTGTGAGTGGTGTTGCACGTGGTGATAGCGTTGTTCTTCACTGGTTGATTAACGTGTTGTCGTCTCAGCACATGGTGACGTCGGCTTCCCACACTGGTAGCTGTGGTGAATACTGAGTAGCGATGCTTAAGCTGGGTGGAGAAGGGTGAGTAAGTCGCGTTATAAATGTGGCTCTGGTGTTTTGCTGCGTGTCTTGACCTCTGCGTCAGGCGGGAGAGAGTGGTGTGCTTGTTGCTTTGGTCTTCCCTCTTCTTTACTCGCTTTGTTTTATATTCTTCTTGTTGCTGCTTGAAGTTACGTGAAGATTATAGAGTTGTTTTGTAGACTTGTAGACTGTTTGCATTGTAGGCTGTATTTTGTCGGGATTCACTGTAGACTGAAGCTAATCTTGTAGAGTATCGCCTGCTTTTGTAGAAATTTGCTTTTAATTCGGAGACGATGTCCGTAGATTCGCTGGTTCGTCGTAGAAATTGCAATATTGTATCAAGGCGTCGTGTGATCTCTTGACCTCTGCATCAGCATGATGATCTGGGAGACGGAGGGGGGCTGGTTGGAGAGAAGTGTCAGGAGCTGGTTGTAAGTTGTTGATTGTGAGAGGTATTCTTTTTGTTTTCATTCTTGATATTTTGTAGGAATTCAATGTTGATTCGTAGACGAGGTTCGTATACGTTTGCTGCTACCAAATGTCATAAATGACCTTGTGTCATAAAAGACTTTGTATTTACTTGTAGAGAAGTTATATATATATATATATCTATGACTTGTGGACGAGCGGTCTTTATATCTTGGAGTAGCTTCCCATTTGTCATGTAGTGACAGGAGAGGTAAAGAGTAGTATGGGACTATTTTTATTTGTCTTGGAAATATTAACAAGTCTCTCACACAGAGCGGAATATAGAGTCTCGCTCCCTCTCTCTCTCTCTGTCTCTCGAGTTGCTAAGCCCTTCTCCCCTTCGACCTGCCTCTAGTATCGCTTGTCCCCTTCTGAGCTCTCTTTCCTAAATTCTGGTGAAACAGGAGACGTATCACGTGTATTCCTCGTGGATGGAAAGTTTAAAGAAGCCTGTGTGTGAGTATGTGTGTATATGTGCGTGTGGTCACCAGGTCTTTGTTCACGAGAGGACTGCTGACAGCTAACTGCATCATCTCCTTACTGGCCGCTGTCGTCAGCTTTCCTCAGTGTAACCTGCAACTTCATTTCCTTTTCCCAGGCTCGCAGAGGGCTGTCTATCTATCTATTTATCTATCTATTTATTATGATTTGCAATTATAATATGGAGTCCTACCACAGTAGTTGTATTTGTGGTGGTGGTAATGATGATGATGATGATGACGATGATGATAATGATGAAGGTGGTGGTGGTGGTGGTCGTGATGGTGGTGGTAGTAATGATGATGGTGGTGGTGGTGGTGGTGGTAGTGGTGATGGTGGTGGTAGCGATGATGATGGTGGTGGTGGTAATTATAATGCCGGTGGTGGTGGTGCTGGTAGTGAAGATGAAGATGACGATGACAAAGATGATAATGACGATGACGACGAGGACTACGACAACACCAATAATGCCGATACCGATGCCGATAACGATGCAAATGTCCTCCACCATCTTACACATCCCAGGAAACACGTATACCTTCTGAGCAGGAGAATCTTGAGACACTCCAGCCTTTGTGAAGATATACAAATTCAGAACAGTTTGGCAACCCCCGAGAGAGAGAGAGAGAGAGAGAGAACTGAAAGTGAGAGAATGGGAGAAAATTAAAGGGAATGTAGTGGAAGGGCGTGAGAGATATCAGGAAGACATGAGCGAGGTTCAGAAAGTATCTGGAAAACGTGTGTGAGAAAGTGAGTAAGAAAAGAGAATGTGCTGGGAAAGTCATTGTGAGTGCTTGTGAGAAAGTGAGGCAGAAAAAGTGAAAGAGTGAGTGAGAAAGTCGTGGGAAAATACTGACTCTGGTTGGAAACTTTTTTCGGACACATGAGATCTGTGAAGTGGATGGACAGGTCTCTCTCTCTCTCTCTCTCTCTCTCTCTCTCTCTCTCTCTCTCTCTCTCTCTCTCTCTCTCCTTGTACCCTCTCTAAGTACAGTTATTATCCCAGTTCTACTCGCATTTTTTCTCCCTTCCTCCTCCTCCTCCTCCACTCTTTCTCTCCTTTCGTCATTTTCCTTTTCATTCTCTCCACAACTTTTTCCTCCTTACCTCGTTCCCTCCCTCGTTTGCCCTGCGTATTATAACAAGTTACAAGATATTATACGCAGAGGAGGTGGAAAAAAGGACTGAGAAAAGGTGGGGAAAAAAGTAGGTGATGAGAGAGAGAGAGAGAGAGAGAGAGAGAGAGAGAGAGGAGAATTGGGTAAAGAAAGAAATAGGGAGAAAATGATCAGATAGACACAGATAGATGTAGATAAATACTTAAACAGACAATTAAATATACTCGTGTATATTTATATCCACACATATATGAATATATAGATAGATAGACAGATAGATAAATAGATAAATAGATAGATGGATAGATAGATTATATATATATTATATATAGATAGATAGATAGAGATTTTATATATATATATATATATATATATATATATATATATATATATAATGAACGAGGTTTCGCGCCCCGTCAGGGTAATATACTTTGGGAGCGTTCTTCAGGCCAAGTACTGCATTGGCGGACACAAGGGGTGCTGTGGTTGAATCAGTGTCACATACCATAAAGTATGCTAGCACCCAGTCGGCTTGCGCGGGCCGATTACACTTGGTTCACAGAGTACACACACATCCAAAGCCACTCCAACACTACAATTACACTTACAAGCACTTCTCACCCTACATACAATCTCTACTAGACAGCCTAAGCCACTTGGTAGAGATACATTGGCTGTATCGTCCCCACTTCGGTCAGGATAGGCCTGTCCAGCAGTGGACACTCAATCGGCTGATGAGATGAGATGATAAATATATATATATATATATATATAAATATATATATATATCTATATATATATATATATATATTTATATATATATATATATATCTATATATATATATAGATGTATATATATATATATATATATATATATATATATATATATATATATATATATATATATATATATATATATATAAAGTTCTTTCACATTTAGTACCTCCTTTACACAGTTTGATATTATGAATTCCTAAATAAATACACCAATTTCTCTGAACCAGGGACCTTTCTAAAATTAAGCAATGGGGACAAACAAATCTGGTTTCATTTAAAACTAAATAGATTAATTTCTCCAACAGAAAGAATCCCTCAGACTCTCACAGAATTTGAAATGATGTCAATATTCCCATATCCACTACAGTTGATATCCAAGGTGTTACTCTAAACCGCAACCTAAGCTGGACAGCTTATGTTAAATCCCTTGTTAAAAATGTTTTTAAAAAATTGGGACTTATGTACAGGGTTCGTGAGTTCTTCACTGACGAGCAGATGGCCACAATATACAAAAGTTATATGCGTTCTCAGAACGAATATTGTTCACCACTGTGGAGTGGATGTGGAACGGTTGCATTGAGGCAGTTGGACAAAATTCAAAATAAAACCATTAGATTAATCAATAATCCTGCCATAACGGAGAACCTTCCTCCATTATCAGTATGTAGAGATGTTGCTTCTTTAGCATTATTTTATCGATATTTTTACCGTAAGTGCTCTGACGAACTGGCTTCAATTGTGCCTTCCCTTCACATTTTCTCCCGAAATACTCGGGCAGCTGGGAGCGCCCATGAACTCAAACTCTCTCCCCCGCAATGCAGAACCTGTGCTTATCAAAATTCATTTATCCCCAGAACTACTACTCTCTGGAATTCACTTCCTGGGAGTAGTTTCCCACAAACATTTAATCCATTTCAATTTAAACCCAGTTCTTATAAATATTTTATGAATAGAGGGTGCCTCTAGGCACATGGACTTATTATTTTTCCTTTGTTTTTCCTTCCTCCATTCATTATTAAAAATTAAAAAATGAAAATTAATATATTACATACATACATACATAATACAGTATATCTATCTATCTATTGCCAGACGCCTCAATCCCGTTTGGGGTGGCCACAAACAAATCGCCTCCAAGTCGCCCTGTCCCCCGCCATTTCACTGCCCTGCTCCCAACTCACACCCCCCTCTCTCATATACCTCTCCACCCCATCCCTCCATCTCATCCTCGGCCTCCCCCTCCCTCTTCCCCCCTCCACCTCACTCACACTCTCTTCGTCAGTCTTTCACCCTCCATCCTCTCCACATGGCCAAACCACCTCAATGTGTTCCTCATAACGCTTCCTATCACATCCACATCCACACCACAATGCTCCTTTATATCCTCATTCGTCAGCCTGTCTCTCCATGTGACTCCACAGGCTCCTCTTAAATAACTCATTTCCACTGCTCTCACTCTTGACTTGTGTCCTTCTAACAACGTCCAAGCTTCACTTCCATACGTTAGAGTTGGTATCACAATACTGTCATGTAGTAACTTTTTCACTTCCATGCTCATTTCCCTGTTTCTTATCAGTGCTTTCAAAGAACCAGCAACCTTTCTTCCCTGCTGTACCCTTTCAAGCACTTCACCCTCCAAACCTCCTTTCTTACTCATCACACTACCCAAGTACTTAAACGTACTCACATTTTCCAATTCCTCACCATCCAACCTCGCTGTACATTCACTAACTTCACCTCTCTCAAAGACCATCACTTTACTCTTCCCTACATTCACCTTTAGATTCCGTTTCTTACACACTCTCCCAAACTCATCCACCAAGCCTTGCAGCTCCCCTTCGTCTTCACTCAACAACACAGTATCATCTGCAAACAACAGTACAGGGAGTTTCCAAACACTATCCTCTCTCACCAGGGCCACTCCAACATCCACTACCCTACCTTGTACCTCTTTTATTACCCCATCCATGTACAGATTGAACAACCATGGAGACATGACACATCCCTGTTTCAACCCAACTTTCAAAGAGAAAAATTCACTTAGTTCACCATCCATAAGCACTGCAGCCTTCGCACCATCGTACATACTCTTCACAGCATTCAACAACTTACCATCTACTCCATATATTCTTAACACTTTCCACAATCCTTTTCTATCCACCCTGTCATATGCTTTCTCCAAATCCATGAAAGCCGCATACAACTTCTTTCCCTTCTCTAGAAACTTTTCCACTAAAGATCTAAGAATGAATATCTGATCTACACAACCTCTTCCCTTCCTAAAGCCTCCCTGTTCTTGTCCAACTAATTTCTCTGTTCTTTCTCTAACTCTGTCAATAAGTATCCTACCGTACACATTTCCTATTATACTAAGAAGACAAATGCCCCTATGATTACCACACATTTCTTTTTTCCCTTTTTCTTTGTACAAGGGAATAATTATACCTGACTTCCAATCCTCCGGGACTCTACCTTCCTCCCAGGCCACTCTGCACATCTTCCACATCCATTCTACTACTATCTCTCCCCCATGCTTCAGCATTTCACCACACACTCCATCAATTCCTGGGGCTTTCCCCGATTTAACACTCTTCATTGCTTCCACAACTTCTATCCTACTGATTTCTTCCTGTCTTCTCACCTCCCTCCTTCTCCCAGCCATTCCCCAGCCACTTATACTGGCATTACTTCCATCCTCTATGTTCAACAATTCCTTAAAGTGTGCTCTCCATCTGCTCACTTTTTCTCCCTTCTCCACTAGTAATCTACCATTTTTATCTTTCACTCCCCTGCTAACTTCACTTCCACCCTGTCTTACTCTTTTCACCTCTTGCCAGGACATTTTCTTACAGTCCCTCCACTTTACACTCAAGTTCCTTCCAAATTCCTCATCCGCTCTCTTCTTACTCTCTCTTACTAATCTTTTCACCTCTCTATTTCTTTCTACATATAACTCTCTCTTCCGCCTCTCAACTTCTTCCACGCCCCTATTTCTCATCCATTCATTGTATGCTTTCTTCTTTTGTGCCGCAGCCTGTCTCACCTCTTCAGTACACCACGCTGTTCCTTGCGCCCCCCTCCGTCTTCTCTTCCTTCCACACACCACATCACATGCTGCACATATTTCTTCTGTAAATATCCTACACACACCTTCCACGTCTTCCATCTGCTCCAATTCATATTTGCCCAATCGTTCCTCTACTTCTCTCTTATACTCTGCCTTTTTCTCATCCTCTTGTAACCTTTCCACTCTCCTTGCAACTACTCCTTCCTCTCGTCTTTCCCTTCTTCTATTCCTGCATCTTACTTGAATCCTAATTCTGGCCACCACCAATTAGTGGTCAGAAAGTCCACTCCCCCAACCTCTATAAGCTCTTGCATCCATTACACATCTTTGCATCCTTTCATCCACACACACATAATCAATCATTGCCTTCCTTTCATTCAGTTCACCACCCACCCTTCTCATCACTCGCCATGTATACCTGTGGATCATTTTATGCCTGAAGAGGGTATTGGCTATCACCAACCCCCTCCCAGCACAAATGTCCACTAACGCACTCCCATTCTCATCTATCTCAGCAGGCACACCCCACTCACCAACTATTCCATCCACCTTCACATTCCCAACTTTACCATTCATATCACCGATCAAAAACACTCTCTCATTCCTTCCAAAATTTTCCATGCACACTTCTACATTTGTCCAGAGCTCTTCTTTCACTCCTCTAGCACGATCTTGCGTTGGCGCATACACACACACACAATCGCCCACATTTGGATTCCAACTTTCAACTTTATGCACACAATTCTTGACCCAACTGATCCATACTGTCTTATGCTCTTCTTCCATCTTTTACTCACAACTATATATACTCCTTCCTTTGCCCTCTCATTCTCACCTACTCCTGCGCATATACCCCATCCAAACTCCCATTCTCTCACACTTTCTCCTCTCCATTTTGTTTCAGTTATTCCACATACATCCACTTTCGCACCCTCAAGTACCTGGACAATCTCTCTCTCTTTCACCTCATCATTCGCTCCTCTTACATTCCATGTACCCATTACTAAGTCCTTTGTCCGGTCCAGGGTCGTCTTAGTTTGGTCAGTCCTTGTCCGAGGCTTCTTGTTTGTTTTTTTAGTTAGTCGTTTTCCGCCAACCCTTTTAGTCGCCTTTTACGACAAGCAGGGATACTGGGGGAGTATTCTCGAGAAAACCCCATATATATATATATATATATATATATATATATATATATATATATATATATATATATATATATATATATATATATATATATATATATATGTATACGTTATATATATATTATATAATATGTAATAGGAAGATTGTTGGATGTGAGAGTTCTGAGAGGGGAGGGTGGAGGTATGTCTGACCACTACCTGGTGGAGGGAAAGTTAAGAGTAGGTAAGAGATGGGTGAGAGCTAGGAGGGTTAGGTGTGGCAGGGAGGTTTTGAAAGTGAGTGAGTTGGATAAAAGAGAGAAAAAGATAGAGTATCAGGAGAAATTGAAAGGTGAGTGGAACGCAGTGAAAGATCGGGAAAATGGCAGTGTGGAGGAGGAATGGCAGTTGTTTAAGAGTGCTGTGGTGGGGCATGCAGAAGAGGTGTGTGGTGTGAGACGTGTG
>NC_137065.1:9384801-9387301 GCF_032717465.1 Coenobita brevimanus
AATGTACTTATTGTAGTAAGCTTGGTAATACTACGGAGAAATGTTTCAGGAGACAGCGTGATGTGAACAAAAAGGAGTCTTTATATATTCAGTCAATTGGTCTAGTGTTCACCCTTGAGAGTTCCCAGAATTCTTTAACTGAGTTAACTGAACCTGCTTTGAGGGGTAAATTAAATTCTCATGATGAAGCTCCTCTTTTGAGCAGTAACGTGGGTGACACTCCCAAGAGTTCATGTGCTAATTTCCTGTCTGATGGTTTTGTCAGTCCTCTGGACAGTAATGACAGGAAATCAGTTAAAATATATCGTGATACAGGTGCTTGCCAATCCCTTATGCTGACCAGTGTTCTAGGCTCTAATGTTAATTCCTCTGATGAAACTGTAATCTTACAAGGTGTAGGTAATAATTACTTCTCTGTCCCTCTGTGCAGAGTGAATTTAGAATCTGGTTTTGTTAATGGTTCCGTTATGGTTGGGTTGGTTGAGACACTCCCAATGTCAGGTGTAACTTTCTTACTTGGAAATGATATTGGTGGAAGTCAAGTGTGTCCAGCTCCTCAGTTGTCTAGTGAGCCAGTGGCTGGAACCCAGGATTGTGATGTCCCTGATGTGTTCTCTGCATGTGCTGTCACTAGGGCTAAGTCTAAAGTTACTGGTGACTTAGAGGATAATGATGATGATGATGTTATCCTAGCTGACACTTTTCTTGCTAATTTGGACCACTCACCAGATGAGGCAGTACCCCGTAGTGTTGATAATTTGTCTCGTCAAGAGTTGGTTGAGTTGCAGGTTGCTGACCCTGAGTTGAAAGATCTAGCTAACTCTTCTTGCAGTGAGGAAGAGTCAGCTGGTGCTTCTACTTGTTATTATATAAAGTCAGGAGTACTTATGAGGAAGTGGAGACCCCCAGCAGCATCAGCCGACTGTGAATGGGAGGTTGTACATCAAGTTGTCATCCCTCGTGTTTGTAGGCAGGATATCATTAGAGTGGCTCATAATTCCAGTTTGGCAGGACACATTGGAGTGAGGAAGACTGTGGCACGCATTTTGAAACACTTCTACTGGCCAGATATCTTCAGAGATGTTTCCTGGTATTGTAAGTCTTGTCACACCTGTCAAGTTGTGGGGAAGTGTAATCAGACCGAAAAGGTTGCACCTCTAGTTCCCATTCCTCCTTTTGAGGCGCCATTCACCCGTGTGTTGGTGGATATTGTGGGCCCTCTTCCTAAGACTTCTTCAAGATTTTCTTATGTGTTGACCCTGATTGATATGGCTACTCGTTATCCTGAAGCCATTCCACTTAGAAATATCTCAGCAAAGAACGTGGTTAAGGAAATGCTAGGGTTCTTCACAAAGTTTGGTCTACCCAAGGAGGTACAGTCAGACCGGGGAAGTAATTTCATGTCAAATGTTTTCAAGCAGTCTCTGAAAGAGTTGGGCATCACCCAGATCACGTCTTCAGCTTACCATCCCCAGACCCAAGGAGCGTTGGAGAGATATCATCAAACACTCAAATCGATGCTCAAGAAATACTGTTTGGAACATCAGAAAGACTGGGATAAAGGTCTTCCATTCATTGTATTTGCCGCAAGAGAATCTCCAAATGAATCATTGGGCTTCTCACCCTTTGAACTACTATTTGGCCATGAAGTAAGAGGACCCCTTAAGCTACTCAAGGAATGCTGGCTGTCGGAGGAAGATGACGTCAACCTGCTGGAGTATGTGATGAAGTTCAAAGAACGGCTGTCCACTGCTTTACAGCTGGCGAGAGAGAATTTAGGAGCAGCTCAGGAGAAGATGAAGACTTGGTATGATAAGAAGTCCAGGTTACGCCACTTTCAGCCAGGAGATCAGGTTTTGATTCTGCTACCGGTGCATGGGCAACCTCTTCAAGCCAAGTTTAGTGGTCCTTATTTCGTGGAGAAGAAACTCAGTGATGTCAACTATGTCATCGCCACACAAGATCGTAGAAAGAACAAGCAACTTTGTCACATCAACATGCTAAAGTTATATCACAGGCGGGACGAAAATAACCCAGTCTGCACTGTAGCTGTTCCACCCTAGTCTGCAAGTGAAGTTCTCCCATGCAGCATGAGCCTGAGTGATAGTTTGGGGAAGAATCCTGATATCATGAATGATCTCTAAACTAAGCTTTCTCATCTACCTCCCGAGGAAAGGCAGGAGTTTTCGGCATTACTGCAGGAGTACCCGCAAGTGTTCCGTGCTACTCCAGGAAAAACCACTGTGTTGATGCATGTTGTCGATGTTGGAGACGCAAAGCCAATTAAAGTGCCTCCTTACCGTGTGAACCCAGTGAAAGTTCCTCTCATCCAGAAGGAGCTTGGCTACCTGTTGGACCACAAGATGATTGAGCCCTGTCAGAGCGAGTGGAGTTCTCCTGTCACTCTAGTCCCTAAGCCAGGTGGGTCACAGCGGCTTTGCATCGACCACAGAAGTGTTAATCAGATAACCAAAACAGACACTTACCCTCTCCCTCGCGT
>NC_137065.1:9397301-9532301 GCF_032717465.1 Coenobita brevimanus
ACGAGGATTCGCGCCCAGCCAGGGTAACAAACTTTGGGAGCGTTCTGCAGGCCACGTACTGCTTTGGCGAGCATAAGGGGTGCTGTGGTTGAACCAGTGTCGCGTGCCATAAGGTATGCTTGCATCCAGTTCGCTTGCGCTGGCCGATTACACTTGGTTCCCAGGCTACACACACATCCAAAGCCACTTCAATACAACAGTTACACTTACAAGCAGTTCTCACCCTACATACAATCTCTACTAGACAGCCTAAACCACTTGGTAGAGATACATTGGCTGTATCGTCCCCACTTCGGTCGGGATAGGCCGGTCCTGCAGTGGACACTCAAACAGCTGAGATGAGATGAGATTATATATATATATATATATATATATATATATATATATATATATATATATATATATATATATATATATATGAAAGAGAGAGAGAGAGAGCATGAATGAATGAGTGAATGAATGAAACAAGACTACAATAGAATAGTAACAAACTTTAATATCGTAATATGAATGGATAGCAAAAGTAATTTAACCCCTTCATGCCAAAGACTTACAGTTATATTCTAGCTCACTGTTAATTATTTTATTATTCTGACGGTAATTGTCTATCAGTAAAGGCGACAAGAATAATGTACATCAAAATCATCTTTGTTCTTTTTTCTTTAACTTGGCCTAAAACTGCTCCCTCTCTATCTTGAACGTTACAATACATAATAGCAAAAGATAATGCCAGTCACTAACAAGTCCTATAGGGAGATGGTAGAGCCATTGTCTTATTTTACTGTTTAGTTACGTGATATAAGCTGAAAAAGGACGAAAGCCTGAACCAAGTTAATGTGAATACTGTAGTGTTACAGTAAAACAAAGAACTCCCCTGACCTGATACAAAGAGTAGAAAGTAAAACGAGTAAAGAGTAAAGATCAAGAAAATAAATAGTAAAGGGTAAAAAGAGTAGAGTACGAGTAGAGTGAGGAGAGTATAGATCAGAGTAAAAATAGTAAAGATTAGAGTAAAAAGAGTAGAGTTGAGTAAAAAGAGTAAAGAGTGAGGAGAGCATAGATCAGAGTAAAAAGAGTAAAGATTAGAGTAAAAAGAGTAGAGTTGAGTAAAAAGAGTAAAGATTAGAGTAAAAAGAGTAAAGAGTAGAGTAAAAAGAGTAAAGAGTAGAGTAAAAAGAGTAAAGAGTAGAGTAAAAAGAATAAAGATTAGAGCCAAAAGAGTAAAGATTAGAGTAAAAAGAGCAAAGGCAGGATGAAAAGAGTAAAGATTAGAGTAAAAAGAGCAAAGGCAGGATGAAAAGAGTAAAGATTAGAGTAAAAAGAGCAAAGGCAGGATGAAAAGAGTAAAGATTAGAGTAAAAATAGTAAGATTCCGGTAAAGAGTAAAGATTAGGGACAAAAGAAAGAGTAAAGATTCCAGTAAAGAGTAAAGTTTAAGGTCAAAACAGTAAAGATCAGAGTCAAAAGAGTAAAGATTAGAGTAAAAAGAGTAGGGTAAGAAAGGTACAGATTTGAATAAAAAGAGTAAAGATTAGGATGAAAAGAGTAAAGATTACAGTAAAAGAAGTAAAGATTATGATCAAAAGAGTAAAGATTAGAGTTAAAACAATAAAGTGTACACTAAAAAGAGTAAAGATCAGAGTCAAAAGAGTAAAGATTAGAGTAAAAGGAGTAAGGAGTATAGTAAAAACGAGAAGTGATTCGAGCCAAAAGGGTATAGATCAGAGAAAAAAGTAAAAATTATAGAAAATGAGTAAAGATTAGAGTAAAATGAGTAAAAATTAGAATAAAGTGAGTAAATATTAGAGTAAAAAGAGTAAAGATTAGAGTAAAATTAGTAATAATTAGAGTGAAATGAGTAAAGATTAGAGTAAAAAAAGTAAAGATCAGAGTAAAAAGAATAAAGATTCGAGTCCAAAGAGTAAAGATTTGAATCAAAGAAGTAAAGATTAGGGTAAAAAGAGTAAAGATTAGAGTAAAAAAGAGTAAAGATTAGAGTCAAAAGAATAAAGATCTGAATCAAAGGAGTAAAGATTAAAAAGAGTAAAGATTAGAGTCCAAAGAGTAAAGATCTGATTCAACGGAGTAAAGATTAGAGTAAAAAGAGTAAAGATTAGAGTCAAAAGAATAAAGATCTGAATCAAAGGAGTAAAGATTAAAAAGAGTAAAGATTAGAGTCCAAAGAGTAAAGATCTGAATCAACGGAGTAAAGATTAGAGTAAAAAGAGTAAAGATTTGAGTCAAAAGATTATAGATTAGAGTAAAAAGGGTAACGATTTTAATCAAAAAATTAAAAAGGGTAGACAAGAAAGCAAAGATTAGAGTCAAAAGAGTAAAAATTATAGGCCAAAGAGTAAGTAGTGCGGTAAAACGAGTAAAGATTAGAGTAAAAAGAGTAAAGATTAGAGTAACGTGTAGAAATTAGAAAGAGTAAAGATTAGAGTCAAAAGAGTAAAGTTTAGAGAAAAAGAGTAAAGATTATAGAAAAAGAATAAAGTTTAGCGAGAAAGAGTAAAGATTAAATTAAAAAGAGTAAAGACTAGTGAAAAAAAAAGAGTAGAGGGCAAAGTGCAAAAATGAATATATGTCTACTGATTGAAGAGACCTAAGCTGCATCCTATGAGGAGGGTAGAGGCAATATAAGAGTATCAATATAATTCTATCCCTACTCAGTAGCGACCCACCTCTCCACAACACACCACCTTCTCCTCCCCCTTCTCATCTTCTTCTTCTTCTCTTTCCTCTTTTTCTTCTTCCTCCTCTTCTTCTTCTTCTTCTTCTCTTTCCTCTTTTTCTTCTTCTTCTTCTTCTTCTTCTCTTTCCTCTTTTTCTTCTTCTTCTTCTTCTTCTTCTCTTTCCTCTTTTTCTTCTTCTTCTTCTTCTTCTCCTTTTTTCTTCTCTTTTTTTTCTTCTTCTTCTTCCTCCTCTTCTTCTTCTTTTTCCTCTTCTTCTTCTTCTTCTTCTTTTCTTTCTTCTTCTTCTTCTTTTTCTTCTTCTTCTTCTTCTTTTTCTTCTTCTTCTTCTTCTTTTTCTTCTTCTTCTTCTTTTTCTTCTTCTTTTTCTCTTCTTCTTCTTCTTTCTTCTTCTTCTTCTTCTTCTTTCTTCTTCTTCTTCTTCTTCTTTTTCTTCTTCTTTTTCTTCTTCTTCTTCTTCTTCTTCTTCTTCTTCTTCTTCTTTTTCTTCTTCTTCTTTTTCTTCTTCTTCTTCTTCTTCTTCTTCTTCTTCTTCTTCTTCTTCTTCTCCCCTTCTTCTTCTTCTTCTCTTCTTCTTCTTCTTCTTCTTCCTTTTTTCTTCTTCTCTTTTTTTTTCTTCTTCTCTTTTTTTCTTCTTCTCTTTTTTTCTTCTTCTCTTTTTTTTCTTCTTCTTTTTCTTCTTCTTCTTCCTTCTCCTCGTCATCACCATCCTCTCATCACATCAGCTTTGGATATGGTAACTTTACCATGTATTTAGTATAGACAATTAGTAAATAAAACTCGGTATTAACACCCAAGTGGTAACAATTGAAGGTATAGTGACAATGAGTTACGAGTAGGACTACCGGGCCTCAGGTATCGGACTGTCTAGTATATATGGACACACACACACACACACACACACACACACACACACACACACGTTAAGACGGTTTGCAGTTCTGATCAGCCTACTGTATACTTTGCCTCTTTCTCTTTCTCTCTCTCTCTCTCTCTCTCTCTCTCTCTCTCTCTCTCTCTCTCTCTCTCTCTCTCTCTCCAAAACCTGAGTTCAAACATTTCCCCTTTGTGTGAGGGGAATGGCAAGACGACAATAAATATTGTAAGTGTCCAAGCGACTATCACTGTTTTTTTGGAGTGAATTATAAGACCGAGGGATAATGAGATGGAGAAAGGTCAATATTTCCACTATGAATAGTTTCTACCTCATTGTTAAACGAGAAATAATGTTATATGTTTTGTTGTAAGGAAGGCATTCTGTAAATTTGAGAGAGAGAGAGAGAGAGAGAGAGAGAGAGACAGCGGCTGCAGAATACATTAAAAAAAATTTTCTACCTCTTTCTCCTGTCACTGAAGACGCCACAGAAGTAGTTTGAGAGCAAGAAATATGACGAGAAATGTGTAAACATTTTTCTAGATCACGATCGCCGACATCCCATAAACGATATAAAATTCTATCTATCTATCTATCTATCTGTTTATCTATGAATCTGTCTATCTATCTATCTATCTATCTTTCTATCTATCTATCTATTTATCTGCCTTTCTATGTATCTATCCTCTTTTACGGAAGTTTGTGGAAGTGGCCAAGAAAAATATTTGAACATTTCCTTTTTTCTTGCTTTCAAAGTATATACATAGACAGATGGATAGATACATAGAAAGATAGATAGATATAGATAATTAGATCGATATATACGTGCACAAACAGGCAGAGAGATAGACAGACTGACAGATAATCAGATATATAGACAACAGAGAGAGACACAAACAGACAAACAGACAGATGGACAGTTAAGTATTCAGATACAACTTTGTCAGTTATGGGAAGAAGAATGCGAAAATCTTAAACTCGGTGTAAGAGAGAGGATAGAGCAAGGAGTGAGGGAGGTGCAGGCAAGGATACAGATGGACAGACAGATATATTGATAGGTAGATAGAATGATACAGACAGGGAAACAAACCAATACAGATAGGTCGGCAGGTAAATAGACAAATATGAGAATAATACATCAGAAAGAATGTAAAAATCTTCAGCTCAGTGTAAGAGTAGGGAGTGAGAGGCTGGGTCAAGGCGTGAGGGAGGTACGAAGAAATAGCGAGTCTTGGAGTGCCTGCCAACATTTCTTGGACCAACAAAGGCCTCACTGACTCCATATGCAACCCTCTGGAAATTCTACAGTGAAACCCTGCAGTCAGACTCTGCAGTCAGACTCTGCAATCAAACTCTACAAGTAAACTCTGCTATCAGACTCTGCAGTCAAAATCTGCTATCAAACTCTACTATCAGACTCTGCAATCAAAGTATCCAATCAAACTCTGCAATCACACTCTGCAATCAGACTCTGCAGTCAAATTCTGCAATCAGACTCTGCAATCAGACTCTGCAATCAGACTCTGCAATCAGACTCTTCAATCAAATTCTGCAATCAGACTCTGCTATCAGACACTGCACTCTGACTCTGCAAACTCTGCAATCAGACTCTGCAATTAGACACTGCACTCTGACTCTGCAAACTCTGCAATCAGACTCTGAAATCATACTCCGCAATGAAACCCTGCAAAAACCCTGCGATCAAACTCTGCAATCACACTCAGCAATCAAACTCTGCACTCAAACTGCAATCAAACTGCAATCAAACTCTGCAATCATACCCTGCAATCAAACCCTGAAATCAAACTATGGAATCAAACCCTGCAATCAAACTCTGTAGTCAAAATCTGCAATCAAACTTTACAATGAAACCTTGCAATTAAGTTCTTCAATCAGTCTGCAATCAGCCTTTGCAAACTATGCTGTCAGCCTCTGCAATCAGCTCCTGGAATCAAATTCTGCAATCAACCTCTGCAATCAAACCCTGCATTCAGACCCTGTAATGAAACCCTGCAGTCAAACTCTGTAGTCAAATTTCGCAATGATTATTCGAGAAACATATGTGAAAAGGTTGCATAGTCTTTGTTGTGATTTTTTTTGTTATTTTATTGCGAATGTCTTTGCATACAATAGATAATTATATTTACTGGGAAAAATTAATTGAAATTAAGGAATATTCTAATAAAAACATAGTTGAATAAATTCGTGTAAACAGTAAGTTAAATTAATCACAGTACTATGAGAGAGAGAGAGAGAGAGAGAGAGAGAGAGAGAGAGAGAACGATTAATTACAACCTAACCCAAACTAATGTAATATTATGAGTTACTGAAGGGTAGAAGGACGAAACTTTTGAAGGCAACTGTATTCCTTTCAGGCAGGAGGAGGAGCAGTCCTTTTAAAGGCCTCTGTATTACTTTGAGATTCAAATATAGCGATTTTTTTTCTCAGATTATATAAATTGAAAGGCAGAGGTTTAAGGAAAAGCAAATAAATTTTTGACCGACTTAAAAAACAAATTTAAAAATGTGGCTTAAAGTAAAAATTAACAAAATTTAAACAGCAAAGGAAATCAGCCATCAAATAAAAAGTTAGAATGAAGTTAGAATGTTATAAACAACTGTGCAAGACTACAGTCCACGTTAGAAATACTTCATTCCTGCTGCATAAATATCTGACTATTGAATTTCTCTCTCTCTCTCTCTCTCTCTCTCTCTCTCTCTCTCTCTCTCTCTCTCTCTCTCTCTCTCTCTTTACGTATACATTCTCTAAGCTTAGTCGTTATCCCAGTTTTCCTCCTTGTAATTAATTTTCTTCTTTTCTCCTCCTCCCCCTCCTCCTTCGGTTTTTCTCTTTCTCTCCTTTCCTCATCTTCCTTTTCTTTCTCTCCACGATTTTTTCCTCCTTACGTTCTTCCCTCCCTCGTTTGTCCTGCATATTATAACAAGATGCGAGACATAATACGCAAGGGAGCTGAAAAAGGGAACTGAGAAAAAGTGGAGAAAAGGTGGGCGATAGAGAGAGAGAGAGAGAGAGAGAGAGAGAGAGAGAGAATGTGAACGAGCGAGGAAATGAGTAAATGGATCAGACAGAGACAGAAATATCGATTAATGAAGATAAGTATTAAGATAGGGAATTATATATCTATATGTATGTTTAACAGAGCCACGTTCCTTGTTTGTTTGTGCTTCAATTACGGCCAAACCAAGGACCAGAGACCCCCAGACCCATATATATTCTGAATTAGGGTGGCCCAAGGATGGTTTTAGGGGTGTCAAAATTCAGTTCTAGGCCATTTGAGGTCACCGGTGGAGTGGTCGCCTCTTTGGTCCAGGCAACGCCGGGTACCCCTGCAGCCCAATTTTTGGCATGGAGATTCACATGACCTCCAGTTCGGACATAGGCTATGTCAGGTTGACATCCGAGGTCATTTGAGGGCACCGGAAATTTTAAACAAGTGCACGCAAATACTGTGTGTTAGTCTGCGAAAGCTGAAATAGAAAGCTCCTGGACCTCTTATAATCCCTCTTCAAAAGCATAAGAGGTACATGGTCTTTCTGGAGTAGAAAGAAAAACTGAACTAGAACAAAAAGGATTAGAGTGTTAGCCTTTTTGACCCGGGCAACGCTGGGTACCCTTGCTAGTTGATATATATATATATATATATATATATATATATATATAAAGAGAGAGAGAGAGAGAGAGAGAGAGAGAGAGAATGATGAAACAAAACTACAATAGAATACTAACAAATTTCAATAAAGTCATATGAAAAGGATAGCAAACATAATGTAACCCCTTCATGCAAAAGACATATTTTTATATTCTTGCTACTGCATAATTATTTTATTATTCTGACGACAATTCACTCTCAGTAAAGGGGATAGGAATATTATACGTGAAAAATCTTCCTTGTTCTTTTTACTTTAACTTGGCCTAAAAGTAATATCTCGCTTCCTTGAATGCTACAATACATTAAGTGTAGAAAATAATACTAGTCATGAAGAAGTGCTATGGAGATGCTGTAGCGCCATAGTGTTGCCATATTTTACCCTTCAGTTACGTGAAATTATGCTGAAGAAGGACGATAATCTGGGCCAAGTTAAGATGAACAGAGAAAAACAAAGTACTCCCCTGACCTAAATAAAGAGTAAAAAGAGTATGAAGTAAAAACAATACAGATATAAAGAATAAAGTAAAGAGAGAAAAAAAAAGCTAAGAGTAAAGAATGAAGAGAGTAAAAATTAAAGTAAAAGGAGTAAAGATCAGAGTAAAAAGAGTAAAGATTGGAGTATAACGAACAAAGACTAGAGTAAAAAGAGTAAAGATTATAGTAAAACGAGTAAAGGTTAGAGTAAAAGAAGTAAAGGTTAGATTAAAAAGAGTACATATTAGAGTAACAGGAGTAAAGATTAATTTTATAAGAGTAAATATGAGAGTAAAAAGAGTAAAGATTAGCTTAAAACCGGTAAAGATTAGATAAAAAGATTATAGATTGCAGTAAAAAATTCAAAGATTAGAGAAAAAGAGTAAAGATTAGAGTAAAAGGAGCAAAAATTAGAGAGAGTAAAAATTAGATTTAAATGAATAAAGATTAGAATAAGAGGAGTAAAGATTAGTGTAAAAAGTAAAGATTAAGAAGAGTAATGATTTGAGTAAAAGAGTGAAGATCTGAGTAAAAACAAGTGCTTGTGGGCCCTTCGTGCCCAGTCGCACTTGCTCATGTGGAAGGCTCTCGCGCTGCACGCTCGCTTTCTCATCCTTTGCACTCGTTTCCTCGTGCTTCGAGCGCGCATTGCAATCATTTCAGGTAATCCGAGTCACGTTTATGTGCTGTTCTAGTCTAACAACCACCAAGGCAACAGCGCAGGAAATGCACAGAAAAAACGCTCAATTCGGCGGCTCTGATCGTCTAAAAAGTATTGGGTTGTGGCACACGGTTCGAGTAGACTCGATTTCTAAAAGTCCTGGTACCTAATGAACTGTTTTCTGAACCAAACTTTGATCGTTCTTAAGTGTAATAAAAAATCATCAGTCGAGAAAGCCATAAAAAACTGTACTGTGAACGCAACCCTAATTTCACGCACTCATGCCGGGAGCGGCGTTTTTTGGTCAAACTTTGATCGCTCATTAAATATAGTAAAAGTTTTTCAATCGTGATGGGACGAAGTTTTTCACATCAACAAATTTTCTGCGATTTTTGTGCCAATCTTGGTGCGATTTGAATGTGTAGTATCGGCTGCCCAAAACACACACACACACACACACACACACACACACACACACACACGCGGCTACTGCTATAGTATATTAGATTGTAAAAGTTAGAGTAAAAAGAGTAAAGAGCAAAGAGCAAAAATATAAATACATCTACTGGTTGAAGGGACCTAACGCTGCATCCTGTGAGGGGTGAAGGCAACTAAAAGGTATTAGTATTTTTCAATCCCTCCTCAGTAACGACCCCTTCTCTCCACTACACACTACTCTCCTTCATGTTCTCTTCAACCTTGTACTCTAACATTCCTCCTCCTCCTCCTCCTCCTCTTCTTCTTCTTCTTCTTCTCCGCCAGGCAAGGCTGCCGCACCACTCCTGAACATCCACACCGTCGCACTGTGCAATTTCGACGTTATGTCTACAGATGCCTCGTTAACACAGTGTACCGGTTCATAATGTCATGCCGTAGTTATTCGTTTAATTGAATACTTTCTCCTTCAGGTTATTCAAACTGGTAGCTTATAGATAAAGAATTATTGAATGTAATGTTTCCTTTCCAGTTTTTCCTATGAAATTTCCATGTCAGTTTATCCATGCTTCATGGTGGATTTTCTCACTTCTTCCAGGAGGGTTTGGAGGCGGGGGGGAGGCCTTCTTGCTGTACTATCGTTATCCTTCAGCATGTAGAGTTAGATTTTCTAGTCATAGTCTACTCAGTAACAAGTAGCCTCGAAAGGACCATAAGGTCTTTTTTTTTTTTTTTTTTTTTTTTTTTTTTTTTTTTTATGTGTCCGACTCTGGGCAAAGGCTTCAGGGCCTATATCTCGGGGGCAGTAGCCTATCCCAAGGCCCAGTAGTCCTCCTACACCTCCACATGTCACCACTTCGGCGCTAACACCCACCGTCCATATTGAATACATGCTAGGGCTGTCTCATACAGGACTGGCGTATTGGTATTAGCGGGGGTTCTTTTATGACATGTCGGCGGGTTGCCGTTTGCTTTCCTTTGTATCCTTTTGTATTCCTCCTCCTCCTCTTCCTCCCATCACATCCGTCCAATATCGACATTTTTAGCAGATGTTACACGGTATTAACACCCAAGTGGTAACATTTGAAGGTACTGTGCCACTTATTTACCGTAGGACTGCCGGGCCTCAGGTAGCGGACTGTCTTGTATATATGTACACACACACACACACACACACACACACACACACACACACACACACACACACACACACAAACACACACACACTAAGACGGTTCGCCATTCTGATCAGCCTTTACTTTGTCCTCTCTTCTCTCCCTCCCACCATCTCTCTCTCTCTCTCTCTCTCTCTCTCTCTCTCTCTCTCTCTCTCTCTCTCTCTCTCTCTCTCTCTCTCTCTCCTCAGAATAATAGTTCAAACATTACCCCTTAGTGTGAGCGGAATGGCAATACGGTAATAAATATCTTGAGTGTCCAAGTGAGGGATATTGATTTTTGAAGTGAATTATAAGACCGAGAGATATTGAGATGGAGTAAGATCAGTATTTTCGCTATGAATGTTTTCTACCATATTGTTAAACGAGAAATGATTTTATATGTTTTGTTGTAAGGGAGGCATTTTGCACATGAAAGAGAGAGAGAGAGAGAGAGAGAGAGAGAGAGAGAGAGAGACCGGCGCAGAATATATCACAAACATTTTCCCACCTCTTTCTGCTCAGGACTGTTAGGTCACTGAGCACCCAACAGAAATAGTTTGAGAGCAAGAAAATGACGAGATACTTGCAAACATTTTTCTTGACCACGACCAACGACTTCCCATAAGCGATACAAATTTCTGTCTTTATATCTATCTATCTGTCTTTCAATGTATCTATTCTTGTTTACGGATGTTTGTGGCAGTGGCCTAGAAAACATTTGAAAATTTTCGTTTTTTCTTCCGCTCAAAGTATGTGCATAGATGGACAGACAGATAGATAGGTAATGACAGGTAAAGAAGTAGATCGATGCATGTATACATAGACAGACTGACAGATAGAGAGACTGGCGGATACTGACAGACAATCATGTAGATAGACAAGACAGACAGACACCTACATAGACAGGTGAACAGATAAACATATAGCTACAAACATGTCAAGTACTGTATATAAAGAGAAATGCGAAAATCTTACACTAAGTGTAAGAAGAGTGAGTGAGAGGATCAGGCAAGGAATAAGGGAGATGCAGACAGATAAATATAGATAGATGGATAGAATGATACAGACAGGATAACAGACACACAAATACAGATAGACGGACAGGTCTTTAACGGATATAAGCATTATATATATAAAAAAAATGAAAATCTTAAGCTCAGTGTAAGAAGCGAGTGAGAAGCTCGGCCAGAAGGTGAAGGAGGTACAAAGAAGTAATGAGTCCTTGAACGCTTGGCAGCCTTTGTGGGCCAACAAAGACCTCACTGCCTCCATATGCAACCCTCTGGAAATTCTGCAGTGAAACCCTGCTGGCACTCTGCGATCAGACTCTGCAAACTCTGCAATTAGACTCTGCAGTCAGACTCTGCAATCAGACTCTGCAATCAGACTTTGCAATCAGACTCTGCAATAAGACTCTGGAAACTCTGCAATCAAACTCTGCAAACTCTGCAATCAGACTTTGCCGTCAAACCCTGTAATCAGACTCTGTAATCAAACTCTGCAATCAGACTCTGCAAACTCTGCAATCAGACTGCACTCAAACCCTGCAATCAAACTCTGCAATCAAACCCTTCAATCAAACTCTGCAATCAGACTCTGCAATCAAACTCTGCAATCAGACTCTGCAGTCAGACTGTGCAATCAGACTATGCAATCGAATCTCCCAACAAAACCCTGCAATCAAAAGCTGGAGTCAAACTCTGCGGTTGAACTCTGCAATCGAACTCTGCAGTCAAACTGCAATCCAACCCTGCAGTCAAACCTTGCATCAGAATTTGCACATTGCAATCAAACTTTGCAGTCAAACCCTGCAATTAAAATTTGAACATTGCAATCTAACTCTGCAATCATATTCGAAAAATATTTATGTAAGGGATGCATAGTGTTTATTGTGATTTTCTTTCCACTGAATGTCTGTGCATACAACAGATAACATTATTTATTACCAAACAATTTATCTAAGTTATTGAAAATTCTAATAATAAATGGATTAAATTAATCCTAATAAAAAGTTAAATAAATCTTGGTAATTTAAGAGAGAGAGAGAGAGAGAGAGAGAGAGAGAGAGAGAGAGAGAACATACAACTTTACCCAGACTAATGTAATATTTTAAGTTACTGAAGTGTAAGAAGAAGAAAGAAACTTTTTGAATGCGGCTGTATCTCTTTCAGGCAGGAGGAGGAACGGTACTTTTGAAGGCAACTGTATTTCTTTGAGACTAAAACATGGCAAATTTTGACAATCTACAATAAATCAAAGTCAGAGATTTAAGGAAAATCTAATAGATTTTAAAACGACTTAAAAATCAAACTAAAAATATGGTTAACGGAAAGAAAATTACACAATTTACATATCAAAGGAAATCAAAATTTTAATTAAAATGTTAGAATGAAGTTATAATCCAATGCACAACTGTGCAGGGCTACAGTACACGTTAGAAATACTGCATTCCTGCCACATAAATATCTGACCATTGAACTACCTCTCTCTCTCTCTCTCTCTCTCTCTCTCTCTCTCTCTCTCTCCAGACTCTGTAACACCGCCACACTTGCAATGTTGCACTTCACTGCACTGTCCTTGGGTTACATCAATACCAAGGATGTCAGACTTAACCCTTTCAGTTATGACGGATTTAGTCTTGTTTTTGTTCTTTCCGAAGAAATGAATATTTTATTAGTAAGATCTGATAAGTTCACTGTGTGTGTGTGTGTGTGTGTGTGTGTGTGTGTGTGTGTGTGTGTGTGAGAGAGAGAGAGGGAATAAAATAAAGGGGAGGGAGACAGGACATGAGAAGAAATGAAGAGGAAGAAGAGGAGAGAAAAAAGTAAGAAGGCAGACGAGGACAGGAGAAGAGCGGAGATAAAAGGAGGGAAGGAAGTGATAAGAAGAGGACGAGAGAAGAGAGGAGAGAGGGGAAAAGAGAAAGAGAAAGAGGAGGGAAGGGAGAAAAAGGGAGGAAGGAAGAAAGAGAGGGAAGTCAGTGCGCTTGTGTAGGATCTTTAAGTTGACGGTTTAATGCTGATTGGACAGAAGAGTAGAAGGAAGGACAGGAGGGAAAGAGAGAAGGAGGGGGGGGGGAGAAAGGGGAGGAAGAGAGGAAGGAGTGAAGGAGAGAAAGAAGAAGGAGAGAGAGAAAAAGAAGAGGATTAAGGGGGAGAAGAGGCAGACAAAAAGAAATGATTGGTAATAAGGTGGAGGAGAGAGAAAAAAAAAGGAGAAAAAGAGAAGAATAGAAAATGGAGAGGCAGGGAGAGAGAGAGAGAGAGAGAGAGAGAGAGAGAGAGAGAACAGCAGGAAAGGGGGTCTGAAAAAACGATCTGAAAAAATATGCAGGAGGAGCCAAAAGAAGAGGAGGGGTCTCTCTCTCTCTCTCTCTCTCTCTCTCTCTCTCTCTCGTCACTCTATCGGGTCTTGAAAGAGGAAGTGTCACTCAAGAGATGATGACATGGAGGAAGGAGGAGAAGGAGGAGGAGGAGGAGGAGGAGTAGGAGTAGGAGAAGGAAGAGGAGGAGGAGGAGGAAGAGAAGAGAGGAGGGAAGGAATGAGAAAGGAAGAGGAGGAGGAGCAGGGGGACAGGGAAAGAGGGAAAAAAATTAGGAGGTAGGGGAATGAGTTTAAAGAGAGGGAGAGAGGAGGGAAGGAAGAAAGGGAAATGGAACGAAGAGACTGATAGAGGAAGAATGAGGGAGGGAAAGGAAGAAGGAAAAGGAGAGAGAGAGAGAGAGAGAGATTAGGGAATGAAGGAGGAGAAGGAGAGAGAGATTACGGAAGGAAAGAGAAGGGAAGGGGAGAAGAATGCTAAAGGAGTACAAAAGAGTTCAAATGAAAACAAACAACAATAAACATAATGGCTCTTTCGAAAGTTTTTTGTTAAAGAGAAACCTATTACTATGATATCCGATTCTGTTGGTTAAACACAAGGATAGAACAGCTTGAAGGATGAAAGAAGAGGAATATGGACGGAAGGTGAAAGGGGGGGGAGATAGAGAGGGAAAGAGAGGGGAACGGAAATGGCATAGGAGGCGACGGGAAGGGAAGGACAGGAGAGAAGCGGAGGAGAAGGAAGGCGAAAAAAATGAAGAGAAGAGGAGGAGGAAGAGGAGGAGGAGGAGGAGAGAGAGAGGGAGGGAGGAAGGAAGGAAGGAAGGAAAGAAGTGAAGAGGTGGGAGAGGAGGAGGAGGAGGAAGGGAAGAAGGAAAGAAGAGAAGAGAAGGAGGAGGAGAAGGAAGGAAAGAGGAAATGAGAAGGGGGAAGTGGAAGGGAAGAAGGAAAGAAGAGAAGGGGAGGAAGAGGAGGTGGAAGGGAAGATAAGAAGAGGAGGAGAACGAGAAGGAAGGGAAGAAGGGAAGAAGAGAAGAGGAGGAGGAGAAGGAGGATTAGGAAGGGAAGAAGGAAGGAAGAAAAGAAAAGGAGAAGGAAGGGAAGAAGGAAGGAAGAAAAGAAAAGGAGAAGGAAGGGAAGAAGGAAAGAAGAGAACAGAATGAGGAGGAAAGAAGAAAGAAAAAAGTGAAGAGGAGGAGGAGTGTCACCCCAAAGTGGATGTCTCCAGATTCTTTAAACTAACTGTACAAATGACATACCAGAATGTACAAAGAAGGATACCCAAACAACCTTTGTATTTGCAATTAAAAATTTAATCCCGATATCAGATATAAACCCCATTTAAATTTACACAATTCCCTAATGGAACACATTTAGCTACATACGAAAGCATACAGTATATATCGGTATATATATATATATAAACCTCTCCCTACAACAGGGACTTAGCAACACACACACATACACAACACTAGAGGGAAACCAATTAGGATAACATACACCCAAATACCATACTTATTACTGTCCCACTTCAAAGCAACACCGCAGTCCCCCACACAATAACCCCCCTGGGACCTGAAACAGACTAACGGTGTATGAACTCGTACACCTCGCAGGGTATCAGCTACCTTTAAACTACCAGAGTCTCGGACTCTGATACAGCCAAATCTAGACACAATAACATAGCATATTAATACCAGACAATATGTAAATAACCAAAAGGATTGTGCTACCTGAGCTACACAACAACTGCTGCCCTTCCACCGCCTCCACTGAACACTGTCACTCGCACTGAATTACTCGACTGCTTTATAATCTCAGCACTTAACTGGGGATCCCCTTAGCCAATGTAAATCCCGTCATACACCCAAGGTTCACCATAACACTAGCACCAGTAACGAGGCAGCAGGAGGCGCGGCACAGTCCGGGCAACAGCTGGTATGGAACTGCCAGGCCACTCTTCCTTCTCTCTCTCCTCAGCTCGGTAACTGATTACCAAAATAGATTTGTATACATACGAGATACACCAAATCATTAACTAATGGTTCATACTTTTGCTTGCATTAAATAATTCCAAATACACACAACTCATTAAACTAACGAAAACCATTTGACAATATGAACAGAACAATTACTAAAGACTTATTAATCATTATCAGCTATTCTTCAAATATCTGAACCATCCAACCAATTTTGAAACAGGTACTCGACTCGTCTTCATAAAGCATACCGCCATAAATGAACCCTGGAAATATATATATGAAATAGTATCGAATTTATTAGACTACTCAAGGAAAAAAAAAAATCAAAACAAAACCAGCGGAAAAGTTGCTGACAATACCTCCCCATTTAAGAAGAAAATCTATTTTTCTTATTACATTCTGCTCAAGTAATCAGCTCCTACATTTTCACTACCCTTAATGACCTTCATATTCAACGTGTATGGCTGCAGAAATAAGGCCTATCTCATCAACCTCCCGTTAAGGTTCTTAGCGGATTGCAAGTACACAAGTGGCTTATGATCAGTTTCCAAATTAAACGGGTGCCCATACAAGTATGCCTCAAACTTTTTTACACCCCACACTAGAGCAAGACATTCTTTATCTATAACTGAGTAGTTTCTCTCCCTGGGTAACAGTTTTCTACTTGCATACGCGACAGGTTTCTTCACTCCATCTTGCTCCTGCAGTAGCACAGCACCCAGTCCTTGGTCAGAGGCATCTGTTCGTAGAGTAAAGGGCCGATTCATATCTGGCAGCAACAACACAGGATCTCTGGAGATACGCAACTTCAATGTTTGAAATGCATTATTTTCCCTATCAGTCCATTCCAACACATTTGGTTTCTGTTTCCTAGTTAGTTCAGTGAGGGGAGCAGCAATGGTTGAGTAGTGGGGAATAAACCTTCTATAATATCCACTAAGTCCAAGAAAAGACCGGAGTTCCTTCTTTGTCCTAGGTGTGGGAGCTTCATTGATACTGGTTACTTTGTCCTTCATTGGTTGAAGCCTGTCACCCCCACAACGTGGCCCAGATATTCCAAGCTGGCCATGCCCACATGGCATTTGGAGGGACGAGCTGTAATTCCTGCCTCTTTCAGCTTCCGTAACACCTCACCCAAAATGACCAAGTGTTCCTCCCACGTCTGTGTGTGGATTAATATGTCGTCCAAAAAGTGCTGTACTCCCGCCATACCTTGAAACACCTTCCTCATTAGCCGGTTAAAACTAGCTGGAGCGTTGACTAATCCGAAGGGGAGAACTTTGAACTGGAATAATCCTTTATCTGTTTGGAATGCAGTGTAGGGTTTACTATCCTCTTCTAGTGGGATCTGCCAGTATCCCTTACTCAAATCAATCTTCGTGAAAAACTTGCTTCCATTCAATACTCCAAAAATGTAATCTGGGTCAGCCATTGGTTCACAATCAAAAACAGTTAAGGCATTCAATTTCCTAAAGTCCAGACATATGCGGTTGGACGAATCTTTCTTTTGACTACCACCATTGGTGTTGAAAAAGGCGAGTTAGAAGGCTCAATGATATCCCATTTTTTCATCAGTTCTATCTCCTCATTTATGGATTCTCTTAAAGCATATGGAATGGTATAGGGTCGAGATCTCACTATCTGTAGTTGGGTTAGCTCTATCTTATGCTCAAGCAAAGATGTCAAGCCAGGTTTACTGGACAATACTGGACTATATCTTTGCAGAAGTTCTCTTACTTTGGTTTGCTGCTCCGTAGATAGATATGGGTTGATGTGTACATCGGTGTAGGACTCCTTACCCTGTAACCCGGGCAGAACCAAATCTTCACTCCCGTAGTCTTCCTCATCTTCGATTACAGCCCCAACATCATCTGTTCCTGAATTACCATTCTGCCTGGTGAAATAATACTTGAGCATATTGGCATGAAACACTTTAAATTTCCCATTAATTTCTATTTCGTAATCCATTTGACCTTTCCTACGTTGGATGGTGTATGGACCTTTCCACTGTAGAAGCAATTTATTATTTGCAGTTGGGAGCAAAACCAATACTTTGTCCCCAATAGAAAACTTTCTCTCTTTGGCATTCCTGTCAAAATAACGTTTATACTTAGTTTTTGACTTTTCCAGCTGTTCCTTTGCTAGTCTACACGTCTCCTCCAATCTTTCTCTCAGGTTAAAAACGTATTGGTAGCTAGTAAGCACTTCTCCTTCCTGTTTTTCCTTGTCCCATAGCTCCCTCAAAATACTAAGGGGGCCCCTGACTGTCCGCCCATACAAAAAGTTCAAAAGGGGAGAACCCTAGGCTAGCCTGGGAGCCTCCCTGTAGGCAAAAAGAACAGCGGGAAGGTACCTATCCCATAACTTTGGCTGTTCAGCACAGGTTTTTCAACATATGCTTAAGTGTTCCGTTATACCTCTCAACCAGTCCATTTGCCTGTGCATGATAGGGAGTAGTGGGAAGATGACGAATGGAAAGCAACCTCCTTACCTCTCCCATCATATCAGAAGTGAATTGAGAGCCTCTGTCAGAAACAATTTCTTCTGGTACACCCACCCGTGAAAATATCTCCAGCAGAGCCTCTGCCACGGTCTCTGTGTCCACCTTACTCAATGCCACTGCTTCAGGATATCGAGTGGCATAATCCACCGGGTCAAAATGTAGCGCTTACCGGACTCACTTCTGGGTTCAATGGGCCCCACCAAATCCACTGCCACTCTCTGAAAGGGTGTATCAATCAAGGGAACCTCACCTAATGGTACTTTACCCACCTTCCCTTTGGGAACTGTACGTTGGCAAATGTCACAGGATAAACAAAATCTTTTAACATCAGCCCCCATTCCAGGCCAAGCAAACTCCTGTTCTATCTTTCCCAACGTTTTATCACTTCCCAAATGTCCTCCAAAAGGCGATTCATGGGCAATACTCATCACCATCTCTCTAAATTTCGTAGGTAAAACCAATTGTTTTATATCCTTCCCTTGAACACACTTTGTCCTAAATAACAAACCCTTTTCCACAGAGAAACTAGCTTTCTTAACGGTTTGAAACCCAGAATGGTTATCTTGTGCATATTTGAGCCAACAGCGTAATTGTTCGTCATCCTGCTGGGCCTCCTTCATGTCTTGTGCATCCAGTTGCAAGTTGTCCACAACTTTTAACTTCTTTGTGGTACGAGTTCTCTGGGATGCTGCCCTGGTTGCAACGGCATGGCTCTCTAGTAGACTTTCTAATTTTGTAGCACCTGCAATATTCCCAATTATTAATTCATAAACTGGATCATCCATGCAAACTGCCTCCACTTGTCCCGTGTAGTATGGAGTTTGAACTTCAAATTTTGCCAGAGGATGCTGTTCCACCTGTCCATTGACGAGTCTCACCTTCCTTTGCTGTCCCGTGAAGCACTCATTCGGTACCAGTCCTTTCTTTACTACTACCGTACTGCATCCCGTGTCGCGCAGTACATCCACCGCATGGCCACACACAAACCCTTTGGACACTGGCATCCTCGCTAAAGCACTCACTACGTCTACTGTCTGTCCACACAGTTGATTCCTGGAAGTCTCGTCCTCACTGCCTGGGTTAGAATCAGTCTCTGTACAGAGATTCACTTGTGGTCGACTCCTGTAACCTGTACTCGCATTACATTGTCGTGCCTGATGACCTGGTTTCCCACATTTGAAACACAATCCTTTCTCTACAAACAATGTCCTCTTATTACTTTGTTCCTCACTGTGTTGCACTGCAGCATCAGGTTTCTTTACCCCTGAAGAGGAGCAGCATGGTGTACGGGCATTCTGTAGTAATCCACCATGAGCTCGGACAAAACCTTCTGCAAGATTTATCATCTCCTGCAGGTTCTGTGGTGTTCGTTCTCGTAGATATACCTGCAAGTTTTTTCCACAACAATCAAGAAATTGTTCTGCTACAATTAATTCACACACCCCTTCGAATGATTTATCTGTATTAGATAACTCTATCCACCTGCTTAACAAATTTTGCAGCCTAGTTATAAATTGTGATACTTTCTCAAAACTTTGTGGTTTTGCCGTACGAAATCTCTTCCGAAATCCTTCTTCCGTGCACTCAAATCGGTCCATAAGAGCAGTCTTAACACACCCATAATGCACAGCTTCCTCCGCATTGAGTCTTGAATACACCTCCAGTGCAAGGCCCTTTAGATAGGAACTGAGTAACACTGCCCACCTATCCTCTGGCCATCCCACAGCCCTAGCAAAAATTTCAAATCGTCGTATATATGAATCCATGTCATCCGTTTTCTCGTCAAAAGGTGGCAGTGAAGGACCTTTAACTTGCATCTGTACCAACGACGGCTCTAACACTTCCGCCACCCCCTCCTGAGTTGACTGAGTAACCATCTGACCCCTAGTCTGAGCAAGTCGCTCTTCCAAGTCCAATCGCTCTTTTAATTGTCTTAGCCTCTCTTGCTCCATTTCTAATTGGTCCTTGTCCTCCTGTCGTCGTTCTGCCCTTTCTGCTCTCCTATTCTGTTCAACGTAACTTCTTTCAGCTTCAATAAAACTTCTTTCAGCTTCAATAAATTTTCTCAGCTCTTCTCCTTCATATCCCAACTCCTTTCCTAAACTGACCAAAGTCCCAAGGTCAGACATTTTGAGGTTAATACTGTCAGCACTCAAACCCCACAAATCCTCTTTGTAAATTCTGGTATCCTGGCGAGGTCGCCATATGTCACCCCAAAGTGGATGTCTCCAGATTCTTTAAACTAACTGTACAAATGACATACCAGAATGTACAAAGAAGGATACCCAAACAACCTTTGTATTTGCAATTAAAAATTTAATCCCGATATCAGATATAAACCCCATTTAAATTTACACAATTCCCTAATGGAACACATTTAGCTACATACGAAAGCATACAGTATATATCGGTATATATATATATATATAAACCTCTCCCTACAACAGGGACTTAGCAACACACACACATACACAACACTAGAGGGAAACCAATTAGGATAACATACACCCAAATACCATACTTATTACTGTCCCACTTCAAAGCAACACCGCAGTCCCCCACACAATAACCCCTGGGACCTGAAACAGACTAACGGTGTATGAACTCGTACACCTCGCAGGGTATCAGCTACCTTTAAACTACCAGAGTCTCGGACTCTGATACAGCCAAATCTAGACACAATAACATAGCATATTAATACCAGACAATATGTAAATAACCAAAAGGATTGTGCTACCTGAGCTACACAACAACTGCTGCCCTTCCACCGCCTCCACTGAACACTGTCACTCGCACTGAATTACTCGACTGCTTTATAATCTCAGCACTTAACTGGGGATCCCCTTAGCCAATGTAAATCCCGTCATACACCCAAGGTTCACCATAACACTAGCACCAGTAACGAGGCAGCAGGAGGCGCGGCACAGTCCGGGCAACAGCTGGTATGGAACTGCCAGGCCACTCTTCCTTCTCTCTCTCCTCAGCTCGGTAACTGATTACCAAAATAGATTTGTATACATACGAGATACACCAAATCATTAACTAATGGTTCATACTTTTGCTTGCATTAAATAATTCCAAATACACACAACTCATTAAACTAACGAAAACCATTTGACAATATGAACAGAACAATTACTAAAGACTTATTAATCATTATCAGCTATTCTTCAAATATCTGAACCATCCAACCAATTTTGAAACAGGTACTCGACTCGTCTTCATAAAGCATACCGCCATAAATGAACCCTGGAAATATATATATGAAATAGTATCGAATTTATTAGACTACTCAAGGAAAAAAAAAAAATCAAAACAAAACCAGCGGAAAAGTTGCTGACAAGGAGGAGGAAGAAGAGGAGAAAGGGAAAAAGGAAAGAAAACAAGAGGAGGAGGAGGAGGAGTAGGAGGAGAAAGAAGGAATGAAGAGAATAGGAGGAGGAGGAGGAAGGGAAAAAGGAAAGAAGAGCAGAGGAAGAGAAAGAGGACGGGAAGAAGGAAAGAGGTGAAGAGGAGGATGGAGAAGGAGAAAAGAGGAGAGGAGGAGAAGGATGGGAAGAAGAAAGGAAGAGAAGAGGAGGAGGAAGAAGGGAAGAAGGAAAGAAAAGTAAACTAGGAAGTGAAAAATGGAGGAAGAGAACAAAAAATGGGATGATGGTGGAAAAGTAAATAAGGAAGAAAAGGGAAATAAAGTAGGAGGAAGGGGAAAAGGAAGAAGAGTAAAGCAGGTAATAAAGTAAATGTGGAAGTTAGGCAGAGAGAAAAGAGAAAAAACTGATGTTTTTAAAAAGATAAGTAAAAGTGAGAGAAAATGATGACTGTGAGCGGACGTAGTTGTAGTGAAGTGGTGATAATGACACACACACACACACACACACACACACACACACACACACACGGGTGGGGGGAAGAAAATAACTAGCTAAAACAAGAGGGTGGCATGAAGTTAAGACATTCCAAGAAAAAAGGTGTTCGAGAAGAAGAAAACAGCATCAGCAAAGACAGATGACATGACACTGTTTCTAGGACAGGCTTCTGCCACAACACACCACACCATCACCACACAGCCCACCACACCACCACCACACAGCCCACCACGCCAACACCACACAACCCACCACGCCAACACCACACATCCCACCTCACCCCACCCTGCCCTTCCCCACCATACCATACGCTATTGGTTATCAAATGGCAGACCTCAATTCGAATCCGGACCCTGACGAGCTTTGGTATGGACCCCAGCGACTTCCATCACTAAGTATTCATTGTCCCCCTCAAATTAAAATGTTGAAATACTATAGAACTTTGGATGAATTTCGCCCAGAATACTACTCAAATAAATTTTACTTCATCTGGCCACCATTATAAATTATGTTTAGCTGCTGGAGTAATACAAACCTGCCCATTTCGTGGCTATAATGCAGACTAGTGAGACTAATGATTAACAAGGAGGCCACTATTTTTTCCAGCTATTCTAGGTGCTCACAAAACCCATAGTAACGAGAGTTTCATATTCCTAAATAGCATATTATCAATGTCATATCTTCAGGATTAAACACTGGTAACAAGAGAACAGGAGTTCTCGCCGCAAGAACACTGTATTTAACAAGCTGCACTGCACGTATCCACACACCGTTGCCATTAGCCTGTTCAAATAATGAATTGACAGAGGGGTACTGACAGTTGTTAGACTGTTCACTGGTACACGGTATGGTGCTAAAGTGATGGTGGCAGTGCTAAAGTGACAATTATTATGTACGGAAGGCAATAGCAATTTGTTCAACAGAAGAGTTTCATTTTGTATTTTTGAGAAGTCAGGAGTGTGAAGAGTAGACTCCTTTGTCTTACATAACAACCTTACTAACAGGAGAAGAGAAAATCTATCTTAAACCTCATTTTTAATGTGGTCAGGGTATTAACTTTCAGCACAGTCCCAGTGTATTAACATAAATGAAAGTATTACATTCCATTAGTGATATTAAATACAACAATTTTCATCCTGACCTCTGCCACAAAAGAAGGTAATATGATTTGATCTTCAAAGAAAGTAATTGAGGTACTCTGTCATACACCATCCAACTACACCCAACCACACCACATCACACCAGACCACACCACACCCCATCTCACCCAACGCTACCATACTATACTCCATCCACTCCACCCAACCACACAACACCACACCACACATCCCCACCCCACCCCACCGAAACATACCACACCACACCTTCCCACCCCACCCAACCACACCACACCACGCTTCCCCATCCCACCCCAACCTACCCCACCATACCATACACCATCCCACCCCACCCAACCACACCACACCACACCTCCCCACCCACCCCACCCAACCACACCACACCACACCACACCTCCCCACCCACCTCACCCAACCACATCACATGACACCCAACCCTACCCCACTCAACCCCACCAAACCATACACCATCCCACCACACCTCACCCAACCACACCACACCTCCCCACCCCATCCCACCCAACAACACCTCCCCATATCCCACCCAACCACACCACACCACACCCCACCACACTCCACCCAACCCCACCATACCATACACCATCCCACCCCACCCCACCCATCCACACCACACCTCCAAACATCACCCCACCCAACCACACCACACCACACCCCACCCCACCCAACCCCACCATACCATACACCATCCCACCATACCCAACCACCTCACACCACACATCCCCACCCTACCCCACCGTACCATACACCACCCCCCTCCATCCAACCACACCACACCACACATCCACATCCCATCCCACCCTACCACACCACACCACACATCCACATCCCACCCCACCCAACCACACCGCACCACACATCCACATCTCACCCCACCCTACCCCACCATACCACACACCATCCCACCATACCCAACCATACAACACCGCACTTTCCAACCACACCCAACCACACTGCACCACACCTCCCCATCCGTCCCAACCCAACCACACTGCACCACACCTCCCCATCCGTCCCAACCCCACCCCACCATACCATACAACATTCCACCCCACCTAACCACCCCACACCACACCATCCCACCCCACCTTACCCCAACCCTACCCCACCATAACACACTATCCCACCCCACCCAACCATCAAACACCAAACCTCCCCATCCCACCCCATTACACCCTACCCCACCATACACCATTCCACACCACCCAACTACACCACACCACACCTCCCCATCTAACCCCACCCCACCCTACCCCATCATACCATACATCATCCCACGCCATCCAACCACACCACACCACACCTCCCCTCCCCATCCCACCCTACTTTACACCACCATACCATTACACCATCCTATCCCACCCGAGTATATCACATCACACAACACCACACCACACTCCACCACACTCACCCAACTACACCACAGCACCACACTCCACCCCACTCACCCAACCACACCACAGCACCACACTCCACCCCACTCACCCAACTACACCACAGCACCACACTCCACCCCACTCACCCAACTACACCACAGCACCACACTCCATCCCACTCACCCAACTACACCACAGCACCACACTCCACCCCACTCACGCAGCTACACCACAGCACCACACTCCACCACACTCACGCAGCTACACCACAGCACCACACTCCACCCCACTCACGCAGCTACACCACAGCACCACACTCCACCCCACTCACCCAACTACACCACAGCACACTTCCCTCCCTCCCCCTACTCTTCTCCCCTCTCTTCCCACCGACACATAATTCAGACAGGCAATTAACAGGTCGTCATAACTACCCAGGGAGCAATCACACGAGACGACTAACGAGGCCAACCACCACCACCACAATTAGCGGGTCATCTTCATTAGCATCATCACTGTCATTAGGATTATTATATTCGTCACTGTCATTCCCAATATTATTACAGTTATTTTCAGCATCATCATTAGTATGATCACTATCATCCTTATTTTGATCATTATTATCCTCATCATCATTAGACAGTGTCGCCTTTACGCTTTCACTGTTCTAAAACATCACCGCCTCCTCTTCCACCTCCTCCTTCTCATCATCATTATCATCAGCATCGTCATCATTTTCATTACCATTACGATCATTGCATATACAATTATTGTTAGAAATATCGTTTTATCATTATTATTATTATTATTATTATTATTATTATCATTATTATTATTATTGTTATTATTATCATTACGATTATTATTATTATTTCATTTGTTTTATTATTATTATTAAAGAAGGAAAAGTTGAGAAGATTAATCAGAGAGAAAACAGTGAAACACTGATAAGAGGGATTATTAAGGGTGATTAAAGAAAGAAAAACAAAAGGAGAGAGAGAGAGAGAGAGAGAGAGAGAGAGAGAGAGAGATTAACGTGCTGGTGTGGGCTTGCACCTCGTTACTGCCTTTATAAAGTCCATTAATATTGGTAACGGTGAGACACTTCGACAGGCGATGTTAATAATGTTACTTTACTGCTGTGTGTGTGTGTGTGTGTGTGTGTGTGTGTGTGTGTGTGTGTGTGTGTGTGTGATATTAAACATGGAATAAGAGTCACGCCACACCTGTTATGTTTCAAATTTTTTCACACTGATGGTTTGCAGTTACCTGGCATTAACTCCACTCTGTTGCAATGTCGTCAGTGTTGCAGGTATACAGACTTTTTTTATTGCAATGCTTTAATTTTCAAGAAATTTGTTTTGCATTTGGTTGTATCTGTGTATATTTACCGAGTGCAAAATTATTAACTCATTTACACACACACACACACACACACACACACACACACACACACACACACACACACACACACACACATAATGAAACTTCTACATTTACACGCAAATCCAAACGTGCAATACCCCGCCACATACATAATGAAACTTCCATCATTACACAAGAAACCAGGCGTACAATAACACACACACACACACACACACACACACACACACACAACCACAGCCAATACCACCACAACTACCAGCAACACCCAAAATCACAACCAACCCCAACTACCCACAATCACGACCACCACATCTATTGCCACGACCACTGCTACCACAAGTACCATCACCATAACGATTAAATACAACCACAACCGCCATCCACTCAGCTACCCAAACGAGCAGGCAATAAATCAGTACTAAATAAAGGAAGGGCGTCATTAATCAGTTGCTATCGATAATTACTGATAGTGAGATAAGAAGAGGCTGGGTGAGGATGTCACACGTAGTTTTGTTATTATCAGTATCTGTGTGTAGGAGTGTTTTACTGTTCCCTCTGTGTTGGCCTTTATTTTGTACTTTATTTTATCTAGGTTTTAGCCTTCTTTTTTCGCTCTGAATTTCTGTTATCCATTCATCAATATATCAGTCTATATTTCAACCTGTTTCATTAGTGTTTGCTCACCTATCTATCTATCTATCTGTACCTTCTACTTTATTCACCTGTATTCCACCTCGCTTTCTATCTTCTAATATCCTCTATCTACCTACCCACATATCAATCTATCGATCGAACTGTCTATCTAAATATACAAGTACTTTTCGTTTTCACTTAACCTTAATTCATGTTCTTTTTTGCATTCGTTTTTCTTCGTATTTATTCACTTCTCTACCTTATTTATCAGCAATGCACTTTACATTCATATCCGCTTACTTTTTTCTATGCTGTATTTTAGGCCTGCTTATTTCTTTACTTACTCTTCAGTCTGTCACCATTATAAGTGCGTTAGCAAAGCAAGAGCAGGTGTTGTTTTGAGCGACGTGTGTGTGTGTGTGTGTGTGTGTGTGTGTGTGTGTGTGTGTGTTGTAGCTGTCAACAACCTCATCAAAGTTGAATAAAATTGATTGTATATATATATATATATATATATATATATATATATATATATATATATATATATATATATATATATAGTATATATATATATATATATATATATATATATATATATATATATATATTACAATCTAATTCCTTTGTTAATGCAAAAAATACAATTAAAATTGGTAACTGGAATGTGAGAACGCTAAATCATGACGGTAAAATCGATGAGTTAGTGAAGGTTTTTCAAAATTACGGACTTGATATTTGTGCTCTAACAGAAACTAGATTAACTGGAGTCGATAAGTTGGATTTGGAGGATGGTATACGTTTATTGATATCTGGCCGACAGGATGGAATGCATTATCAGGGAGTAGGATTGTTGCTGGGTTGTAAGGCAAATAAGGCTTTATGTGAGTGGGATCCTATAGATGAGCGATTGTTATACGCACGGTTTAAATCAAATCATGGCAACATCAGTCTGTTTGTGTGTTATGCACCTACTAATGATGCACTCGATGAAAGGAAAGACACATTTTATGAAAAGTTGCAAGAAGGAGTAGGAAGGGTACCTAGACATGATGTTTTGATCTGCGTTGGAGACTTTAATGCAGTAATGGGCTGTTCAAATGAGGGATTTGAGGCATGTATGGGTAAGATGGGAGTTGGTAGTAGGATGAGTGAAAACGGAGTGAGGTTTGGAAGCTTCTGTCTAGCAAATGACTTAGTCATCGGGGGCACACTCTTTCAGCATTGCAATATACATAAGACAACTTGGGTGTCGCCGTGTGGAAAAATATAAAAATCAGATTGATCACATCGCTATCAGTAGGAGGCATAGAAGTTCTCTGCTAGACGTTCATGTTAAACGGGGAGCGGATATTGGTAGTGACCATCAACTCAGCATTGCAAAAATAAGGTTTAAACTTAAAAATCAGAAGAAGGAAAAATCTGGTGTTGGTAGATACGATATTGTTAAGCTTAGAAGGGAAGGAGAAGAAAAGGAGGAATTCAGATTAGAATGCAGAAATAGGTTTTTGGTGTTGGAAACGTTGGAAGAGGGGGAGAGAAGTGTAGATGAGATGTGGGAGGATGTGAACAAAGTTTTGCATGAGACTGCTGAATGTACGATTGGAAGGAGACATAGATTCAGGAGAAAGAAATGGATATCAGAGGAAAAGTGGGATATGATAAAAAAGAGAGGTGAGGCTAAATTGAGGAGTGAGATGCAATGCGTTGATGAAAGAGAGATTGAATTAGCAAGAGCTGCGTACTGGAGTTTGAATTCAGAAGTAAGAAGGTTAGCTAGGAGAGATAAAAGAAGATGTGTGGATGAAAAGGTTGCAGAGACTGAAATCTTAATAAACAAAAATGATGGACAGAGTCAAAGAATAGCATATGAATCGATTAGAGAACTGAGTGGTAATGCAGGTAAACGTAAGGAAATACCAGTTAGAGACAGGGAAGGAAATTTATTGACCAAAGATGGAGATATTAAAAATAGATGGAAAGAGCATTTTGAGACAGTTCTTAATAGACCAATACCACCAGAAGAGGATATACCGTCTGCTCAGGAAGATTTAAATATAGAAACAGGAGAGTTGAGGCTTGCAGAAGTGGAGAAAGCAGTAAAACAGTTAAAGAATAATAAGGCACCAGGGGAGGATGGTTTATTTCCGGAAATGTTTAAAGTGGAGGGGGATAGATTAATAATGATCTTGACCAAGCTATTCAATAAGATATGGGTGACGGGGTTACTACCATCAGTTTGGAAGAATGGTGTAATTGTTAAAGTTCCGAAGAAGGGAGACCTGAGTGAATGTGGTAATTGGAGGGGAATCTCTTTGTCACCGATAGCTTTGAAAGTTTTCAATAGAGTGTTGTTAAATAGGTTGGAGCCGGTGGTTGAGGGTATTCTGAGGGATGAACAGGCTGGTTTTAGAAAGGGACGTGGTTGCAATGATCAGATCTTTATAGTTAGGCATCTGATGCAGCAAGTTAATGAAATGAGAGTACCGTTAAGTCTTTGTTTTGTTGATTTTGAAAAGGCTTTTGATAGTGTTTCGAGAGAGACTATGGGGAAGATCATGAGACATTATGGAATACCAGAGGAGTTTGTGAGGGTCATTATGAACATGCATGAGGACACATTTTGTAAAGTGATGGTTGATGGTTGTCTGAGTGATTCGTTTGAAGTCAAGTCCGGAGTAATTCAAGGTGGTGTTCTATCGCCTTTACTATTTATATTGGTCATTGATTACATTATGAAACGCGTTGGAACAGAAACCGGTGCAGGTATACTTTGGGGAGAGAACAGGAAACTTTTTGGATTTAGATTATGCAGATGATATAGTTTTGATTTGTGATGGGCCAGAAGAGATGCAGAGAGTGTTGGACTGTTTGGTGAGAGTGAAGGTCGCAAGGTGGGTTTGGTTATTAATTGTGGAAAAACTGAAATAATCAATATGAATATGGAAAATGCGCAGGAATGTGTAATTGGAGGTATGGTTGTAAAGCAAGTTGATAGGTTTAAATATTTAGGTACTTATTTAGCCAAGGATGGTTCTTGGAACTTTGAATTCGAGGAAAGGTTAAAGAAGGCTAATCAGGCAATGGGAATGCTTAAAAATATTTGGAATAATAACAATTTTTCTGTGCATACAAAAATCAAACTTTATAAGGTAATGGTTAGGAGTATCTTAATTTATGGACACGAGTCTTGGTACAGCACAGTGACTATGGAAAATAAATTCTTGGTGTTTGAAAACAAAGCACTTAGAAGAATATTAGGAGTTAAGTGGTGGGAAAGGATACCAAATAGTAGAATTAGAGAAATAACGGGAGTGCAGCCGGTCGATGAATATGTTAGGTTCTCACGATGGAAGTGGCTAGGACATGTGTATAGGAGACAGGGAATAGTACGAGGTACACCAGGGTGGGTGGCACTTGGTAGGAGAGGTAGAGGAAGGCCAAAAGAGACGTGGGTGAGGACAATGAGACGGGAAGCTGGAGATGAGTGTTGGGGAGATCTTGAGGAGTTAGCACAAGATAGGATGTGGTGGTGTGAGTTCATCGAGGCCCTATGCATCCCCGAGGGTGCTACAGGAAATGATTGATTGATATATATATATATATATATATATATATATATATATATATATATATATATATATATATATATATATATATATATATATCTATATATATATTTATATTTATATTTATATATATATATATATATATATATATATATATATATATATATATATAGAGAGAGAGAGAGAGAGAGAGAGAGAGAGAGAGAGAGAGAGAGAGAGAGAGAGAGAGAGAGAGAGAGTGAGAGCATTCAAAAAGTACAACACCCACATCCTAAAATCGGTCAGTGGTCCCAACCTGTGACTTTACCGTGTGATCTTGACCTTCCAGTAACTGTTCTTAAAATAATATGCCTTCATCCTTCGCTGACCCTCAACCCATCCACCAAGTCTGGTTTAAATCGGACCAAAACTCTAAGCTGACCTTGACCTTTGACCTACTTTTCCTTAAATGGCCTCGCTTCATTCTCAACTGACCTTCCAATCCTCACACCAAGTCAGATTAATATCGAATGAAAAGAGTCTGAGTTATAGGGTTAAAAATCCTACATTCCCCTGTTACTTTAAGCTTTTAAAATCGAAATACGCCACCTTTGTCTGTGTATTCATGTGCTTGTTTTTTTTTTTTTTTTGTATCCTGTTCTGGCCCGCCATGGCGAGCGAATGTTCTAGATTTATAGATTGTTTTTTTCGGTCACTGTATTCTCTCTCTCTCTCTCTCTCTCTCTCTCTCTCTCTCTCTCTCTCCAGTCAGAGGAGACGCATATATACGAGTATCAACTTCGTGGACTTTTTTTTGCACTACACAGGATGCGAGAATTTAGGAGAATGAGGTGAGGGAGAGGGAATGGGGAAAGGGAGGGTGGAGAGGAAGAGGAAAATGGAAGGATGGAGAGGAAGAAGAGGGGGAAAGGGAGGATGGAGAGGGGGGAGGGGGAAGGGAGGATGGAGAAGGGGGAGAGGAAAGGGAGGATGGTGGAGGATAGAGAGAAGGGAGGATAAAGGGGTAGAGGGGGAAAGGAGGATGGAGAGGAAGAGGGCAAAGGAGGACGGAGACAAAGAAGGAGGAGAGGGAGGATAGGGAGAAGGAGAAGAAATGATGGTGAGAAAGAGAGGAAAGGAGGAGGAGGAGAGAGGATGGAGAGGAAGAGTTGAAAGGGAGGGAAATGGGAGTGGGGGGGATGTGAGACGTGGGGGAAGGGTAAGAATGAGAAAGAGAAAGGGAGGAGAATGTGTAGGGAAGGGAGGACAGCAGGGAATGAAGAGCAGGTGTGGAGTAAAGAATGAGAATGCACTTGGCTGTTAGGAGAGGAGAGAGAGAAGAGGAGAGAGGAGAAGAAAAGAAGAGAGGAGAGGTGAGGAGGAGAGGGAGAAAAAATAGAGGCATAGAAGAGATGAGAGGATGAGAATACGTGAGGAGTGAGTGATGAAGCAAGGAGATGAGAAAATAGAAAAATGAGAAGGAAATTTGGGGGAGGGGGAGAAACAAGAGAGTCAAGGGGAGCTATGAAGGGTGGAGAGAGAGAGAGAGAGAGAGAGAGAGAGAGAATCATTATTTAAATATGAATGCATGTACAGTACAGTACGAATGTTTTTTAATATATATATATATATATATATATATATATATATATATATATATATATATATATATATATATATATATATATATATATATACACACACACACACTTCCCTGCATATATACACACACACTTTCATGCATAGGTACATATATATATATATATATATATATATATATATATATATATATATATATATATATATATAAACCATAACCATGAAGTAAAAAAGTCACATCACTCTGATTAGTCCGGTCTCTCTCAAGAAAGCCATCAACTTATCAGTCATGACAATGTCCCCATCACCCAGGATGGTGAAAAGGGTGAAGAGGACGTCTGCTGTGCCGCAGTAATTTATAAGCGAAGCCCTTTCACGAATAAACTGCAGACAGCGCAGGATGATATGACTGCATCACAGTTGTCACATTGCGGTGGGAATCGTTCTTCCATGTAAGGTTTCATGTGAGTTAGGATGATGGCATTAAGCCGCAAACGAACCAACACTTTTTTTTCCAGGCGAATGGGACGGTTGGCAGTCCCAGTCGCCCAGGTACGGCTTACAAGTTCGAATATTTAGTCTGGTCCACTGACCTTGCCACAAAAGATTTATTGATTTTTTTGCGAGAGACAGACTCGACCGTAGATCACGAGGAATGTCCCAAGTCTCCTCGAGCTCAACAGTCGACTTTGCAAGTAAGTCAGCCTGCTCAATACCGTAGGTGCAACAATGACCAAGCACCCAGATCAGCGTGAATGAGTTGTTGCATGAATGCAGCTTATTAACAATGCGGCCCTGGATCTCGTGCGAGTCTGTAGTGCAAGATGCAATTGCCTGAAGGGCTGATTTCGAGTCTGAAAATATAACAAATGAGTCATGCTGAGAATTTTGAGCAAAGTCTATGGCTTTGTCAATAGCAAAAAGTTCGGAGGTAAACACAGATGTATGAGCCAGCAACCAATACCCGAGGGCTTATTCAGTCGACCACACACTAGCACCCACACATTCACTCGCCTTGGAGCTGTCGGTGTACAATTGGTGAGACCCCAAGTGACGAATGATGATATTACGAAACAAGTGGTGGACCTCCACCTCCGGCGCCTTGGTCTTTGGTGCTGGGAGCCATGATACATCAACAGTAAATCTCCCAAGGCGCTGTATTTTTAACCCGCGCCGTCCCGAGGACGTACTTCCACGTCCTCACGTTTTGTCACAGCTAATCCCAAGGACGTACTTCAACGTCCTGCAATTGCAAGGTTCATAATTTCCACAATTTTCAATTTTCGCGAGTCATTTTTGGTACGAATACACGGGACACCTGCCTCAACAAGATGCCAGGCAGAGACAATGCCTTACCCAGCATGACCTCCTCCCCCCCCTGCATGCCCTTTTCTCAGCAATTCACCTGTTATCAGTGACCTGGCCAGTATAGCCATGTCATGCCACGGTACGAAATTCAGGGCCAGAGTGATTCCCCAATCAATGACAATGTGGAGGACAAACTTTACATAGCATTAGAGGAAGAAACAGTTAGAAATGATGATCAGGTAATGTGGCAAAAAAAGGTCAGGTATTAGTGAGTGAAACAATGCTTATAATGCCTATATTACTGCTTGAAAACCAATATACTTTTGTACTACATATAAATTCGTAACAGTAAATAAATAAATACCATTTATGAGTGGTGTGAAATAGTTATCCTCCCATAGAACTCGTTTTCTTTGGCGCCAGCCTGATAGAAAACCCAGTAAAGTAAGGAGGCTCTCCTACCTGTAATGAGTATTTTAAACCTCAGGTGAGCGATTTCTCTATGAATTTTCGATGTTTCTCACCAAAAGCGAAAGTTTTAGCAAAAAAAAAAAAGGTCGAAAATTGCCCGGGATTGGGGGGTACCAGTGGTCGAAAAGTGGCCGGGACGGGGCGGGTTAAACATCAACTTGTCACAGTCACTGAAGTCCACACCAAGCTCCTGGGTTAGTAAGTGGAGGCGAATGGCAAGTGGCCGACGCACCCACAGCAGAAGATGGTGTTATTGATGCAGAGGGGTACAGGCCACATTGCCGATATTACTTTTTCTCGATGTTCTGAGTCCATAGGACCAAGCCAGGTGGTCACGGCGAATACAGAGGGGAGGTACATTTGCCTCCACTTCCATACGAGCTAAATGTGTACACCAGATGGCTCCAAGACACATTCGCAAACATTTATTCTGCAACACATCCAATCCTCTCAGCGTGGCATCAGATGCCGAGCCATACACCTGTGTGCCATAGTCTAGCTTCGATTGAATAAGGGACTTAAACACCATTAATGAAGATTTTCTGTCGGCACCCCATATAGTACCCGTTAGGTACTTGAGGACATTTACTGGTTTATCACAACGAGCAAGCAAATTATTAACATGAATTTTGAAGTTCAAATGATGATCAAAATGTATTCCCAAAAACTTTACAGAATTTTGAAAAGGTACTGCCTGATTATCCAAAGTTAAGGACAAATTAGGTACGTTATGAGTCGTAAATACTACAGCGGCACACTTAGGGACGGAAAACTTAAATCCCCACTGCAAGGCCCATTGGTGGACGGAGTCAAGGGCTGCTCGAATCCGCCCAGCCGAAATTTGTGCATTATGGGAAGAGTGCCATATTGCACAATCGTCAGCATAGAGCGAGTATTTAAGATTCCTCAGGATGGGAGCTGATGACAGAATATCATTGATCATAATACTAAATAAAGTGGGACTAAGCACACTTCCCTGCGGCACCCTGTTTTCCTCAATAAATATATCCGATGTTACGTTACAGGGCAATTTGACAGAGAAAGTCCTGTCCCTTAAGAAATTTGAAACAAATATAGGCAAATTTCCTCTTAAACCATAAGCATAGAGCTTCATTAGTATACTGTGTTGCCATGTCATGTCATAGGCTTTATGGTTGTCCAAGAACACCCCTATCATGAATTCTTTATTGGCAAATGCCTCTGAAATACAATGCTCCAATTCATTAAATGATCTACTGAACTTCTGTATTTATGGAAGCCACATTGTTGATCATTTAACAAATTCTTCGACTCTGAACAAAAAGAAGCCTATTATTAACCATACGTTCCATGACCTTACAGAGGCAAGAAGTCAACACAATAGGACGAAATGAAGTGGGATTCATAAGACGACCAGCCTCTCTGGGTATTGGTATGACGTGCACTAAGTACCATGAGTTTGGGAACGTTCGAGACGCCCAAATCACATTGTACAATGCTAACATCTTAATCAGGTTGTCCTGATTAACCCGTCCCGTCCCAGAGACGTGAATTCACGTCCTCATATGATGTGCACTCATATCCCGGAGACGTAAATTAATGCAGCAACATTGCAAGGTCCCTAATTTACCCAATTTTCAATTTTCGTGAGTGATTTCGTGAGTGATTTTTGGCACGTTTACACGGGACACCTTCCTCTACTCCTCTATTCCTCTACAAGATGCCAAGCAGGGACAATGCCTTACACTGCATAACCTCTCCCCCCCCCTACATGCCATTGTCTCAGCAATTTACCTGTTACCAGTGACCTGGCCAATAAAGACATTCAGGGCTAGAGTGATTCTCCAATCGATGACAATGTGGACAAAGTTTACATAGCATTAGAGGAAGAAACAGTCAGAAATGATGATCAGGTACTGTGGCAAAAAAAGGTCATGAATGGTGATGAGTTAGTGAGTGAAACAATGCTTACAATGCCTATATTACTGTTTGAAAACCAATATACTCTTGTACTACATATAAATTCGTACCAAGTAAATAAATAAATACTGTTTATCAGTGAATAAAATAGTTACCTTCCCATAGAACTCGTTTTCTTTGGTGCCAGCCTGTTAGAAAACCCAGTCAGGTAAAGAGGTACTCGTACCTGGATCGAGTATTTTAAACCTCAGGTGAGTGATTTCTCTATGAATTTTCGATGTTTCTCACCAAAAGCGAATGTTTGAGCCTAAAAAAAAAAAAAAAGGTCCAAAAATGTCAGGACTGGGGCGTACCACTGCCCAGAAAACGTCGGGATGGGGCGGGTTAAGATGGCAAAGTCTATTACCTGTAGCTCAGCCATGTGTTTATGATTTTGGAAACGATGGTCATTATTGGATGAGCTACTTACATGAGAAAAACTCCTGGCGAAGATGTAAGCAACATCCACAGGCTCGTCATAGATGATGTTGTTCACCTGTATGGTGGTAACAGGGAAGTATGGGCCTTTATTATTTAATATTCTTATAGTGAACCAGACTTTACTTAATGGTGTAGTACGAGTCACCGTGGACACAAAGGACCTTCAGGAGTCACGTTTGGCCCTTCTTATAATTCTCCTTGACTCATCCCGTGCCTGTTTGTATGCAATAAAATTTTCCTCAGTGGGCTGGCTATCAAAAATCCTGTATCTCCTATTGCATTTCCTTAATGCTTGTTGGCAATCCGGCATCCACCAATGTGCTCTATACTTCACATGAACTGTAGAAGTCTTGGGAATAGCAGCCTCAGCTGCGTGTACTATGGATTGGGTAAATTTTCGACCTTAACATCTGTGGTTTCCCCAGATATATCTAAATTGGCGATCCTTGAGAAGGATTCCCAATCTGCTTTCTTATAGTTAAATTTTGGAAGTGGAGGGTCCGAAACTATGTCGCATCTCCTGTAAACAAACAACGTCTGGCCTTTGTATTGAAAGCATGATTGCTATATTTTGTAACTTATTCCCAACACCTCTACAATTCCACTGTAATACAGTGAAAGCGACAGTTTAAGATTTACATTGGAGGCCAGTATGCTTCATCATTTTTTGCCACCCACCAGCAGGCAAGTGACTACCGGGGGACCGATCCCAGTGCTTGTTGACGGAAATCTCCATATTTTCATCAATAACGAGCCTCCCCCGAGGAAGAGCTAACCTTTCTCTCCCTCACTGGAGTAGGAACCGGAAGAGCACGAAGATGTGACTGTTTCGTGAGGGTGGTCATGTTACTCTTAGTAGGCTTGTCAGACTTCGGTTTAGGCTGTACTGATGGAGAGGCAGCAGCAGCCTGAGAATAAGTTAAAGCTTTAGGGATGTAAGTGAGAAAGTTGGAGCGGACAGGAGGCCGAGAAGGAGAGGTACTGTGGGTGGCAGGAGGGAGAAGGACAAGGTCAGTCTAAGTCTCGACAGAGCACATCACAGGACGGGACATTAACGCCGAAGCATAGGACCTATTCGGCGTGGGAGTTGCATGCAACTCCTTCACCTTTTTCCTAGCTTCGCAGAAGGAAATACCCTCAGTTGCCTTCACCGTGCAGACCTCCTTCTCCTCCTTCCACCTGGGACAATCCCTAGAGGAAGTGGAGTGAGTACCCTCGTAGTGAAAGCAACATACTGTCTCGGATGTGCAGCGTTCCTCATCATGACCCTGGCTTCCACACTTGCTGCACACTGGCTGGGAAGCCCAACAAGTCTTGGCACCATGTCCATACCACTGGCATTTCAAGCAACGCAAAGGGTTAGGGATGTACGGGCAAACGTGAATGATTTCGTAACCAAATTTTACATAACTAGGAAGAGAAACTTTGCCAAACGTCAAGATAATAGTTGCCGTCTTCATCCTCGTGCCTTCCAAGTAACGAGTAATGAATTTTGCATCAATTACATCTTGCTGCGCCAATTCACTTACGATTTCGTCCTCTATCATCACCATGAGATCCCTGCAAGTGACAACACCCTTGCAAGAATTCATGGAGACTTGGATTTTCGATTCGAAATCGTAACAGTGGAATTTACGCAGTTTCAACAAATCTTTCACCTGTGCCGAGTTAACAGTTATGACCAGGAGATCTCCGTTAGCAATTTTTTTTTTTACTTGTTCCACCTCTCCCACACAGTGGTCAATCACCTTCTTGATAAGGAAGGGATTGAGACTGGACAGGGGAGTGGAAGCTAGAGCACGGATAGTGACGTATGTCGCATTGTCTACGGTAACGTCAAATGGGGGTCGAGTCTGGCGTCCGTCCGTCTGGGGGTGGTCAGTCCGGTCATTCTTATAGACGTCAGAACCAAGCAGGGACGTCCGTCATAGTAACCACTTCCCCCGTAAGGGGGAAGTGGGAAGAAAAAGAAAAACAAGCAAGGGACAGAGCACCCGGGGAAGACACACCTAGTCTGAGATTACCCTCTCAAACCATTCTCGGGAGGACGCGCTTGTGTGTTACTCACACCCCTGAGCTATCAGTGGGGGGTACACTCCAGGGGCGAGTAAGCAAAGGCAATCTCAGGAAACAGATATAGACACCTACAATATCTCTAAAGGACTGGGAGGAAAATGAGTACTAGCTAACCTAACTTTTATTTACGCTATGTACAAAACTAATGCCCGTGAGGCAGCCCTGAAAGCTAGAGGAGGACCCAGAAAAAGACACGTCTACACTCCCCACGACTATGCATCAAAGTCCCACATTTTTTTATTTTCCGGCCTATCGACCATTGGGGCCAAAGCCCCTGGTCAATAAGACCATATATGTATATATATATATATATATATCTGTATACCCACAAAATTCAAAAGTCTTGACTATTTATAGGGTGACTTTCCGATTCAGAATGGTTTCGAACCGCTGAGTACGGTGATTTCGACATGGGGAGTAAAAACTTTCGAATTTTGTTCACTGCACGAGATGAGCCGAGTCTCTACTCACAGCAGAGCTACGACCATCCCTTGGCTCTCACGACTCCTCTAAGCAGATGCTGTGTTTTTAACTGGTAAATTGTATATATTTTATGTAACCCACTCAGTTCCCTGTTATTTTATGTTTGTTAGCTGAAGATCAGAAAATTATATACTGGTTTTACTTTCTATTGTGTGTGTGTGTGTGTGTGTGTGTGTTTAGGTCTGAAGATGGTTTGTGCAAAAAACTGAAACGTCACCAGTAAATCATGTGTATCTTCACGCTGGTTTTGTTGGCCATCATTATATATATATATATATATATATATATATATATATATATATATATATATATATATATATATTGGTAGGGGGGCGCTCACCATCCATTCACTCTTTGTAGTTCTGATCTTGGGTGTCTGCCCTTTCCTCTCCTCCATCCTTCTTTCCTTCCATTCTCTTCTTTCTTTCCTTCATTCTTTCCTCGTCCTTCCGCCTACGGGTGACTTTACACTCCCTCTCCTGTCTTTCTTTCCTTCATTCTTTTCTCTTCCTTTTGCCTGTGGGTGACTCTACACTGAGTGACAAGCCAAATGGTTTCCTGAACACCAGGAAACCATTTACTAGGCTGTGTGGTAACCATATAACCAAATTTTGGCGCCTCGTGGTTTAGTGGGTAATTACGGTGCTCTAGTCGGATTGAGCCTGTGTAGGTTTATATACATGGGGTGGTAGGGGCTCATTGCTCCCGTAATGCCACTCAGGGATGAGCGAGGCTGGTCACTCTCATCTTAAATGTCAGGACCAACTTGCCTAGCCCCGGGCTCCTACGCTTTTCACGGGGCAACGTAGGATTGGATGATATATATATATATATATATATATATATATATATATATATATATATATATATATATATATATATATATATATATATATATTGTTACGGAACAGAGAAAACTGTCCCGCAAAGTTCCAGGTTCAAAACAAAAGAGTTAGGTAAAATTATAAGTTAAAGTTTAATGCTCAAACTAACAACTAAACATTTAGGACTCATAAGGATAATGTAATGGCAAAAAACAGGTTAAATATATGGTTAACTGCAACAGCCTCTATTAACACGAAATTAGCAAGAGTAAATTTATCTAAGTCAGCCCTGATAAAATGAGAAAACCGGATAATGCTCAGTGAATGCAAGATATATTATTACAGATACAAAATATTATTACTACTGGCTGACAGTAAAGCTTTACATTAATCACAAAAACCTCACTAGGCCTACGAATTAACACCTTATGCTATACAGTACAAGAAAAAATGCAATAACACTCATACTCAAATTACACAGCAGCTAGATGGTTGGAGACTTCCTGAGCACTCACAAAAATAATAACAACTGTACAGGGGAGGACAGAGATGTAAACAAAATGAGGAGTATATCTAAGTGGCAATTAATGCAGAGACTGAGCTCACTATACTGTATAGGGGCCGGCAGAGCTTGATACAACTTGTAAGAAGGACGCACAAACGAAGCCATAGGGGACAAAGAGTTGACTCTCCTGCTCTGAACAACAGAAAGAACGACTTACTCTACTATAAGGGTAGAAGGGGGAGTGAGGTAGAACACGCTCGTGATCAAACATGCAGCATACTGTACGTTAGAATTATACAAAGGATGATGAAATCGTAGGCTATGTAACACCTCCCCACAAAGAAAAAAGAAATTTACAAAGGAAATTTCTTATTACTCTAAAACAATCTGTCTAAAGTCTAGATAAGCAATCTGCAATAACATTTTCTTTCCCCTTGACATGTTGTTTGTCTAATGAATACTCCTGAAGAAGTAGACTCCATCTTGTCAATCTCTGATTTTTATCTTTAAACTTACTAAGGAATTTCAGTGGGTTATGATCGGTATAAATGTCTATGGGGTAAAAACCAGAACACAAATAAAATGAAAAATGCTGTAAACCCAAAATCAAGGCCAAAAGCTCTTTCTCAATAGTTGAGTAGTTCTTTTGAGGTGGAATGAACTTCTTACTGTAATAAGATGCAGGGTGTTCAATACCCTGATCATCCTCTTGCAGCAAAAGAGCCCCAGCTCCTGTATCACTTGCGTCAACAGCCATCTTAAAAGGCTTAGCAAAATTTGGAGTAGCGAGCACTGGCTGACTTAATAGGATAGCTTTAAGTTTGCTGAAAGAGGATTCACAGTCATCGGTCCAGACAAATTTAACTCCCTTTTTCAGTAGGTCTGTAAGTGGTGATACAAGAATTGAAAAGTTAAGAACAAATCTCCTGTAATAACTTACCATTCCCAAAAATCTTTGTAGCTCTTTCCTACTTTTAGGTCTGGGAAGATCACTTATAACCTGAACCTTAGCTGCTGGTGGTGCAACGTGTCCATCACCAATTACGTACCCAAGGTACTGAACTTTAGCTTGACCAAACTCACACTTTGATAAATTAGCTACAAGATTAGCCTGAACCAAACGCTCAAGAAATTTACTGACATGGCATAGGTGATCTTTCCAGTTGTCACTGAAGATTAATACATCATCAATATAAACAACACACCCTGCCAAACCCTCTGTTACAACATTCATGAGCTTCTGAAAAGTGGCTGGTGCATTCTTCATACCATATGGCATTACAGAACATGCAAAAGTCTTTCCTAGTGTTACAGAACATGAGATCTCTATAGCACGTTCAGTCATAGGTACTTGCCACTATCCCTTTAACAAATCAAACTTACTTATGTACCTAGCCTTTCCGATCTTGTCTATGCAATCTTCCACACGAGGGAGAGGGTAAGTGTCTGTTTTGGTTATCTGATTAACCGGTTTGTAGTCGTTGCAAAGCCGCTGTGACCCACCTGGCTTAGGGACTAGAGTGACAGGAGAACTCCACTCGCTCTGACAGGGCTCAATCATCTTGTGGTCCAACAGGTAGCCAAGCTCCTTCTGGATGAGAGGAACTTTCACTGGGTTCACACGGTAAAGAGGCAGTGTAATTGGCTGTGCATCTCCAACATCGACATCATGCATCAACACAGTGGTTCTTCCTGGAGTGGCACGGAACACTTGCGGGTACTCCTGCAGTAATGCCGAAAACTCCTGCCTTTCCTCGGGAGCTAGATGAGAAAGCTTAGTCTGGAGATCATTCATGATATCAGGATTCTTCCCCAAACTATCACTCAGGCTCATGCTGCATGGGAGAGCGTCACTTGCAGATTCGGGTGGAACAGCTACAGTGCAGACTGGGTTATTTTCGTGTCGCCTGTGATATAACTTTAGCATGTTGATGTGACAAAGTTGCTTGTTCTTTCTACGATCTGGTGTGGCGATGACATAGTTGACATCACTGAGTTTCTTCTCCACGAAATAAGGACCACTAAACTTGGCTTAAAGAGGTTGCCCATGCACCGGTAGCAGAATCAAAACCTGATCTCCTGGCTGAAAGTGGCATAATCTGGACTTCTTATCATACCAAGTCTTCATCTTCTCCTGAGCAGCTCCTAAATTCTCTCTCGCCAGCTGTAAAGCGGTGAACAGCCGTTCTTTGAACTTCATCACATACTCCAGCAGGTTGACGTCATCTTCCTCCGACAGCCAGCATTCCTTGAGTAGCTTAAGGGGCCCTCCCACTTCATGGCCAAACAGTAGTTCAAAAGGTGAGAACCCCAGTGATTCATTTGGAGATTCTCTTGCGGCAAATACAAAGAATGGAAGACCTTTATCCCAGTCTTTCTGATGTTCGAAACAGTATTTCTTGAGCATCGATTTGAGTGTTTGATGATATCTCTCCAACGCTCCTTGGGTCTGGGGATGGTAAGCTGAAGACGTGATCTAGGTGATGCCCAACTCTTTCAGAGACTGCTTGAAAACATTTGACATGAAATTACTTCCCCGGTCTGACTGTACCTCCTTGGGCAGACCAAACTTTGTGAAGAACCCTAGCATTTCCTTAACCACGTTCTTTGCTGAAATATTTCTAAGTGGAATGGCTTCAGGATAACGAGTAGCCATATCAATCAGGGTCAACACATAAGAAAATCCTAAAGAAGTCTTAGGAAGAGGGCCCACAATATCCACCAACACACGGGTGAATGGCGCCTCAAAAGGAGGAATGGGAACTAGAGATGCAACCTTTTCGGTCTGATTACACTTCCCCACAACTTGACAGGTGTGACAAGACTTACAATACCAGGAAACATCCCTGAAGATACCTGGCCAGTAGAAGTGTTTCAAAATGCGTGCCACAGTCTTCCTCACTTCAAGGTGTCCTGCCAAACTGGAATCATGAGCCACTCTAATGATATCCTGCCTACAAACATGAGGGATGACAAGTTGATGTACAACCTCCCATTCACAGTCGGCTGATGCTGTTGGGGGTCTCCACTTCCTCATAAGTACTCCTGACTTTATATAATAACAAGTAGAAGCACCAGCTGACTCTTCCTCACTGCAAGCAGAGTTAGCTAGACCTTTCAACTCAGGGTCAGCAACCTGCAACTCAACCAACTCTTGACGAGACAAATTATCAACACTACAGGGTACTGCCTCATCTGGTGAGTGGTCCAAATTAGCAAGAAAAGTGTCAGCTAGGATAACATCATCATCATCATTATCCTCTAAGTCACCAGTGACTATAGACTTAGCCCTAGGGACAGCACATGCAGAGAACACATCAGGGACATCACAATCCTGGGTCGCAGCCACTGGCTCACCAGACAACTGAGGAGCTGGACACACTTGACTTCCACCAATATCATTTCCAAGTAAGAAAGTTACACCTGACATTGGGAGTGTCTCAACCAACCCAACCATAATGGAACTATTAACAACCAGACTCTAAATTCACTCTGCACAGAGGGACAAAGAAGTAATTATTCACTACACCTTGTAAGATTACAGTTTCATCAGAGGAATTAACATTAGAGCCTAGAACACTGGTCAGCATAAGGGACTGGCAAGCACCTGTATCACGATATATTTTAACTGATTTTATGTCATTACTGTCCAGAGGACTGACAAAACCATCAGACAGGAAATTAGCACATGAACTCTTGAGAGTGTCACCCACGTTACTGCTCAAAAGAGGAGCTTCATCATGAGAATTTAATTTACCCCTCAAAGCAGGTTCAGTTAACTCAGTTAAAGAATTCTGGGAACTTTCAAGGGTGGACACTAGACCAATTGACTGAATATTTAAAGACTCCTTTTTGCTCACATCACGCTGTCTCCTGAAACATTTCTCCATAGTATGACCAAGATTACTACAATAAGTACATTTACTTTTCTGAAATCTAGAGGTGAAGCTGGTATTTACTTCCTGAGAAACATCATCCTTATTCTCTTTCCTGTTACCTGTACTCTGAATAGAGGCAACGTACTCTCAGCTTTCCTTTTTTCTTTAGAATATCTCTTGTGAGTGAGAACATATTCATCAGCTAAAACTGCAGCATCAGACAAATTATCCATTCTTTTCTCATCAAGATATAGGCTTACATCTTTATTAATACACCTTTTGAAGTCCTCCAGCAAAATCATCTGCTTAAATTTGTCAAAATCAGAATCCACATTCTTAGAATTTAACCACTGCTCTAACAGATCTTCTTTGATTTTTGCATACTCAACATAGGATTCCTTATCTTGCTTATAAGTTGTCCTAAATTTTACTCTATAGGCTTCAGGAACAAGCTCATAGGCCTTAAGAATCAAGCTCTTAACTACATCATAATTATTAGATTGATCCTGAGGCAAAGATGCATAAGTTACTTGAGCTTTACCGGTGAGAACAGTTTGAAGGAGTACTGGCCAATACTTTCTGGGCCAATTAAAACCTGTAGCTACCCTCTCAAACAACTGAAAATACTTTGTTAAATCAGATTCATTAAAAGGAGGGACAAGTTTAACATTTTTAGCCACATCAAAATCATCAGAGCTAGATGATCCAGTTCCACCTTGTTTCATGCGATACTCATGGTCTGCCTGAATCCTAGCAAGTTCAATTTGTGCCTCCTGAATACGAGCCTGAGACTCAGCCTCCTTAGCACGTGCCTGAAACTCAGCCTCCTTAACACAAGCCTCCTGCAGAGCTAGCTGTAACTTAGCTATTACAATCTGCATTTGCTCATTTGGAGGAGTTACATTAAACAAGCTTTCATTAATCATGTCAACAATTTGATCTTTAGAATGATGAGAGCGAACAGCAATTCCCAATTGTTGAGCAACAAAATTAAGTTCATTCTTTGTTCTGTTTTCTACATCACACACTGTTTGCACATTTGACAAAAAATCTTTGGCTTCATCAAGTGTAGTAATAGTAGACATCATGAATAAATCACAGTCACAAAATATCAAGCAATATCCTTATGATAATATCCTGAATATCCTAATAAGAGGTCGCCAAATTTATGTTACGGAACAGAGAAAACTGTCCCGCAAAGTTCCAGGTTCAAAACAAAAGAGTTAGGTAAAATTATAAGTTAAAGTTTAATGCTCAAACTAACAACTAAACATTCAGGACTCATAAGGATAATGTAATGGCAAAAAACAGGTTAAATATATGGTTAACTGCAACAGCCTCTATTAACACGAAATTAGCAAGAGTAAATTTATCTAAGTCAGCCCTGATAAAATGAGAAAACCGGATAATCCTCAGTGAATGCAAGATATATTATTACAGATACAAAATATTATTACTACTGGCTGACAGTAAAGCTTTACATTAATCACAATGACCTCACTAGGCCTACGAATTAACACCTTATGCTGTACAGTACAAGAAAAAATGCAATAACACTCATACTCAAATTACACAGCAGCTAGATGGTTGGAGACTTCCTGAGCACTCACAAAAATAATAACAACTGTACAGGGGAGGACAGAGATGTGAACAAAATGAGGAGTAGATCTAAGTGGCAATTAATGCAGAGACTGAGCTCACTATATAGGGGCTGGCAGAGCTTGATACAACTTGTAAGAAGGACGCGCAAATGAAGCCATAGGTGACAAAGAGTTGACAATCCTGCTCTGAACAACAGAAAGAACTACTTACTCTACTATAAGGGTAGAAGGGGGAGTGAGGTAGAACACGCTCGTGATCAAACATGCAGCATACTGTACGTTAGAATTATACAAAGGATGATGAAATCATAGGCTATGTAACAATACATATATATATATAAATATATATATATATATATATATATATATATATATATATATATATATATATATATATATATATATATATATATATATATACACAGTATATATGTGTGTATACCTATCTATCTGTCTATCTATATATCTATAGATAGATAGATAGATAGATAGATAGGTGTGTGTGTGTGTGTGTGTGCATGCACGTATGTAACTTGTGCCTAAGGGCTTATAATTATGTATGTGCGATTATGTACCTGTATGTTCATGGATGAATGTGTGAGTGTGTTTGCATCTGTGTATTTGTGAGGGTGTGTGTGAGGGTGGGGGGGTGGCGGTGTATATGTCTGTCCGTACGCATAAAATATGTGCTTGTGTGTACAAGTAATCACCAAGCAGATCAAACACACGTGTACACATAATCCTGGTTACGTGGAGAGATTACACCTCAGTTATCAGATAAGCTGGTTTGGAGAGAGAGAGAGAGGGGGGGTTACCAGTAAATTACTAGAAAAGAAATATATAATAGTGATGAATATATTCCGGTAGTTGAAGATTATCTCTTGGTTCAAATTATTCTGTTAAATACTTCAACCTCTCCATATTAACAATCATGGAATAATGATAATGTCAATGTCAGTATTAACCCGCCCCGTCCCGACCACTTTTTGACCACTGGTACCCCCCAATCCTGACCATTTTTCGACCATTTTTTTTTTTTTGCTAAAACTTTCGCTTTTGGTCAGAAACAACGGTCAGTGGCAAAAGAAATTGTTCACCGGGGTCCATAATTACCCTAACTAGGTATGCCTTGGTCCCACCTGGCCCCGTGTTCTCCGTAGGCGGTCTGAGCCTCTAACGTTTTCTATGGTATCATAAGTCTGGGAAACCAATGAAAGTAAGTAGATATGTATTTATTACAAACATAAAAACATGTGATAAAAGAGTATATTGGATTTTATACAAAAATAGAGCAGAAATAAGCATTGTACCATCGTGCGGAACGAGCAAAATCGGGCAACTTGGTCACGATGAATCGCTAACATTCTAAAATCATGATACATATCATTTTTTTTACTTACATAATACTTATACAATAACATTATACCATTTTACATTTTATTGAACTGCTTTTACGTATTCACAGGCCTTTTGATAACATTTAGCGTAGTGTTAGCGCTTATTTACGTAGTGAGTGAACTCGCTGTGACTGTTGTTTCAACTCGTATTGTGTTTTTTCTACTTACATAATACTTTTCTAATATTATTATACACTTTTCAACTTTATAGAACTGTTTTGAGATTATTTCAGGCCTACGTAAATATATCGCATAATAATAGCACATAATAACACACACGGTGAAGTCGCTATGACAGCTATTCCAACTTACAACCTATTTTTGTACTTATATAATAATTCTCCACTAACATTGCACATGTTTACACTTGATGTAATTGATATCACATAATTTCAGAACTTACAATGGAACTGAGCGTCATATTAGCGCGTACTTACACAGGGAGTGTTATCGCGATATCATTTGTTTCATCTTACACTAGTATTCAACATATAAAATACCTTACTACTAACATTACAACAAATTCCACTTTATATAATTCCTATCACATACTTACTGACCAGAATGTGGGTGTACTCGTGACATCAATTGTTACAACTTACACTATTGTTCAACTTATACGTTTTATTCATGCTAACATTACGCCCGTTTCCACTTTATTTCCTTGCTATCACATATTTACTGACCAGAGTGTTATACTGAGCGTCATATTTTCGCAGATTTACACAGTGGGTGTAGTTTTGATATCAATTCTTTCAACTTACACTAATTCTCAACTTATACATTACTTTTCTGAAAAAATAACACCCATTTCAACTTTATATTTGACTTAGCACCTACTGACTGGCCTTACCATTATAATGAGCGTCATTTCGCCTTCCCACACAGTTTCAGTAGTGTAGGAAATTATGATACTCCTCGAAACAAGGCTGAAGGCACAATGCAACATTGCACTCGACACACTCGTACCTTGTGTCTTTTCTCTGAGTGGATGGTCTGACTGTCGAGTGCTTACATACATGGCAGCGATGCTGGGCTTTACGACGGTTTGGGTCGGAAGGGATTGCGCTGGGATAGTGGCGTCCTGCAAGACGTAGGGGAGTCTGAGCAGCCATGGGGGTGCGGGTGCGGTGTGTAGGTCTGTCCTGGGCATGCTTGGCGATTATTTCACGTGCCAGCTCCCTCACAAACCCCTCAAAGGTCTCGGATACTCCGGTGGTCATTGCGTGCAGGTAGTGGGCGTTCAGGACCGTGATGTCGAGCAAGTGGAAAAAGAGTTTCTTGTACCACTTCATCGTGGTCCTGGCACAGTCAACACTTGAAATCATCGAGTCTGACTGATCAACTTGCCTCATGTTCAGATTATAGGCCAGTACAGACTCGGGTTTCCATACGTTGCGCCTCCTCTCGCTACGGTGATCCACAGAGTCTGTGCTGTGCATCAGGGGGCTGTGAACAGTTGATAGGAGGCAAACTTCCCTGTTGTGGTTCCACAGGGTGGCAAGGATGTTATTGGCCTGGAAGAAAACCACCTCGTTCTTGTCAAGTTTCCTCCCTATCTTGACCATATGGCGACGGTTTGTCTTGACTGTACCACAGACTGTGGTGTCGTGTTGGTGGAGGAACCTAACGAGAAGAGGGCTAATGTACCAGTTGTCCAGGTACAACACATGACCACGATGAAGGTACTCTTCTGTCATTGTCTTCACCACGGCCCCAGAGAGTCCTATACTCCGATGTTCTGTTATATCTGTCTGTGCGCCCGTGTACAAGACTATGTCTTACACATAACCAGTCTTACAGTCACACATAACAAAGATCTTGAACCCGAAACGGTGTCTCTTGCTGGGTATGTACTGCCTAAAGGAAATATTGCCTCTCCACAACACAAGACTCTCGTCTATGACGAGGTCTCTGTAGGGATAAATTGAGGAGCGGAACATTTCCCGTAAATGATCAAATACCAGCCTAATTCTCCTCATTTTATCTGTGTTATTTGCATTGGCTGGATCTTCTGCATCAAAAAAGTGGAGGCGGCCGAGAATATACTGAAATCGGTTACAACTCATCACCTTTCCAAAGAAAGGTGTGAGGATGATTGGGTCAGTTGTCCAGTAGGCATGAATTTGGTTTTTCCTTACCACACCCATCAAGAGAACCAGGGCCAAAAATAGGAACATCTCTGAAATTGTAACGGGATAGTCATACTGTTGGGAATGCCTGCTCGTGGTTCCCAAACGTTCACTTTCACGGCGCTGTGATTGTGAAAAGATATTAGTCTGTTCAACTATGCGCCCCACAAACGCCTCACCAAAGAACAAGCGGAAAAAATCCACCCTAGACGAACTTGCATTCACACCTGGAGCCGTGCAACCAGACCGCCACTCCTCAGTGAAAGGGTGAATGATGGGAGTAAAATTACTCCCATCTTCCCAGTTCCACGTGACACCACCGTCTCCAGCCACGTCCCCATCGTCCCCTTCGTCAGGGTGGGGAGGTGAGGGTGGTGGGGGAGGTTGGGGAGGTGGAGAGCGGCACCTCTCATCACTCGCACTTCTCTTCCCTCTCCCTTTTCCTTTACCCTTTCCCTTCCCTTTCTTTTCTTTCCCCACATCCTGGGGCTGTGGGGAGGAAGTTTGGGAATATTCTGGGGCGAAAGAAGTGCTGGGGAGTGGCTCCACCTCCTCTCCCCTAGGCCTACGTGTACCACGTGCTAGTGCTGCCTCCCTCACACCACTTGCCCCTTCATCCCGCACTACCCCCACACCACTCTCAGTTTCACCCCGCGCTGCCGCCACAACACTTTCCCTTTCACCCAGCAATCCCACCACACCACACTCCACTTCCCCAGACAAAAGACTTTCACCATACCTTATATGTCTTCTCGCCCCACCTTCTGATCCTCGTGGTGATATTTTTTCTTTTCCCAACCACGCGGAGATATCACGTCCTAAGCTGCCGTCATCCTCATCGTCATCATCCTCGTCCTCATCAGATTCGGGATGGAGAGATAGCCGTGCACGTGGTTGGAGAGCAGGCTAGCCTTCCCTTGCCTTACGGTATGTCACATACCGCGTTTTTCGGGGCGAAGGGACCTCCTCATCACTGCTACTTATTTCTTCCTCTGGCTGGACGTAATCGCGATCTACCACATCATCGTCGAGTGGAGAATCACTATCTCCAGTGAAGGCTTCCAGGGCGGATGCAATTTCCTCGTCTGAGAGACCTTTCTACGCCATGTCTGACCTGGGTCACTGCCAGCAGGTGAGTGACCGAGACAAGGGCGAGTGCGGGTCACGTGGGGTCTAGGACACTGCCCGCCTGGAGGCAGGTAGAGGAGGCTTGGGTACGTGGGCGAATCGAAAATCTCGCGCGAATTTTGAAAAGTGTAGAAATTATGAACCTTGCAATTGCAGGACGTTGAAGTACGTCGACGAGATTAGCTGTGACATAACGTGAGGACGTGGAAGTATGTCGACGGGACGCCCCGGGTTAAGCAAAGCACTTTTGCTGCATATGAGGAATTATTGTACCAACAATGTATTTTTTTACAACAGAAAAAAAATAACTGCAACTTTTTGGAGAGGGTGTGTAATGCCAAACCTTATAATTGTATATACAGGGTTGGTGGCTATAAACCGGTTTTAAACCAAGCATTTTTTTTTTAACCAAATCTCTCTCTCTCTCTCTCTCTCTCCCTCCCCTACAACTGAATTTAAAAGAATTTCAATTGCAAAAGTAAAAGAGGTCTTCCATGCATATGAGACAAGTGTAGCTTACTGATAAAAGTTGACAAAAGCATGTGAGACAAGTGTAGCTGGCTGATAAATGTGTGTGAGACAAATGTAGCTGGCTGATAAAAGCATGTGAGATAAATGTAGCTGGCTGATAAAAAGCTGGCTAATAAAAGCATGTGAGACAAATGTAGCTGGCTGATAAAAGCATGTGAGACAAATGTAGCTGGCTGATAAAAAGCTGGCTAATAAAGGCATGTGAGACAAATGTAGCTGGCTGATAAAAGCATGTGAGACAAATGTAGCTGACTGAAAAAAGTTGGCTAATAAAGGCATGTGAGACCAATGTATCTGACTGATTAAAGCATGTGAGACAAATGTAGTTGGCTGATAAATGCTGATAAAAACATGTGAAACAAGTGTAGCTGACTGAACAAAGCTTGCTTTTAGACTAAATCAGGAACCGTATTTTCACTTTTTTATGTCCGAGTTCATGAATTGGTTGTCTTCGAAGTGCTTAGCACAAAAAACACAACTTCTAAGCAGACTCGGATGTTCTCCCCAGCTCTGCCCTCCTCTCCTTGACCTCTAAGTTAACAACACTCAGTAACCATAGTAGTCTATAGACAAAACACTGAGAAAGTGCATAGCATGAACAACATAAAAAGAGCCTGATACCCTAGAACAACGCTCAGTAACCACTTACAGTGTCTAGATAAATCACGGTGAATTAAATACCAAAGCAACAATGAGAGAATAACCAACCAGATCAATATTTCTGATAATTTCATCAGCGTGAATTTAGTTTAGATAAGATGTGATTGTCAATATATCATTCACCTTTCCTTGTCCCTTGGGAATCGAAAAAAGGATAATCCCGGCCTTTTTTGCCTAGAATTTCTGCAGTTCATAGCAGCACAGACCTGACTGCCCGGCATGATATTTACATTCTGCAGCTCTGTTTCCGCGCCCGCCGGTTGGAGCGCCACTGTCATCCAGAGTTACACGGGGATGGCAGGGTTGCAGGTGTTGCATTACTCATGTGGCATCTATGAGTATAATTTATCGCATTTTCTGGCAAACTAATTTTGAAAAATGGCAATCTTTATGGCAGTCACAAAAATAAAATAGGAAACTGGAAATGAACCATATATTTGATATAATTTATTCAAGAAAAAAAAATTGGCAGTCTTTTCGAAATTTACAAAAATGAAATAAGAAATGAAAATTAACAATACATTTCACATGTTTTATTGCAGCTCAGACACACACCTAGACACCTATTTCTGAAAACATTCAGTCAATATTTGGAGTGCTTCTTCAGCTTCACTCATTCTGCTGTCAGTGATAATATTTAGTAATTCAATAAATTCACGTTCCTTACCTCTCGTGCATCCAATCCCCTGATGGAGATTTAATTTTAAACATTGTAACCTTCTGAAACTGCTAACAACATTCGTCAAGTGAAGTAAACGAGAGATGGTGACTGAGTCTAATGAATTCTTGTGTCTGACTCCTCACTCAGAGAGAGACTAACGCACTGTCACTAAGTGAGCGAGCAAGCAGCTTGACATTATCACGTATGCTGAGCCTCACATCTACAGTACAGCCGGACGTGTCACACGCTACACCAATAGTCACCACTCTGTCTCCGCAGCGAGTACTTCTATCTATCTATCTATAGCCCGACGCCATAATCCCGCAAAGGGTGGCCGCAGACAAAACGCCTCCAAGTCACTCTGTCACTCACCATTTCACTACCCTCCCCCCAACTCATCCCCCCTCCCTCATATACGTCTCAACTCCATCCCTCCACCTCATCCTCGGTCTACCCCTCCCTCTCCCTCCCTCCATCTCACCTACATACACCCTCTTAGTCAATGTTTCATTCTCCATTCTCTCCACATGTCCAAACCACCTCAGTGTATTTCTCCTAATCTTCTCAACCACATCCACATCCACCCCACAACGTTCCCTCACTTCTTCATTTGTCAACCTGTTCCTCCATGCCACTCTACATGCTCCTCTCAAGTAACTCATTTCCATTGCTCTCACTCTTGACTTGTTCCCCTCTTTCAAGGTCCATGCCTCGCTTCCATATGTCAGGGTAGGGATCACAATACTATCATGCAGTGACTTCTTAACTTCCCTACTCACCTGCCTATTTCTCATCACTGCTTTCAGTGAACCAATAACCTTCCTTCCCTGCTGTACCCTTTCATGCACTTCATCCCCCAAAGTTCCATCCTTACTCATCACACTACCCAAGTACTTGAATGCACTCACATTCTCCATATCCTCACCATCCAACCTAACTGTACATTCTGTGACTTCATTCCTCTCAAACACCATAACGTTACTTTTGTTTACATTAACTTTCAGCTTCCTCCCCCTACACACTGTCCCAAATTCATTCACCAAACCTTGCAACTCCCATTCATCTTCACTCAACAGTACTGTATCATCAGCAAACAGCAACACCGGAATCTTCCAAATCTCACCCTCATTCATTAAAGCCACCCCCACATCCACTGCCCTACCTTGCACCTCCTTTACAACCCCATCCATGTATACATTAAACAGCCATGGAGACATCACAACCCAGTTTCAGTCCCACATTGAGATCAAAGAACTCACTCGGCTCATCATCCACTCGCACCGTAGCCCTAGCTCCTTCCTACATACTCTTCACAGCACTCAACAATTTCCCCTCCACTCCATATATTCTTAATACCTTCCACATACCTTGCCTATCTATTCTGTCATAAGCTTTCTCCAAGTCCATGAAGGCAGCATACACTTTCTTTCCCTTCTCTAGATACTTCTTCACTAAACACCTTACAACAAACATCTGATCTACACACCCTTTTCCCTTCCTAAATCCCCCTTTCTTCTCCAACTAGCTCCTCTATCATATGCCTAACCCTATCAATGAGTATTCTACCATATAATTTTCCAGGCACACTAAGAAGGCAAATACCTCTATGGTTGCCACATACTTCTCTCTCCCCTTTTCCTTTGTATAAAGGAACAATTATACCTGATTTCCAGTCCTCTGGAACCCTTCCCTCTTCCCAAGCCAATCTACACAACTTCCGTATCCACTCCACAACAATCTCGTCCCCATAGCTCAGCATTTCACCAAACACTCCATCAATTCCTAGGACCTTTCCCAACTTGATCTTCTTCATTGCTTCCACTACTTCTGCCCTACTGCTCTCTTCCTCCCTCCTCTCATCTCTTCTTCTCCCAGCCATTCCCCAACCACTTATACTCCCACTGCTCTCACTCTCTACATTCAACAAATCCTCAAAGTGCTCCTTCCACCTCCTCAATTTCTCTCTCTTCACCACCAACAATCTCTTATTCCAATCTTTCACTCCCCTACTATTTCCCCTTTCACACTGCCTTACTTTCTTTACCTCCTTCCAAAACAATTTCTTACTCTCCCTCCATTTCACACTCAGATTCCTCCCAAACTCTTCAACCACTTTCTTCTTACTCTCCTTCACCAGTCTATTCACCTCCCTTCTCCTGCTCACATATACCTCTCTCTTCTCTCTCTCTCTCATCTTCTCCCCTACCTCTACTCGCTAACCATTCACCATATGCCTTCTTTTTTTGTTCCACAGCTCGTTTCACCTCATCAGTTCAACATGCTGTCCCTTGCACACCCTTTCATCTCCTCCTCACTCCACAAACCATCTCACATGCTGCACCTATCTCTTCAGTGAATATCTTACATACGTCTTCCACCCCCTCCATCTGCTCTAGCTCATATCTTCCCAATCTTTCTTCACTATGCTCTTATACTGTGCCATTTTCTCACTATCTTGCAAATTCTCCACTCTTCTCACAGGAGCTGTTTCATCCTGTCTTGCCCTTCGTCTCCTCAACCATTTTCTTTGCAGCTTTACCTTGGCCATCACTAAGTGATGGTCCAAGATTCCATTCCCCCACCCTCTCCACACTCTTGCATCCAACACTTGTCTTCTCATTCGGTCATCCACACACACGTAGTCTATCATTGTCTTTCGTTCAACAAGTTCACCATCCATCCTCCTCATTACTCTCCATGTATACCGGTGGATCATCTTATGCCGAAAGTAGGTGTTCACCATTACCAGCTCCTTACCAGCACAGATGTCCACCAAAGCACAACCATTCCCATTTACTTCAGCTGGCACACCCCACTGACCAACCACTCCATCCACTTGTACATTCCCAACTTTGCCATTCATGTCTCCAATCAAAAGCACTCTCTTGCTCCTCTCAAATTTGTCCATACATGCTTCTACTCTCGCCCAAAACTCATCTTTCACTATTGCCACTCGGTCCTCTGTCGGAGCATACACACATGCAATCGCTCATGCTTGTATACCTACTTTTATCCTCACCCATACATACATCAGACATACTCCCTCTCTTGCCCTTTCATTCTCATTAACTCCCACACATATACATAAACCATATTCCCATTCTCTCACCCTTTCACCTTCCCATTTAGTTTCAGTCAATCCACATATATCCACTCTTGCATCCTCAAGCACCTGAACAATCTCTCTCTCTTTCACTTCATCATTCACTCCTCTCACATTCCATGTTCCCACCCTCAGAATGTCCTTTGCCCGTTCCTTAGTCGTCAATGTATGGTCCGTCCTGGTCCGAGGCACTTTATTCGCTTGTTTAGTTAGTTCTTTATACGGGTTGGGGCACTAACCCACCGCCAACCCTTTTAGTCGCCTCGTATGACAAGCAGGGATACTGGGGGAGTATTCTTGAAACCCCCCTATCCCCAGGGAGTACTTGCATGTATAATATAAAAACTTAAATAAAGGCAGTGGAGAGTTTTTAATTTTTTAATTTTAGTTTAATGAGAGCAGTGGAAATGAGTTATTTAAGAGGAGCCTGTGGAGTCACGTGGAGAGACAGGCTGACGAATGAGGATATAAAGGAGCGTTGTGGTGTGGATATGGATGTGATAGGAAGCGTTATGAGGAACACACTGAGGTGGTTTGGCCATGTGGAGAGGATGGAGGGTGAGAGACTGACGAAGAGAGTGTATGTGAGTGAGGTGGAGGGGGAAAGAGGGAGGGGGAGGCCGAGGATGAGATGGAGGTTTGTTTGTGGGATATTCTCCCCACAGCATGGTGGGGAACGGGCAAACAAAGAGCCCGTCACAGAAAAAGCAAATAAAAAGCAGACAAACGAGGGAAAAAAAAAAAAAAAGTAAAGCAGAGACGGCAGCCAGAATAAAGACGAGGCAAGGGCAGCAAACAGGCAAGGGGCAACTGCAGAGGATGGAAGTGGGCAGTGACTGATGGAAGGCAGCAGGATTATGATAGCAGTCTGACGGCGATGTAATGTATCAATGCAGCCCTAGGTGGATCAAACTCGACGCCCTCACGGATCACGGTTTCCTGAGATGGAGAAAGGGAGTTGGAAATATACGCCTCACGGAAATCCTGGTACAAATGCCGATAGACATGTGGCAATGTGTCCTGGTCGTTAATAGGATCCGTGAGGTCGTACAGGAGTTCTTCTAAGTCCGTATCCGTGCGGGCGTCGAGTGTAGCGATGTCAGAAAGGGGCGGTAGAAGAGCGTCGAGGCGGCGTGCGACATTGGAGGGGTCGGCCTTGTCCTTGCCCCCTTTCTTCTTCGATTTTTTCCTCTTCTCCTTAGGTGGAGGGGGAGAAGAGGGGCGAGCAATGGCAGCAGGCAGTGGTGGAGGAGGAAGAGGAAGAGGCACCTCCTCTTCGTCAGGAGCAGATGGAGAAGGCAAGGAGGAGGGCTCTGCTTCGTCCAGATGGACTGAAGGGACGGGCGAAGAGACACGCTCCCCCTCAGCTCCTGACGAAGGGAGGTGAACCTCCACAACTGTCTCTCCATGCTCGGTTTCCATGGCCTGTAACGGTTCAGGGTCGGTAAGCAGTGGTTCGGTGGTGGTAGTGCCAGTCGCCCTGTTGAGAGGGGCATCCAGCCTCAGCCGTTTCCGCGGTGTTGTGCGGGGAGGTGGAGGCTGCGGCCGCCGGGCCTGACGCTCCTGACGAGGGGGGTGACGAGGATCGCGGGTGAAGCTCCGGGGAATAGTAAGGCGTGGAAGGCCGTTCTCCTTAAAGATTTGAGGAAGGAGAACAGCCAGAACCGCCTTACTACCCCCACTAAAAGCTTCAGCCGTCGCGATACACATCGGAACGAGTGTGTTAGTATCGCCAGAACTCCCAGGACCCCTAGGCTGGCGTCTCGGGGCCGGGGGGCGGCGCCGTGCATGAGCAGAGCCCTGCACGGCAACACCACCCGGTCCAGTGACATCCGTAGCCTCGGGACCCTTGGCAGCCTGAACGATACGAAACTCCACTGTCTCCCCATCGCCAAGAGAGCGCTGGAAAAACCGTGGATTAGGTACAGCGATCCCAGAGACGTGGACGAATACATCAGAGCCAGTATCCTGGCGCCTGATGAACCCGTAACACGCTCTCACGTTGTACCACTTCACGGTTCCCCGGATGGTAGAGGCTCCTGACGGCTCGGATCTGCTACTGGGTGCCCCCCTCAACGGGTCGAAGGCGTGAGCAGGTGAAGCAGGTGTCTCAGTTGGCTCGGGCATAGTGGCGACTGGCCAGGCCAAGCAGTGAGAGTGGAATGAGATGGAGGGATGGGGTGGAGAGGTATATGAGAGAGGGGTGTGTGAGTTGGGAGCAGGGCAGTGAAATGGCGGGGGACAGGGCGACTTGGAGGCGATTTGTTTGTGGCCACCCCAAGCGGGATTGAGGCGTCTGGCAATAGATAGATAGATAGATTTTAGTTTTTTAATTCTCCCAAGATAAATTTGGATATCATTGGCAATTTCTGGCACAAAATGGCAAACCGGCTACAAATTATGGCATTTATATGGCATGAATTATTTTGTGCCATAAAAAAAAAGAAAATGGCAGTTTTTCGGAAACCACGAGATTTCTGGCAAAAAATGCCATTTATGGCACGACCTGGCAACCCTGGGGGATGGTGCGACTGTTCCCTCCTCTATACTCTTTGGATCAGCTACAGCTTTCAGATCCTGCAACAGGTAGCGTGACATCTTAATCTGCATCCACAGGTGCTTAGAGCCATTCTTACATGAAGGTTTGGACTTGATCGTGAACCAGACTGGAGCGCAAACCTTCAGAATGAATTCAGCAATTGTTTTGAGATTATTCCCAGGCCTTTCTGTCGCAACATACAAACGCAGAACTAGATTGGCCAGTGTGACCCAGCGGGACATAACGAGTTTTCCTAGCTGACGATGTGACAAAGAGACAGAGCAATTGCCAGTTGTTACTGCTTGGCAAATATCCAGTAAATATTGCTGATCCGAACTCAAATCTTCAACGCTGACATCCGGAAATTTACATGTAATTGGATTAAAAGCAACAATTGACATTTCCTCACAATATGCCAATAAAGAACCAATTGGCCCTGAGAAACTTCTTGGTCCTGTCGTGCAACCATTCAGATATTCGAGCAAATGACGTAGAGGAAGTTCCTTTGCATGGAGATGACAAACAAACCACTGCAGAGGACGTTTGACATGTTCTTCAAGGAGTCTTATAACACCGCCCATCTTCCCTGTGTTCACTGCAGTACCATCACACCCAATTGCCACCAGCTTCTGAACATCTATGCTATGTTCACCAAGAAAATGAATGATGGACAGCTTTATGCTTGTTGAACTGTCACTTTCAGTTTTAATGTGACCAAGATAGTTGGAGCCAGGTTCCTGTACCAGTGATATAATTATGTTCCTCTACAGTCACTCTCCGGTGAGCTGTGCCATCAACTTTTTCGAGAGTCAGTGTTTTATCCTTTCTGCCATCAAAATATAGACACTTTATTTCAGTAGTAATTTCAGTAGTAAGACTTGCCGCTTCAGCAAGGATGGTTTCACGATACTTCTGCCGTTCTCTTCTAACTTTGCTTCTGTCGATGACATCATTGCAGTCCTCAGATGTAACTATGCCATAGTCTTCCAAGACTGCAAATGCAATCTCTGCCACTGCTCTATCTGAAATTGCATGTCACAGTATTCTTTAGCTGACGTCTCTGCTGTGATGTTGCCTGAGAAGTACTATTGGGGTCAAGAATTCTTACACACCTCCGATTTGCCTCAGCCAGATTTCATCTGGTAACACTGACTCCCCCTCTTCCCCCTCCTCTCCCCCGTCTCGCTCTCTCTCTCTCTCTCTCTCTCTCTCTCTCTCTCTCTCTCTCTCTCTCTCTCTCTTTCCCCATTCCTCCTCTCCATTTACTCCCCCTCCCTCTCTCGTTCTCCCTTCCTCGCTGCCCTTATTCTCTACCCATTCACACCGCTCTGTGTGTGTGTGTGTGTGTGTGTGTATGTGTGTTATCATATGCTATGACTGTCAAATAGAGAAGTGGCAGTGCTTAGGATTCTTTATACCCTTTTTTCCATTCATACAGAAAGCTTCCGTTTTCCCTGCATTTCTGAGTCGTTTCATGGCCAATTGTTCTTTTTTTTTTTTTCAGTACTCTTCAGGGTTTATTTTGCAGTATTACATACACACACCCCTGTGGGCAGGTTATGGAGATCAAGAAGGAAACGAAGACGTTTTCCTTTGTTAATGGAATGTTATTTCCCGAAAACATTATAATATTTACTATATTAGTTGCTCTGGTAACAGCCTGTTAGTAAAAACCGAAGATCTTTCAACATATTGGTAACCCAGTAGCGAAATTTGTTTTTTTCGAAACTTATAAATTATTACACAGATTGTGCAGTGTGCAGAGAAGAGTTTGTATTGGATCGTTCCACCTCGCAGTTGAGGATAACTTCCTTCCCTGTCAGAGACAGGGGACAGGTCTAAAACCAAACATTTCTGTCATTTCTTCCCATTAGTTTCCGTTCGGTCTCAATGTGTTGCTGGAGGTTTTAAATGGAAAGAGAGGGTTTTTTTAAAAAAGACCAGGGAAGAAATGAGATGAAAGTATAGAAGTAAAAGAGGAAAAATATTGGAAGAAAATGGAAAGTCAGGGAGAATGAGGAAGAAGAAAAGAGACGTAGTAGAGATAACATCAACGAGGAAGAAATGTTTTGATAAGTTTTTGCGGGCGGAAGAGAGAGAGAGAGAGAGAGAATTTCCAACCTCACATTCTGTACGTCAGCCCTGACACTAGCCTCTCTCTCTCTCTCTCTCTCTCTCTCTCATTATTTTGTTTACCACAGGCTATATTTTTCCAGCTCAAGTCCTCATCTCCCTCTGGCTCCTATGATTTACTTTCCACTGCATATAATCGTCCGGCGTTAGATAGAAGGCAGTACTAGAGTTACCCACACCTAGAGAGGGACAAAGTATTCTGTAGTAAGCTAAAATAAAAAGAAAGTGACTGCTGGAAAAAAAAGAAAGATATCCTCAAGAATCTAAATATTTGTATTTATGTATCTATCTGTATCTGTAATCTATATCTGTCCTTCTACCTAATTCTGTCTATCTACCCCTCCATCCTTGTATATATGTTTATCTATCTGCATCTATATAGATATCTATCCATCCTTGTGTATCTATGTATCTGTCTATACCTGCATGTACGTATCTACCTATCCATCCACGTGTATTTGTGTTACCTATATTTAACTATCTATATCTGTATACCAACTTATCTATCTATCCATCTGTATGTATGTATCCATCTATCTGTCCATCAATCCATCCATCAGTCCATACCTGTATCTATAACTCCGAATCTATATCCATCTGTCTATCTTTCTATCCATAAACAACACATAAAGATCCAGGGAGGGGAAACTAAAAGTAACAGAAACAAGAGAAGCATTAGGTAAGAACACGCTCCTTTGAAGACAGTGTGTGAAGTGATGGCGTGTGAGTGAAAGACAACAGAGAGAGAGAGAGACAGAGAGAGAGAGAGAGAGAGAGAGACAGAGACAGAGAGAGAGAGACAGAGACAGAGAGAGAGAGAGAGAGAGAGAGAGACAGACAGACAGACAGACAGACAGACAGACAGAGAGTAGAAAAAAGGAGAGAGCAAATGGAAAATGGACGAGAGGAATAAAATACAAAGAAACAAAAAAGTGAGCGAAATGAAGCGACAGGGAGAGATTGACAGCGACAGGGAGGGAGTGACAGCGACAGGGAGAGTGAGAGCAACAGGGAAAGAGTGACGATGACAGGGAGAGAGTGAGAGCGACAGGGAAAAAGTGAGTGACAGGGAGGGAGTGAGAGTGACAGGGAGGGAGTGAGAGTGACAGGGAGGGAGTGAGAGTGACAGGGAGGGAGTGAGAGTGACAGGGAGGGAATGAGAGCGACAGGGAGAGAGAGGGTCTTTGGAGAGAGGAACAGGAACAGGAGAGAAAGGCCAGGAGACAGATAGTGACAGAGTGAGAATGAGATGAGATAGGTAGGTACCATGGTAAATAGGTAGGCAAATTGGTAGGTAGGTTGGTAGGAACACGTATATACGTAGGTAGGCAGGCAATCAGGTAGTTTAGGATGTAGGTAGGCAGTGAGGCAATCAGGTAAGAAGGTAGGAAGGCCGGTAGATAAGTAGGCAAGTACTTAGGAAGGGAGGTAGATAGGCAGGTAAATTCCCAGGTAGGCCGGCAATCAGGTAGGTAGGTAGGTAGGCAGGTAGGCAATCAGGTAGGTAGGTAGGTAGGTAGGCAACAGGCACTCAGGTAGGTAGGTTAGTAGGCAGGTTAATCTGAAACATAAACCCAGTGGAGTGAAGGCTGAAGTTGCTTTCCTGCTGCGGGCCACCTTGGTCCTTTTGGGTAAGAAGGGCGTTGAGAGACGTGTATGTAACCGGGCAGTGGATCCGCCTGGTGATATCAGTGCCACCACGAGAAGGCGTCCCTCTCCTAAACAGTCTAGTCCAACCAATGGCACACTGTTTATTAAGCTGACAGGCAGTCTGGCGCCCATATTCTCCTTGGTGAAGGAAGCTCAATAACACCTCTTCTTAAGCGATTTATTTTGTTTATTGCACCTTATTATCCTCTCCAGTATCATTTAAATCACTGGAATATCATCCTACTCAGCATATATAACCTACCAACTGAAATTAACCAGCCGTATCCATAAATAAATCGCTAAGCAAGAGGTGTTAGGGAGCTTCATTAACCGATAAAAATAGGAATCTTGGTACTCTGAGGCCCATGTTAAGGAAGCCCCTTAACACATCTTCCTGCGCGATTGGTTTTGCTTATTGCACCTTACTGTCCTCTTCCGAGTCGTTTAAATCATTCAGGTAACACCACACTCAGCATGTATATCCTACAAACTGATACTAACCAGCCATGTCCAAAAATATTTCCTTAAGGAAGAGGTACTAGGGAGAATCCTTATCCGACGAGAATACGGATGATGGTATTTGGAGCACTATGGTCTGTCTGACTTACCTGTGCAGCTGAGATGTATGCGGCAAGTAGGGTGTGTTTGATACGCGGCTGCTGATTGGCCGCCGATGATGTCATTGAAGTAAATGCAGTTGTTTGTTTGTTTGTTTGTTTAAATTTGCCCCACAAAAAGGGTGGGGACACGGGCAAACATAAGAGCCCGTCAGGGGAAAAAAAAAGGCAGAAACAGCTCTCCCAATGAGAGCAAACGCGGCAGACAATGCAGGCAAGACAGACGAAAAAAAAAAAAAAAAAAAAACGACAAGGGCTGGAGCAGACGATCATAAACTGCTGAAAAACTAGCGCGAGGTGGCCTTCTGTATTAGCGCAGTTTCAATAAAAACAATGGCAGCTACATCGTCAGGGTGGGACTGGCTGGTGGTGAGAAGACAGGCGCGGTGTTCAGGGCGGAAAATACCTGTAAGAAGGCGGAAAACGGCGTCAACAACGTCAGCGAAATTCTGCTCCACGTATTGCTCTTGTTGATCGAGCAGCTCGTCATGAGTCAGCGATTCGAGGTGGGCCCGAATACGAGCTGACAACGGAGGAAGCTGGGCGAGGACGCTCTGAGAATCTAAGGGAGAATCAGGGGATGGAGAAACAAGCTGTTCAGTCTCCATCGAGACAGGTGGTGATGGTTGTCTCGATTTCTTCCCCTTCTTCTTAGCCTTCTTTTTAGGAACTGGCGTGGCGGTCACGGCATCAGCAGGAGGTGTAGGTGGCTGAGGGGAAGGGACATCCACGTCCTGAATGGAAGGGACGGGTGAAGGGGCCCTCTCCTCCTCAGCTGCTGTCGGTGAGTGTTGAGAAGTGGCGGTGGTCGGCTCGTTTACCGGATCCGAGACTGGGTTAGGCGCGGTGGCAGAGGAGGCAGTTCTCCTATTAAGAGGAGCACTAAGCTGCAGCCTTTTCCGCGGTGTTTGGCGGGGATGAAGAGGCTGCAGCGTAGGGGCGCGACGCTCCTGACGAAGGGCGGAATGTGCACCACGAGCGAAACTTTGTGGGATGACAAGGTGCGGCAGCCCGTTCTTCTCGAAAATAAGGGGGAGAAGAACAAGCAGCGCTTCCTTGTCACCGCCACAGAAAGCCTTCGCAGTCGCGATGCACATATTTACAATCGTTTCCACTTCACCAGAACGACAAGGATCCAGTTTCCGGCGCCTCCGGGACGTGGGGCGCCGCTGTGCATAGGCAGAGCCTTGCACAGCCGCACCCCCGGGCCCGGTGACGTCCCTGGCAACAGGACCCTTCGGCGTCTGGTGGAGGTGGAACTCGACCGTCTCACCCTCGCCTAGTGAGCGCCGTAGACGTCGTGAAGTAGGAGCAACGATCGCCAGACGGTGCACGAAAACATCGGCGCCGGTGTCCTGGCGCCTGATGAATCCGTACCCCGCCTTCACGTTGTACCATTTCACAACGCCCACGATGGTCTGCGTACTACCCAGCTCCTCACTGCCCACTGAGGCCCCCCTCGACGGGTCGTAGGCCGAGGTAACAGAGGTAGGCATGGCTGGACAGGAGATGTTGCTGCAACCGCTGCTGGACCGGGAATGGTAAATGCAGGCATTTATTGTTGCGCAACATGCGGACGTAGGTGTACACCGTGGGTGGATACTATAGCGCAACATGCGGACGTAGGTGTACATCGTGCGTGGATGTACTGCGACATGCGGACGTGGATGTACACCGTGGGTGGATAATTTATTTCAAACGTCACTCATCGTTTTATGAAACTTTATAATAAACTTTAATTTTCTTTGATAACAGTAAACTTTTAAAGCTAATTTTGACCTCTTCACCTTCGGAAATTATTACATATTTATTCGGGCAGCTTGTACTGAAGGCAGTTTAAAAATATAAATACATATGTGTTAAAATAAGAAGAGGTGTAAGATTTACATCGTCGGCAGCCAATCAGCAGCAGCGATTCAAACACACCCTACTCGGCCCATGCATCTCAGCTGCACAGGTCAATCAAATAGACTATAATACCGATACTGCTGACTCGTTCATGGTACCCACAGCTCTACTGTATACTCTGCTTATTCTAGCTTGCTCTAAAATTACAACCTGTCATTGATAAATCCTGAGTTGGAACAAAAACACTAGAATATGATGTTAGTCACGAAAAAGTGCTGTGGAGAGGGTGTAGCGATGCTTTATAATTCTCGCACTGAGTCACCCAAAATAAGCTGCACGTGGACGGAAAACTGGGCCAAGATAAGGTGAAAAGAGCATATATATATATATATATATATATATATATATATATATATATATATATTTTTTTTTTTTTTTTTTTTTTCTCAGGAATCGCCACATGATTTCCTTTAGCTAATAGTAATTGAGCCAACATAGTACCCCAAAAATAAACAGACACAAAAAAAATAATCAGAAATATAAGAATCTAATTCACGCCAAAATATAATCATTCCTGGATAGCAAAACAAAAACGCGAGCGGGCGCACACACACACACACACACACACACACACACACACACAAATTTTATCTATCCAAGCAAAAAATCACACTTGTGTACTAGAAAAAATAATATTTTCTATTTCACGATGACTAAATATTTTCAGAAATAATCGTGCTATCATATTATTTTTTGCAGCTTATGAGACTTGTCGAACTGAAGGGTTTAGATATAGACGTTATTACTCTCTCTCTCTCTCTCTCTCTCTCTCTCTCTCTCTCTCTCTAGCAATACATGGAAACGTAGGCAACTTCTTTCCCTCTCAATCCTTCCACATTTTATACCGGTATTAGTCTATCATTCCCGCCCCCCCTTCTTTCGATCTATCCATTTACCTATCTATCTCTTTCTATCTATCCACTTATCATTCAGCAAGTTTTCCTACTTATATTTCTGTCTATCAAATTCCACGTCTTGTCTATCACATGTACAGTACTTCTCTTCCTCTTCCACTTTTATCAATTTCCATCTATCTACATATTCTCTTTGCTTTATTATTCATCTTTCATTCTTCTAATCATTCATTCTTCTCAATTCTTTCAATCCTTATATTATTATTATTATTATTATTATTATTATTATTATCATTATTATTATTAACATGTAATAGGCGTCCACACTGAAAGTCTGGAACGTGTTCGGGCGAGCGAGCGAGCAAGTCAGGCAGTGCTGAATATTGTCTCATGTGGCTCATCATCTTCCTCTGATTTCCTGACCTGAAAATATTAAAAAGAACTTATTAGATTACACCAAAAATATTCCCTCACACTTCCTTAAGTCAATACTCCACTTGTATTAATTTTAGGTCAAGGGCTTGGGACCTAGCAGGTTAATAATGGGTTAATCAACTTGTAAACCTAATATTGTTTTTCAGTTTGATTAACCCATTATTCTCCAGGTGGTTTAAATACAGTACAGTATGTTTGGTGAGTTTTTGTTTTATCTGTTATCCCTAACTGTGCTTTCAATTTGATAAATGATTTCAGAACAAGGAAGAGTGGCTGTGCGTGACAGAAATAAATGGAGAGAAATTGTGAATGAATAAGTGATGACGCAGCCCTGAGGGGATGTTCTCCTGCATTTGGTCTGATCAGCTAGTCAGGTCAGGTGCGGATAAGGGGATGGGTCTGTTATGATGTGGCAGGGGTAAACCAGCTCTGCTGTCGGGCCCTGCTGCGGATGTCACTGATTGCATTGCGCAGTTGACCCTTGTGCGGTGTGGTGCGGTGAGGATCTGTTCGTTCTCCCCTTTGGGGCTAAGATGAGAATGAATGTGTTTGAATGGATGAGTAAATGGGGAGTGTGTCGTCCTGTCTCGGCTACCTCCCTTTCCTTGGGGGAAGCAGCCTAGGTATATAGATAGAGATAGACCAGTACCTTTACCATTGCCTTCAGCAATACCAAATTATATTTCCTCGTTTTACGGAAAAGCTATTGGGAATTACAGGTTGTCTATGAAATGAAAATACGTGCTGTGGAAAGGATGTAGAGGTGAAGTTTTTTTTTTTTTGTTACTGAATCGCGTGGACTAATCTGCAAAGGGACCAATTTCTGGGCCACGTGAAGGTGAAATAAGTATAACGTCAATAACCACTCTGCCACCGCTCTAAAATTCCACTGCCCTCCTTCTCTCTCTCTCTCTCTCTCTCTCTCTCTCTCTCTCTCTCTCTCTCTCTCTCTCCATTAATCATTTTTCTTTCTCCCTACAACTATCATATTTCTCTCCCTCCCTTCCCTTGTCACCATGAAATCCTTCTCCTAATTTCCATTCTCTCTCTCTCCCTCGGAACGCGATACGAGTAATGTATTCTCTCTTTCTCTCCCTCGGAACACGCGATACGAGCAATGTATTCTCTCTCTCTCTCTCTCTCTCTCTCTCTCTCTCTCTCTCTCTCTCCCTCGGAACACGCGATACGAGTAATGTATTCTCTCTCTCTCTCTCTCTCTCTCTCTCTCTCTCTCTCTCTCTCTCTCTCTCTCTCTCTCTCCCTCGGAACACGCGATACGAGCAATGTATTCTCTCTCTCTCTCTCTCTCTCCCTCGGAACACGCGATACGAGTAATGTATTCTCTCTCTCTCTCTCTCTCTCTCTCTCTCTCTCTCTCTCTCTCTCTCTCTCCCTCGGAACACGCGATACGAGTAATGTATTCTCTCTCTCTCTCTCTCTCTCTCTCTCTCTCTCTCTCTCTCTCTCTCTCTCTGCTATTCCACTGCGTCTACTACACACTTAGGGCACATCCGTCACTCTCCTCCCAGATGCCTCATATCGAAGAGACATCTAAGGACAGTGATACATTGCAAATCTCTCTCAGCTTCAGTAATATTAGCCAGTAAAGGATAATGATAAATAAGAAGAGGTGAAATATTAGGCAGAGAAATATCCCAAGCCTCCGTTAGCTTAGGAATATTCGTCAGGAGTGGAAAATGAGAAACAGAAGAGGTGAAATATTACGTGAGAATCAGAACACGTTAAATATGGCGTGAGAATTAGAGCACGTAAAATATTACTTGAGAATCAGAGCACGTGAAATATTACATGAAGATGAAAATACGTGAAATATTACATGAGAACCATAGCACGTGAAATGCGGGAATCAGAGCACGTGAAATATGACGTGAGAATCACAATACGTGAAATATTACGTGAAAATTACAACACTGGAAATATTTTGCGTGAATCAGAGCACGTGAAAACTTACGTGAGAGTCAGAGAACGTGGAAGATTAAATGAGACTCAGAGTACGTGAAATGTTACGTGAGAATCAAGACACGTGAAATATTAGGTAAACTTTTGTCAACCTAAATGCTGAGCTGTAACAACAGATTAGCACCGGAATACGATACTAGCAACGAGGAAGTGCAATGGCGAGGACGAAAATCTGAGCCAAGTTATTGGGAAAGAAGTATAGGAGAAGAGGAAACTGTGGTGTAATATGGAAAATATATTGCTTAGGATGAGGTGACAGGATTTCTTTCAAACAACAAACAAAATGATCCTAATATCTATGAGGTGCGGTCACAATCAAAAATAATAATAATAATAATAATAATAATAATGATAATGATAATATTAATAATCGGAAGAAGAAGAAGAAGAAGAAAAAGAAGAAGAACAACAACAAACAACAACAACAACGACAGTAATAATATTATTAATAACAATATTAAATAATAATACTAAAACTCGAAAGAAGAAATATCATTAAAAAAGGGAAGGAATTCATATCTCGGTTACCATTTCTCAAAAAAGCAGAGACATTTCTCACAATGATCTCATCGTCAGCCAAGTTTGTTCTCTCTCTCTCTCTCTCTCTCTCTCTCTCTCTCTCTCTCTCACACACACACACACACACACACACACACACACACACACACACACACACACACACACACACACACACACACACACACACACACACACCATACTTAAACAACTGAAAACACACTCGTATTCTCACACACCATCACTCTTCTCTCTCTCTCTCTCTCTCTCTCTCTCTCTCTCTCTCTCTCTCTCTGCAGCAACGTTGGGACATGGTAGGTTGCTGCGTAGGTCAGGTTAGGATAGGTTAGGATTGCTTTCGAGGGGTCAGGTTAGGTTAGGTTAGGTTACGATTTGTGGTTGGGTCAGGTTAGGTTAAGATTAGTTAGATCGGTTAGGTTTGGTTAGGTTTGGATTGGTTTGGACAGGTCAGGTCAGGTTAGTTTAGGATTGGCTTGGTCAGGTTAGGTTAGGATTGGTTTGGTTAGGTCAGGTCAGGTTAGGATAAGATTAGTATGGTTAGGTCAGGGTTGGTTATTATTGGTTTGGTTATTATTGGTTAAGAGTTGTTAGGCTAGGTTTGGATTAGTTTGATCAGGTCAGGTTCTCTTAGAATTAGTTTTGTTAGGCTACTTTAGGTAGGTGAGGTTAGGTTGGTAAATTAGGTTGTTAGACGCAGATTAGAGTGTTAGGTTAGGAAAGGTCAGGTTAAATTTGGGAAGGTTGGTTTTAAACCATGTTGGATTAGACTATAAAGTTAGATTAGATTATTACAGGTAGGTTAGGTTAGGTTAAACAATGTGATGTTAAGTTTGAGGTGCCTGGCTGCTTTAAATTTCTTTAATATTCGTACTGAATGTGGCAAGGTAGAGTTCCTAACAACTCTTAGTCAGCGATTTATTCTCCACACTTCACCTCAATATCTTCTTATATTAATGATTAAAAAAAGGTTGATATTAAAAGATATAAAACTGACAACATACAAGTCAATATTAAGATGTATTACGCAAAATAAATCGCTACGGAACAGGTGTATGCAAAATTACTGAGGAGGAGGTGTATGGAAAATTAATCACTAAAGAAGAGGTGTATGCAAATTAAATCGCTAAGGAAGAGGTGTATGGAAAATAGACCGCAGTGGAAGAGGTGCTACGACGCCTCTGAAGCCATTTAGAATACAACTATAATTTATTTTAGGTAATTAGGGTAGGTAAATGTCATTAGTAGTAATTACGCCCCAAGTTTATCTAAAGGCGAAACTGGTGGACTGAAGTCAACGTTGAAACTCTCTCCTGCAATCCACCAAACCCTTTTTGGGATGTGAGAAAAGGATTGACGAACATTTGTATAACCAGGCAGCCCCTCAGCCCGGTCATATGGGTGCCACCACGTAAATGCGTCCCTCTACAGCACATAAATTAGGGTAGAAAAGAAGGTATTACGATAAAACCAATATGCAAACAGCCTCGCTTCGGATATCACAGTAAAAATTCCTTGGGAAAAAAAAATATAAAATACTCGATTCAACTTCAGGACAAAAAAATGCATTTTTTCCTCTTTTTCCTTCGCTTTCATTCTTTTATCTTTTTGTTTTTTTTTCTTTCTTGCATAAGGTGAATTTGCAAAATCATACCAAAGCCGGAGTAAAAGAAAAAATGGATCACTGTAGTTGTACTGGTGAGTAAGGCCCCGTTCACATGAGCCTGATACAAGTTTTGAAGCATGTTTGAAACATTGCTTCAGACGTTTGCATACATGTTGAAATATCTCGTTTGGACGTTCAAACCCGAGAACTTGTTTCGAGACATGCTATTATCACTGGTGTGGAGCCATGTTTGCGGCATTGTGAAGCTTTTTAGTCCGGCAGATTTACCAACATGTTTGTGGCGTGTTTGGAGGCAGGCATCTAGCACGTTCCTGACATGTTCCTAGCATTGTTTCGGGCAATGTTTTAGGCACCGTGTGGGCGGGCTTGAGGGTGTAAACGACAGGAGGTTTATTTAGCAGTGTTTGGTTTGATTGACGTGTGTGTGTGTGTGTGTGTGTGTGTGTGTGTGTGTGTGTGTGTGTGTGTGTGTGTGTGTGTGTGTGTGTGTGTGTGTGTGAACAAATAACTAAAACAATTTTTATGTAATTTAGATCAAATTTGGTGGATGGAACGAGTATCACCCAAGTGAACAATAGGTCGAAGGTCAAGGTCATGGGGCAAAGTCAAATATTCTTCCGTTAGATCAGTTTGTTGGGGCGGGTGCACTCTCTGAGTGCTCCTTCTTGTACTCTTATAACCTCTTCATTACGAGCGAGAAGAGTTGTAGAGGGGGATCTTTCCTATGCTGAAAAATCTTCTCGTGATCCGGACAACTGTAGCACTGCAAGTATAAAAACACGTTTTATAAAATGTACGGAGACGCCAAGATGGCAGTGCGCCATAAACCACTGGAACAAAGTCAAGGCAGTAAAAGGGGATATAACCCCAACCCTACAGGTTTTTAATGGCATTCATTTTATACATTACATGGTTAATAGTTATGCCATAAGCATAACACTTCTCTTTTTGGGCTACACCAAAATGGCATTTGCTGGAAGGGGAAACATACACGCCAAACGAATGTAATCAGTTGACAATGAGTCACTTGAATCAAAGTGGTCGAACTGTTTGGTGTCAGTACGAATAATATATACGAGGTCATAACACACACACACACACACACACACACACACACACACACACACACACACACACACACACACACACACACACATATTTCCTTTCTCTTACCCAAATTCTCTCTCTCTCTCTCTCTCTCTCTCTCTCTCTCTCTCTCTCTCTCTCTCTCTCTCTCTCTCTCTCTCTCCTATGCACTAAAACTTAATGAAAAGAGCAAGAAAGGGGATGACGAGGGTAAGGGGTCGAGAAATTCCCGTGCCGAAAATGGCAATAATAACCATAAAAATAACCGGGACGAAATACCAATAAAAAAAAAATAGAGGCTGTATTGCACTGTTGACGTGTATTGCAGGGTTAATTGAACAAGAAATGGAAGGAAGAGGTTGCAGAGTAAACTTTAATGCAGTTGTAGCAGTTGTTGTTGTTGTTGTGGTGGTGGCGATGGTGAGGTGGTGATAATGATGATGTTGTTGATGATAATGGTGATGATGACGTTGATGATGATGTTGATGCTAATGTTGTTGGTGATGATGATGCTGTAGCCTCAGGTTCATCAAATGTAAACTAAGTGAACTGCAGAATGAAGCTGTCCATCTTCTGCAGTCCACCATGCTCCTTTTGGGGGATAGGATGGGGGTTGAGGGACGAATGTATAACCAGGCACCTCCACTGGCCGGTCATATCAGCGTCACCGCGAGAAGGAGTCCCTCACCAGCGATGAGTAGTACTAGGATTAGAGATAATACGGTTGAGTAGTTTATTACACCCGCGGGCGATAGAGCGGGGGGCGGGGAGGTTATGCGTTTGGTTTGGGTTGTCTGTCTGTTAGCAATTTTATGGAAAAATAATTTCGTGGAACTGTATCTAACTGAGACATAATTAATGAGAATCATCAGAGGAACAGGTCATTAACCCTGGAGCGAAATGGTCATAGGTAACGTATTGAATCAACACTAGTTTTTATCTAATTTTAACCAAACTTGGTGTAACGGTTGAAGGACAGGAATGAGTGAGGTGATTTAATTTTGAGAATAATCTCTCGGGGGGAAAGATCACAGGGAAGGTCCATGGTTTAACCTTTAACTCAAACAGTTTTCATTCGATTTTGATGAAACTTGGTGGGCGGGTTTACAGTTAGCCTCAGATGAAGTTAGCGGGATAGTAAGCCAAAAGTGAAGGTCATAGGTTGAGATCAAGTTAAAATCTACTTTCTTGATTTTAGCCAAACTTGGTGAATGGGTTAAGGGTGAGGTAGGGATGAAGTAGTTGGATTCTGAGAGCAACGGGTCAAAGGTCAAGGTCTCAAGGAAGGGTCAAATGTTCAGCTTTATGACACCTCCATAGGATCACTTTGTCCATTCTTGTTCGAACACATATCCTAAATTCTTTACCAAACGTGTGCGGCCTTCCAATATTTTCTATTGAAATGAGTCTTTCACAGGTTACTTGTTATTATTCCTGGACTACCACAGCTCCTTGGCGTTTTAAAAACTTGCCCCTGGAAGCTGTAAATGAGTATTTACAATGCATAAGTATTCCGCCGACGTCTGCCAGTTGCCGGCCATATTTCATTTGCTAACGCGCATTTTTAAATCTGAAAGCTGGCTGTCAATCGTAAGTGAGGTTAGGTTGGATTAGGTTTGGTTTGGCAAGGTTAGGTTTGGTTAATTCACTAAGTTTCCCATTGCTTTGACACGGGATACACTGACGTGTCCAGTCGGGGCGATGGTTTGTAAACAACGTGGCCAGTCGGAGAGATTCTCGGTAAACATTGCCGCGGGCGACCAGGCCGCTTCCTTCAATACCCCCAAAAGGGTATGTATTGTCGTTTTCCAATCACTACTTGCAGTCACAATGGAGCAATTAACTATCTGCTTTGATCATGTACCAAAAGTACTTATCTTGAGAGCGTGAGTTTATATTGTAGGTCGAACCTCCAGGCCAGTTTGCTAAAGAATTTCCCACATAGATATCTCCTTAGTCTCGAAGCATCCAGCATTTATCGCCACTTTTACCCTGAACTTTTAACAGTTTTCCGGTGTTTTTCCACCATTTTCCGGCATTTTTACCACTTTCCCAGCTTTTTCTATCGCTTTTTCGGCATTTTTCTCGCTACTTTTCCAGCATTTTTTCACTACGATACTCCAAACCAAAGACGCTCACTGCTTGTGCGGACGAGCATTGAGATAGATTTGACGGCGCCGGTGTTACACTCTGTGGGCACTTCTTGTATTATAAGTGGCTCTGGAGATGTAACACCTTTTCCTTGGCGATTTATTCTGCCCATTAAACCTCAGTGTCCTCTTGTCTGTTATTGATGCAGACTGTGACGATATTATAAGAAATACACAGAAACTAAGAGAGAGCGAGAGCGAGAGAGAGACAGAGAGAGACAGAGATAGAGACAGAGTCAGTTCAGTCCCCCTTGAAGCCATCCACCCCACCCAACTTTGTGCTCTCTCTCTCTCTCTCTCTCTCTCTCTCTCTCTCTCTCTCTCTCTCTCTCTCTCTCTCTCTCTCTCTCTCTCTCTCAGGTGCATTCCTATATTAACGAAGTGAAGGAAGAAAGAGAAAGAGAGCAAAAGAGAGGGAAGGAAGGAGGAAAGGAAAGAAGGAAGGAGGGATGGAGTGCATTAGGCCAGAATCAACATGGGAGAAGTTTGTACAAGAGTTTGCTATGCTGAAGAAGGGACAGGGGAGGAGTGATGATAGGAGCAGATGGAGGAGAGGGGAAAAAAGGAAGGAAGAGTTAAAAGTAGGAAGAAAAATGTAGAAGAAATAATAAGATACGTAGGAGAAGGTGAGAGATGGATTGACGGATGGATGGATGGATTGACTAATGAATAAGCAGACAGATGGAAAGATAGATATGTAGATAGATAGGTGGATAGATAGATATAGATAGCTTGACTGATATAGGTAGAACGGTAGGTAGACAGACAAAGACAGGTAGATATAGATGGACAGAAAGACAGCAGTGGACAGACAAGTATATAGACACATGACTAGATAGACAGAAAGACAGACACATTTTGACAGACAGACAGACAGACAGATACATATATATATATATATATATATATATATATATATACAGAGAGAGAGAGAGAGAGAGAGAAACAAGGGTTAACTGACCATGGTAGTGAGAAGAAATGAAGAAATAAATAAAATAATGAGAAAGAAGGAAACATGAGAGGATATAAAAACAAGGAAGGGAAGGAGAAGAAGAAGAAGGAGGGAAATAAAAAAAAGAAAGAAAGGACGAAGAAAGAGAATAGATGATAAGGATAAATGAAGGAGAAGGAACGAAAATAGTGAAGACGGAAATAGAAACAGAGAAAACAGAGAAACTGAGAAAGCAGAGAAGGAAAGTGAGAAAAACAGAGAAAATAAAAGAAAGAGAAAGAGCCAGACAAGCTGTATAACTTCAGTGGGTGTTGAACTCTTTCTCTCTCTCTCTCTCTCTCTTTCTCTCTCTCTCTCTCTCTCAGACAATGACATGTACATAAAAAGTTTCCTCCACACGCATATATACACATTAAACTCTCTCTCTCTCTCTCTCTCTCTCTCTCTCTCTCTCTCTCTCTCTCTCTCTCTCTCTCTCTCTCTTAATCCTTCTCAGTACTCTTCTCCATTAATTTCTAAACCTTGTCCATCTTTCTCTCGTTACCGATGAAGAAATATTGATACAATAGGGAAAGTAAAATAAGGGACCTTGAATACACATTAGACGGTATGCGTATCATACACAAGGAAAATGTTTAGGTGCTGTCCTTGTCAGTCACGCCTTAATACATTTCTACTTGTCCCTTAAACTGAAGAAAACTGGTCTGGGATATTGGGTTAAGCCCCAGTGTTTCCCTTTAACCTGTATTTTACTTCCCCACCAACTAGGCCGTGTTTGTGTCATCCAAGCTGGAGCTTGGGATTCGCAGCGCGTCTTGGGCAGCTTGGTTTCTGTCCACAAAAACAGTCCATGACACATAGAACCGAGAAACTACACTTGACGATAGCACTATAAACAGAGGGGTTCGCCGAAGAAGATTTATCTATCTATTGCCAGGCGCCTTAATCCCCTACAGGGTGGCCACAAACAAATCGCCTTCACGTCGCCCTGACCCCCGCCAGTCCACTGCCCTGCTCCCAATTAACCCCCCCCCCCTCTCATATTCCTCTCCACTCCATCCCTCCATCTCATCCTTGGCCTTCCCCTCCCTCTCTCACCCTCCACCTCAGTCACATACACACTCCTCGTCAGTCTCTCACCCTCCATCCTCTCCACATGGCCAAACCACCTCAGTGTGGTCCTCATAACGCTTCCTATCACATCCACATCCACACCACAACGCTCCTTCACTTCCTCATTTGCCAGTCTCTCTCTCCATGTGACTCCACATGCTCCTCTCAGATAACTCATTTCCACTACTCTGACTCTTGACTTGTGCCCCTCCAACAATGTCCAAGTTTCACTTCCATACGTTAGAGATGGTATCACAATACTGTCATGTAATAACTTTTTCACTTCCATGCTCACTTCCCTGTTTCTTATCACTGCTTTCAAGGAACCAGGAACCTTTCTTCCCTGCTGTTCCCTTTCAAGCACTTCATCCTATAAACATCCACCCTTACCCATCACACTCCCCAAGTACTTAAACGTACTCACATTTTCCATTTCCTCACCATCCAACCTCACTGCACATTCACTGACTTCACCTCTCTCGAAGACCATAATTTTACTCTTCCCTACATTCACCTTTAGATTCCGTTTCTTACACACTCTCCCAAACTCATCCACCAAGCCTTGCAGCTCCCCTTCGTCCTCATTTAACGACACAGTATCATCTGCAAACAACAGTACATGGAATTTCCAAACACTGCCCTTTCTCACTAGGGCCGCTCCAACATCCACTGCCCTACCTTGTATCTTTTTTATAACCCTATCCATATACAAATTGAACAACTGTCATCTGTAGAATATGCAGTTTACAAGTAGCCCTTATCTGTGCTGAATTGGCTTTACAGTATAGGTCGTTAATATTAGCCACGTGCACCCTATTTTCATGTGCATCGTGCTAATTACATGATATTTATCAATTACGCGTCCTTGCTGGCCATTCTCACTTCCCCCAAGCTGCACCAAGACTGCTCCCGACCACACTTGGGTGAGATACGAAGACGGTCTTTGTTTCGATGACAAATGCTTGGGTCGGCTTCGTATCACTTCGGCCGACAAAAAAGGCGCAGCTTGGTTTCCTTGAAGATGGCTTCGAATCCAGTCCGTCAGCTTTGACGACAAAAACGCTGCTCGAGAGAGAGAGAGAGAGAGAGAGAGAGAGAGAGAGAGAGAGAGAGAGAGAGAGAGAGAGAGAGAGAGAAGGGAGGGGACTGAACATAAAGGAAGGAAGGAAGGACGGAAGGATTGAAGGAAGGACGGAGGGAGGGAAAGGAAGAAATGATATAAGGAAGAATGGAAGAAAGGTAGGAAGCACGGAGGGAAGGAAGGAAAGATGGAAGGAGGGAAGGAAGGAAGGATGGAAGGACGAAGAGAAGGAAGGAAGGAAAAAGGGAAGGAAAGAAGAAAAGAAGGAAGAAAGAAGGGAAGGAAAGAAATAAATAAGGAAGGAAGGAAGGAGGAGCGAGTAAAGCAAGAAATAGGCAAAGGACTCTTTGCACAAGAGTTAACCATTACGGAGAAGGGAGAGGGAAGGAGGAGCGATGGAGGAGGTACACAGAGGAAAGAGAATTATGGAGGAATTATAGACACGAGGAGGAGGAAAGGGAAATATATTTAGTGTAGAGAAGAGGCAATGCTGACATGAACACACACACACACACACACACACACACACACACACACACACACACACACACACACACACACACACACATTCATTCATACATACATACACACACATATTCATTCATACACACACACACACACACACACACACACACACACACACACACACACACACACACACACACACACACACACACACACACACATGGACATACATACATAGCGAGAGAGAGAGAGAGAGAGAGAGAGAGAGAGAGAGAGAGAGAGAGATACAGTACACCCCCTCAATAAACGGTGCTACATGGAGTGGACACCATGTACCTTGACTCTACACCGGGAAACAAGTCAAATGTTTTCTGGTAGCCCAGGAAACCATTTACAATGCTGGGTGGTAATCAAATAAAAAATGAACGCCAGGTGGTTTAGTGGGTTAAGGTGCACCAATCAGATGTAGCCCATTAGTGTTTGGAGTTTTGGTAATAATCAGATACGACCCACAACTGGGACTACAATACGAAAAGTAAAAAAACAAAAACGACAAATAAAATGGCCCCCCCTCCCTAGACTCACCAAATCCTGCTTATTTTTTTCTGGTTTATCTATTCATTTTCTTTCTCCTTCTTATACTGTATTCAGCTGTGTTCAGTAAGCTTTCTTTTGTTGTGGAGAAACGAACTAACACTGGGAGAGACAAATAGATAGATCGATAGACAGATAGACACAAACAGGTAGGGAGGTTGACAGGAGACAAACAGACACAGGTAGACTGACAGACTGATAGATATATAGACATAGATACAGAGAGAGAGAGAGGGGGGGGAAGAAGTACTAAAACAAGCCCAGAAAATCAACAGCACGTATCTACAGCAGCAAAAAAAAAAAAAAAGTAAATAAATAAAAAGGCGACTGAAAAATCTCTATCTATCTATATACCCAGGCTGCCTCCCCCAAGGAAAGGGAGGTAGCCAAGACAGGACGACACACTCCCCATTTACTCATCCATTCACATTCATTCGCATCTTAGCCCCAAAGGGGAGAACGGACAGATCCTCACCGCACCACACCGCACAAGGGTCAACTGCGCAATGCAATCAGTGACATCCGCATCAGGGCCCGACAGCAGAGCTGGTTTACCCCTGCCACATCGTAATAGACCCATCCCCTTACCCGCACCTGACCTAACTAGCTGATCAGACCAAATGCGGGAGAATATCCCCTCAGAGCTGCGTCATCACTTATTCACTCACAATTTCTCTCCATTTATTTCTGTCACAAACAGCCATTCTTCCTTGCTCAACAGACATCCCTCTCGTATCCAATGCTATCTTCACACTGTCCATCCATCCTATTCGTGGTCTTCCTCTCAGCCTTACACCTCTCACATCAGATCTAGTTATCTTTTTCACCAATCGCTCATTATCCATTCTCTCCATATGCTCAAACCATCGCAACACCCTTTGCTCAACTCTACCAGCCATCTCCCGAACAACTCCAATTCTCCTTCGCACTTCATCATTTCGCACTCGATCCATACGCATCACTCAACAAATACTCCTCAGACACCTCATCTCCATTACATTCAAACTTTTCCTCTCTGCTACACCCATATTCCATGTTTCAGCCCAATATAATGCAGTCGGTACCACAACACCCTTATACAGCCTTCTCTTTACATCCATTCTAAGCGAACGACATTTGAACACTTTTTTCATTTCTCCCAGCACCTTTCCTACTTCATTTATTCTAAACTTCACTTCTGCATCTATTCTTCCATCCACAGCAACATGTGACCCTAGATATTTAAAACAATCTACCTCCTCAAGCAACTCATATTCATCCTCCTACCATCTACCAGCCTCGTACACTTCACTTTACACTTATTCTCATTTACTTTCAATTTCCTCCTTTCACACACCCTTCCAAACTCCTCTACCAACTGTCTCAATCTCTCCTCTGAATCAGCCACCAGTGCAGTATCATCTGCAAACAGCAGCTGCTTCAGATTCCACTCTCCACCATCAACATTCACCAGACTCAGACCTCCACCTAAAACTCTTGCATTCACTTCCCTTACAACACCATCCATGTAAATATCAAACAACCAAGGCGACATCACACATCCCTGTCGCAGCCCCACTCTCACAGGAGACCAATCACTCACAGCATTTCCCACTCTTACACACGCTCTACTATTTGCATAAAAACTTTTAACCCCTCTTAGTAACCTACCATCAAGTCATACAGTCTTAAAACAGTCCACAAAGCCTCCCTATCAATTCTATCATATGCTTTCTCTAAATCCATAAATGCCCAAAACACATCCTTGCCTTTCGCTAAATACTTTTCACACACTTGTCTCACAGCAAACACCTGATCCACGCATCCCCTCCCTCTCCTAAAGCCACATTGCTCATCACCAATCACTCCCTCTGTACCCTCTCTAACTCTCATAATTAACACTCTACCATACACCTTACCTACAACACTCAACAGACTTATATCCCTAGAACTAGTACATTCATACTTATCACCCTTGCCTTTATGTAGGCGCTGAATGACCACATCGGTCCTAGTGCCTGGCCTTTGTGCCAAACCTTTATCACTCACTCACTCACTCCCCTTGCCTTTATACAACGGGACCACACAAGCACTTGCCCAGCAATTGGCACCATACCTTTCACAAAGCACACATTCAACAACCTTACTAACCAGTCAACAATAGTCACTCCAACACCCTTCAGGCATTCCACAGCACACCGATCCATACCTGCAGCTTTCCCTGTTTTCATCTCCTTTACTGCCTTCTCCACTTTCTCCTTCGTGATTAAAGAATCATTCAACTCTCTATCTATCTAACTATCTATTGCCAGACGCCTCAATCCCGTTTGGGGTGGCCACAAACAAATCGCCTCCAAGTCGCCCTGTCCCCCGCCATTTCACTCCCATGCTCGCAACTCATACCCCCCCTCTCTTATATACCTCTCCACCCCATCCCTCCATCTCATCCTCGGCCTCCCCCTCCCTCTTCCCCCCTCCACCTTACTCACATACACTCTCTTCGTCAGTCTTTCACCCTCCATCCTCTCCACATGGCCAAACCACCTCAGTGTGGTCCTCATAACGCTTCCTATCACATCCACATCAACACCACAACGCTCCTTTATATCCTCATTCGTCAGCCTGTCTCTCCACGTGACTCCACAGGCTCCTCTTAAATAACTCATTTCCACTGCTCTCACTCTTGACTTGTGTCCTTCCAACAATGTCCAAGCTTCACTTCCGTACGTTAGAGTTGGTATCACAATACTGTCATGTTGTAACTTTTTCACTTCCATGCTCACTTCCCTGTTTCTTATCACTGCTTTCAAAGAACCAGGAACCTTTCTTCCTTGCTGTACCCTTTCAAGCACTTCACCCTCCAAACCTCCATCCTTACTCATCACACTACCCAAGTACTTAAATGTACTCACATTTTCCAATTCCTCACCATCCAACCTCGCTGTACATTCACTAACTTCACCTCTCTCAAAGACCATCACTTTACTCTTCCCAACATTCATCTTTAGATTCCGTTTCTTACACACTCTCCCAAACTCATCCACCAAGCCTTGCAGCTCCCCTTCGTCTTCACTCAACAACACAGTATCATCTGCAAACAACAGTACAGGGAGTTTCCAAACACTATCCTCTCTCACCAGGGCCACTCCAACATCCACTACCCTACCTTGTACCTCTTTTATTACCCCATCCATGTACAGATTGAACAACCATGAAGACATGACACATCCCTGTTTCAACCCAACTTTCAAAGAGAAAAATTCACTTAGTTCACCATCCACACGCACTGCAGCCTTCGCACCATCGTACATACCCTTCACAGCATTCAGCAACTTCCCGTCTACTCCATATATTCTTAACACTTTCCATAATCCTTGTCTATCCACCCTGTCATATGCTTTCTCCAAATCCATGAAAGGTCAACACATTTATTCCTTGCACCCTTCCATCCGCCACAATCTCAGCCACCCTTTCCTCCTCTACATATAACAATCTTTCAAAATACTCTGCCCACATCTTCCTTACTGCATCCATCTCAATTAACATCCTTCCATCCTCTGATTTTACTGATTCTTCCTTCCCAGACTCTCCCTTTCGCACCCTTTTCACCTCCTTCCAAAACATTTTCTTATTCTGTTGAAAATTCTCTGTCAACCTCCTACCCCACCTCTCATCTGCTGCCACTTTAGCATCACGCACAGCCCTTCTCGCCCTATTCCTCTTTTCCTTATACCTTTCATATGACATCTCATCCTTCCTCTGCAGCCACACTTCATATGCATGTCTCTTCTCAGCCACAGCCATACTTACTTCCTCGCACCACCATTCGCTTCCTTTTCTTACACCACCACCCACACGTCTCACACCACACACCTCTTCTGCATGCCCCACCACAGCACTCTTAAATAACTGACATTCCTCCTCCACACTGCCATTTTCCCGATCTTTCACTGCGTTCCACTCATCTTTCAATTTCTCCTGATACTCTATCTTTTTCTCTCTTTTATCCAACTCACTTTCAAAACCTCTCTGCCACACCTAACCCTCTTAGCTCTTACCAATCTCTTACCTACTCTTAACTTTCCCTCCACCAGGTAGTGGTCATACATACCTCCACCCTCCCCTCTCAGAACTCTCACATCCAACAATCTTCCTATTACATTCCTAGACACAACCACATAGTCCATCAAAGCTCTATCAACAACCCTTCCACCCTCCTGTCTCACCCATGTATACTTATAAATATCTTTCTTCTCAAACAGCGTATTTCCAATCACCATCTCTCGCTCAACACACATCGCTATCATTCGTTCCTCATTTTCATTTCTTCCAGGCACACCATGCATACCAACTACACCTTCAACTGCTACATTTCCCATTCAAGCATTCAGATCTCCCATCATTACCACATTCACATTCGCTCCAAAACTCTGCAGACACTCATCAACATCATTCCAGAAAGACTCCCTCTCTTCTTCATCCCTTTCACTACCAGGCCCATATGCACTCAGAAACACCCACAACTCACGTTCAAATTTCGCTTTCACCCACATCAGTCTCGATGACACCTCCTTCCATTCAGCCACACACTGCTGTACTTCCGGACTCACTAACAAGGCCACACCTTCTCTTGCCCTTCCTCTATCAACACCTGACAATCTTCCATTCACACTTCCAGACATAGACTCACCCTTCCCTTTCGTCTTCGTTTCACTCAAAGCTAACACATCCAACTTTCTTCTCACAAACATTCTCCCAATCTCCTCCCTTCTAGCCTCAATCGTACTACATCCACGCACATTCATAGACCCATTCTTCAGGGTACGGGGATAACTCCATCCCCCATCCTTTTCTCTTTCCTGTCTCTTTTTAGGAACTAAAAAACAGAGGAGGGGGTCTCTAGTCCCCTCACCCCGTCCCTTTTAGTCGCCTTTTACGACACGCAGGGAATACGGTGGCAGTATTCTTCCTAACACAACCTGGCCGCAGAGTAGTAGTACCACCCCATAGTGCGGCCAGATTGTGTCCCCCCCCCCCACACAGGGGGGGAGGACTGAAAAAACTGTTGAAAAAATGTCATCGAAGTGTTGATGGAAACTAGATCAATGAACAAATATTAGCAGAAGAGTTGAAAGAGGGAGGGAGAGAAGGCAAGAAAGAAAGAAAGAAAATGGGGAATCCTGAGAGAGAGAGAGAGAGAGAGAGAGAGAGAGAGAGAGAGAGAGAGTACTCAAGTAAAGCACTAAATAATTGACAATCGCCTGAGTTGTGCGGAACGAAAAATGTTGAAAGTAAAAAAAAAAAAAAAAAAATGAGAAAATAAAAGAAGAAAGGAAAGGAAGAAACAAAAGTATGAAAATAAAAGAAGAAAGGAAAGGAAGAAACAAAAGTATGAAAATAAAAAAAAGGGAAGGAGGAAGTAAACAGCTTAGAAAAGATTACTTAATATTTAAAAGATATTGATAATTAAAATGAGAAACAGAAGCAAAATTTTTTTTATGAGAGGAAAGAAATATTAAAGGAAAGAAGGAGAAAATTAACAAGAGTGAAAAAATAAATAAGAGGAAATAGAAACAAAACTAAAAAAAAAAAAACGAGAAATTAATAGGAGAGAAATCTTTAAATATAATTAAGAAAAGAAAAAGGAGAGCAAATAAACAAAATTGAGGTGGTACAAAAAGGAGAGAGCAAACGGAAACAAAGCTGAAAAACAGAAAGAAATAACGAAATGAGATAAAAAAAAAAAAAAAAGAGGCAGAAAATAGAAACGAAACAGAGTAATTAAAAAAAGCAGAAAATTTTGAGACTTGAGGAAATAAAAAAAAAGGACAGAGAGAATAAAAACCAACGAATAAAGCAACCGAAAAACAGAAACACAACTGAGGAAAGAAAAAGGAAAGAATTGAAAAATAACTGAAAAAATTAAAATGAAAATAATACAAAAGTGTGAAAAAAAAAGGAGAGAAAACAGAAACAATATTGAGAAAATGTTAAAGAAGAATACAGTATATAGAAAACATGAGAGAAAACAATGAAGAAAATAAACGAGAAAATATAAATGAAAAGAAAAAAATTGCCATAAAATTGGGAAAATACAAAATAAAGGAGAAAATCAAAACTGAGAAAATGTGAAAAGAAAGGAGACAAGAGAAACAAAACTGAGAATATAAAACGAAAGGGTGGAATATAAACCAAACAGAAAATTAAAAAGAAAGGAGAAAACATCATTGAGAAAATAAAGAGAAAATAAAACTGAGAAAAAAGCAGACAAAATTGAAAAAAGAGAATTAAAAAACGAAATTAGAAAATACATCTGAGAAAAAAAGATATAAGAAACAGAAACCACATTGAGAAATTAAAGCCTACAAAACAAATATTCTCGTAAGGAGAATGAGCCAAAAAAATAGGAAGAATACTGCCACCGTATTCCCTGCGTGTCGTAAAAGGCGACTAAAAGGGGCGGGGTGAGGGGACTAGGGACCCCCTCCTCTGTTTTTTAGTTCCTAAAAAGAGACAGGCCAGAGAAAGGGATGGGGGATGGAGTTATCCCCGTACCTTGAAGATTGGGTCTTTGAATGTGCGTGGATGTAGTATGATTGAGGCTAAAAGGGAGGAGATTGGGAGAATGTTTGTGAGAAGAAAGTTGGATGTGTTAGCTTTGAGTGAAACGAAGACGAAAGGGAAGGGGGAATCTATGTTTGGAAGTGTGAATGGAAGATTGTCAGGTGTTGATAGAGGAAGGGCAAGAGAAGGTGTGGCCTTGTTAGTGAGTTCGGAAGTACAGCAATGTGTGACTGAATGGAAGGAGGTGTCATCGAGACTGATGTGGGTGAAAGCGAAATTTGAACGTGAGTTGTGGGTGCTTCTGAGTGCATATGGGCCTGGTAGTGAAAGGAATGAAGAAGAGAGGGAGTCTTTCTGGAATGATGTTGATGAGTGTCTACAGAGTTTTGGAGCGAATGTGAATGTGGTAATGATGGGAGATCTGAATGCTAGAGTGGGAAATGTAGCAGTTGAAGGCATAGTTGGTATGCATGGTGTGCCTGGAAGAAATGAAAATAGGGAACAAATGATAGCGATGTGTGTTGAGCGAGAGATGGTGATTGGGAATACGCTGTTTGAGAAGAAAGATATTTATAAGTATACATGGGTGAGACAGGAGGGTGGAAGGGTTGTTGATAGAGCTTTGATGGACTATGTGGTTGTGTCTAGGAATGTAATAGGAAGATTGTTGGATGTGAGAGTTCTGAGAGGGGAGGGTGGAGGTATGTATGACCACTACCTGGTGGAGGGAAAGTTAAGAGTAGCTATGAGATAGGTGAGAGCTAGGAGGGTTAGGTGTGGCAGGGAGGTTTTGAAAGTGAGTGAGTTGGATAAAAGAGAGAAAAAGATAGAGTATCAGGAGAAATTGAAAGATGAGTGGAACGCAGTGAAAGATCGGGAAAATGGCAGTGTGGAGGAGGAATGTCAGTTATTTAGAGTGCTGTGGTGGGTCATGCAGAAGAGGTGTGTGGTGTGAAACGTGTGGGTGGTGGTGTAAGAAAAGGAAATGAATGGTGGTGCGAGGAAGTAAGAATGGCTGTGGCTAAGAAGAGACGTGCATATGAAGTGTGGCAGCAGAGGAAGGATGAGATGTCATATGAAAGGTATAAGGAAAAGAGGAATAGAGCGAGAAGGGCTGTGCGTGATGCTAAAGTGGCAGCAGATGAGAGGTGGGGTAGGCGGCTGACAGAGAATTTTCAACAAAATAAGAAAATGTTTTGGAAGGAGGTGAAAAGGGTGCGAAAGGGAGAGTCTGGGAAGGAAGAATGAGTAAAATCAGAGGATGGAAGGATGTTAATTGAAATGGATGCAGTAAGGAAGAGATGGGCAGAGTATTTTGAAAGATTGTTATATGTTGAGGAGGAAAGGGTGGCTGAGATTGTGGCGGATGGAAGGGTGCAAGGAATAAATGTGTTGGGAGAGTTAAATGATTCTTTGATCACGAAGGAGGAAGTGGAGAAGGCAGTAAAGGAGATGAAAACAGGGAAAGCTGCAGGTGTATGGGTGCGCTGTGGAATGCCTGAAGGGTGGTGGAGTGACTATTGTTGACTGGTTAGTAAGATTGTTGAATGTGTGCTTTGAGAAAGGTATGGTGCCCATTGACTGGGCAAGTGCTTGTGTGGTCCCGTTGTATAAAGGGAAGGGTGATAAGTATGAATGTACTAGCTTTAGGGGTATAAGTCTGTTGAGTGTTGTTGGTAAGGTGTATGGTAGAGTGTTAATTATGAGAGTTAGAGAGGGTACAGAGGGAGTGATTGGTGATGAGCAGTGTGGCTTTAGGAGAGGGAGGGGATGCGTTGATCAGGTGTTTGCTGTGAGACAAGTGTGTGAAAAGTATTTAGCGAAAGGCAAGGATGTGTTTTGGGCATTTATGGATTTAGAGAAAGCGTATGATAGAATTGATAGGGAGGCTTTGTGGACTGTTTTAAGATTGTATGGACTTGATGGTAGGTTACTAAAAGGGGTGAAAAGTTTTTATGCAAATAGTAGAGCGTGTGTAAGAGTGGGAAACGCTGTGAGTGATTGGTTTCCCGTGAGAGTGGGGCTGCGACAGGGATGTGTGATGTCGCCTTGGTTGTTTAATATTTACTTGGATGGTGTTGTAAGGGAGGTGAATGCAAGAGTTTTAGGTGGAGGTCTGAGTCTGGTGAATGTTGATGGTGGAGAGTGGAATCTGAAGCAGCTGCTGTTTGCAGATGATACTGCACTGGTGACTGATTCAGAGGAGAGATTGAGACAGTTGGTAGAGGAGTTTGGAAGGGTGTGTGAAAGGAGGAAATTGAAAGTAAATGAGAATAAGAGTAAAGTGATGAAGTGTACGAGGTTGATAGATGGTAGGGGGATGAATATAGTTTTGAATGGTGAGTTGCTTGAGGAGGTAGGTTGTTTTAAATATCTAGGGTCACATGTTGCTGTGGATGGAAGAATAGATGCAGAAGTGAAGTTTAGAATAAATGAAGTAGGAAAGGTGCTGGGAGAAATTAAAAAAGTGTTTAAATGTCGTTCGCTTAGAATGGATGTAAAGAGAAGGCTGTATGAGGGTGCTGTGGTACCGACTGCGTTATATGGGGCTGAAACATGGAATATGGGTGTAGCAGAGAGGAAAAGTTTGAATGTAATGGAGATGAGGTGTCTGAGGAATATGTGTGGAGTGACGCATATGGATCGGGTGCGAAATGAAGTGCGAAGGAGAACTGGAGTTGTTCGGGAGATGGCTGGTAGAGTTGAGCAGAGGGTGTTGCGATGGTTTGGGCATATGGAGAGAATGGATAATGAGCGATTGGTGAAAAAGATAACTAGATCTGATGTGAGAGGTGTAAGGCTGAGAGGAAGACCACGAATAGGATGGATGGACAGTGTGAAGAGAGCGTTGGATGCGAAAGGGATGTCTGTTGAGCAAGGAAGAGTGGCTGTGCGTGACAGAAATAAATGGAGAGAAATTGTGAATGAATAAGTGATGACGCAGCCTGAGGGGATATTCACCCGCATTTGGTCTGATCAGCTAGTTAGATCAGGTGCGGGTAAGGGGATGGGTCTGTTATGATGTGGCAGGGGTAAACCAGTTCTGCTGTCGGGCCCTGCTGCGGATGTCACTGATTGCATTGCGCAGTTAACCCTTGTGCGGTGTGGTGCAGTGAGGATCTGTCCGTTCTCCCCTTTGGGGCTAAGATGCGAATGAATGTGTTTAAATGGACGAGTAAATAGGGAGTGTGTCGTCCTGTCTCGGCTACCTCCCTTTCCTTGGGGGAAGCAGCCTAGGTATATAGATAGATAGATAGAAAATCGAAATAACAGTGCGAAAAGAAGAAAAGGTATTAACCCAGCTGAATGACCAAAGAATAAAAACAAAAATACCAAAAATTATCAAAAGGAAAAAATGCCAAATATGATTAAAAAAACAATCCGAAAACTTATCAAAAGAGTATGTCCCCAAAATTACATAGAAAAATCCAAAAATGTCAAAAAAGAAAAAATGAAAAACAATCAAAAGAAAAGATTCCATGAATGAACAGAAAAAATGAAATAAAAGAACCTCCGAAAAAAAGAGCAAGGAAAAAATAATTTGGAAACATTTGAAACAGGGCATCAAAAGGAAGTTTTAATTTATCTCTATATATGTGGCCATAACAAATTATTTCCATCTCAACCTGTCCTCCACAATCAGGCTGCCCTCCATCCAACCCACACCACCCTCATTCAAACTCATGTATTCATTTCATTCTCTCTATCTTTCTCTCCTCCTCCTCCACCCCCGTTCTAACCAATCTCTTCATTTCACTCTCTGTCACCTCCTCCTTCTAGTCCTCCTCTTCCATTTTAATCCATCATTTCATTTTCGGTCTCCCTCGCCCTCTCTTCCCCCACTTTCATTTACATAAAGAGTTTACAGAATATTATCCGTAAATTCCATAAACATCCCAAACAAACTGGATCTCTGTGTCTCCTACACCATCAGGCTATCCTTCCCTCCAACTCACAATCCTCTCATTTTAACTTATCTCTATTTTACTATACCTACAACTTTCCCTCATGTCATCGGTGAATTCCATAACTATCGATTAACAGCGAATGAAAAAAAAAGGTGAGAAAAAGAAAAATTACTTACCACAGGCCCACACTAGGAAGCTTTATATTTTCGTTACGGTAAAAATTTTGAAAGTTCCAGTTAAACATAAAAAATGAAAAAAAAAAAGTGGAAATTAATGTATATCAGTAGCAAAAAAAAAAAATATATGGAACTACTCACCACAGACCACCACTGGGCGCGTTATTAATAATGTTTTTTTATATTTTTTTTATTTTTACGACACATTTTTCTTAAGTCATATACACATCCAATAAAAAAATAATAAGCGGGAGGTAAGGAAAGAGAATATAAAATTACAAAAAAACTAAAGAATATAAAAAAAATAAGACAATATATCCAACTGAAAAAAAAATACGTAGAAGGGCAGGAAAGAGAATAGCAAATTATATAAAATAAAAACAAAAAAGGCATTAATGAAAGAAAACTACAAAAAAATAAGGAAAATATCAATACTGAAAGAAAGTCAAGGAATGGCGGAATACTTGATAAATTAAAAAAAGGGAAAAAAGAAAAGAAAAACGCTGGGGAAAAGAGAATACCTGATTACTTAAAGAAGAGAAAACAGAAAAACTTAAGTACTGGGAAAAAACTGAAGAGAGAGAGAGAGAGAGAGAGAGAGAGAGAGAGAGAGAGAGAGACAGACAGACAGACAGACAGACGACAGACAGACAGACAGACAGACAGAAGAGACAGAGAGAAATATCACAGTAATAAGAGACGTAACATATGAGCAGGTAAAGAGAATAAGGGAATACTTACTGCAGCCACCGCCACTGGGACGGCTGGGATGATGTTCTGAGAAAGAAGAGATGGAGGTTAATATAAATAAACAGGTATGATGATGGTGATGATAGTTGTGATGGTGGTGGTGGTGATGATGGGGAGCAACAAAGTAAAATCTATGAGTTGCAAAATAATAAATATGACAGAGGAGAAAACGAGAGAGAGAGAGAGAGAGAGAGAGAGAGAGAGAGAAGGGAATATGACAGACAAGTTGAATTCCATTTCCATAGCACTCATCAACCTGCCCACACACACACACACACACACACACACACACACACACACACACACACTGATCCAAATACCACGTAATCACTTTTCATTCCATTATAACAAGTTAGGTCATTCAATTACTGAAACCAACAAGCCTTATTATAAGCTCTAATAGACACGGAGAGAGAGAGAGAGAGAGAGAGAGAGAGAGAGAGAGGAACATGACAGACAAGTTGAATTCCATTTCCATAGCACTCATCAACCTGCCTTCACACACACACACACACACACACACACACACACACACACACACACACACACACTGAACTAAATACCATGTAATCTCTTTTCTTTCCATTATTACGAGTAAAGTAATTCTGTTAATGAAACCAACAATCCTTTTTATAGCCACTAATAGACACGGAAGAGACAGAGAGGGGGGGGGGATCTGATTAAATACATGCAGAAACTAAGAAGTAGTTAGGCTGGTTTAAGTTTAGTTAGTTTAGTTTGGGTTGTATTTAATTGGATTGAGCAACTTTGAGTTAAGCTGAATTAGTTTAATCTGGACTGGGTTAGATTGGGTTGGGTTCAGTAGGGTTGGTTTGGGTTGGGTTAGATTAGGTTAAGTTAGGCAGGACTATCTTAAGTTCCATTATGTTAGGTCTGATTTATAGCACAAGGAAGGAAGATTAGATGTCAGCAATTACAAACACCTTTCCACTTCTCCATCGTTTTATCTCAAACAAAAGAAGTTTAGTGTTAGATCCCTTTTGCAGATTACAAGTCTTACAGATACATACATGGGACAACTATCGCCATTTTGGCTCCTCTCCCTCCCCCTCCATCCTTTCTAAACACAGTTCTTTACATTTCTACGGCTGTTTGAGTTGGCAAGATGATAACCTTTGTATTCCATTTTTCTATTTCCAGACGATTTAATTCAGCTAAAGAGGACCTTTACTAACTCGTAAGGAGGCGGTGACCGAGGCAATAGAGAGGTGTTCTGCTGTCCCAGTGGATGCGTGTTCGAATCCCGGCTGGGGCAGAGGACTGTCTAAGGACTTGACAATCATTAAAGCAGACGTTGCTGATGTACCATAAGACCCATCGCCATATAACAACACCCCCGCTAATGCATTCAGTATACTAGTATGACACAGCCCTAGCATGTATTCATCATGGACGGTGGGTGTTAGCGCCCAAATGGTGACATGTGAAGGTGTGTGGTACATAGGAGGATTCCTGGGCCTCAGGGAACGGGGCTGTTATATCCATGTTTTGAGTCAGATGCATTAAGAAAAAAAAATGTAGCCTTCACTATATTCCTTTTGCCCTAACCTGGCTAAAGTTGCCATCTCTCCGTCTTGAATACTGAGTTGCAGCAAAAGATTAACACCACCAGAATACGGTGCTAGTAACGAAGAAGTGCCATGTGAAGGATGTAGAGGAGTGATGTCTTTATCAACCACTCAGCTACGCGATATAAGCTACAAAAGGACTAAAATCGAGTCCACAATAAAAACACAGTAACCCCTTGGCTATCGGGGCATTTATTAAGCTGAATAAAATCGTCTGGCCGTAAAACATGAACAAACCGGCTGGTCCAGATATAACGCTTATTTTCCACCTGGGCAATTTCTCGTGTGTTGCGGGAACGGCTCATTAGCGTTATTAAATATTTCCTGCACCATTTATTCATTCCGCACTCCCACTGCCAAACCCACACCCAGACCAGCAGACTGAGCCGTCCCCGCAACACACAAGGGCTCGTATTCTCCTCGGTTAAGGAAGCTTCCTAACACCTCTTCCTAAGCAAATAATTTTTGAACAGTGTTTGTCCTATTAGTGTGTTGTCAATGCAGACTATGGTGATATTGGAGGGATTTATATAACACAGAAGAGGACAGTAAACAATATCTATCTGTTTATCTATACACCTTGTTTGCTTCCCCCAGAGAAGGGGGGTAGCCGAGACAGGAAGACGCACTCCCAATTTACTCATCCACACACACTTATTTATTCGTATCTTAGTCCCAAGGGGGCTAAGATACGATTAAATGTGTGTGTGTGTGTGTGTGTGTGTGTGTGTGTGTGTGTGTGTGTATATAAAATAAATCCCAGAGGAAAATGTGTTAAGGAGTCAGGTACGGTACGTGTGTAGTGCAGCGGTATATATGGACCTGCCTGTACAAGAAACTTTTAAGTGACTGAATATTACTTACCAGTATTTCCAACCATCCAAACATCTCACAAAATGCTCCTCGTCTGCCCTATATTTGTGTTCACCTAAGGGAACTGGACAAATCCTACACCTTAGCCAGCTGTATAAAAGGTGATTACTGATTAGACCTCTTTACCACAACTGTTTCCTTGGTAAAGAGTTAAATCTACCTGGAATTATTTTTTTAGTTTGTTTTTTCTTCCTCTGTTCACCTTCTGTAAAAAAAAAAGAAAAAAAAAAGAAAAACACTCAATCTTCCTACAAACCTACTTTTTTCCCTCCCTCCCCCATCTCTCTCTCTCTCTCTCTCTCTCTCTCTCTCTCTCTCTCACACACACACACACACAACTGACTGGCTGGTTTTAATGGAAGTGACAGGTGGTTTTCTGGGGAGAGAGGCAATGTGCGGAGGTTTGTGGGAACATCTAAAGCATTCTCTCTCTCTCTTTCTCTTTATTTTTCACTTATTTCTCCCTCTTCTTTAGCTACCTTTAAGTTCGTCTCATGTTCGGTTTTACAGCTCTTTCTTTCTCTCTCTCTCTCTCTGCCATAATGTTCGGACATGGTAGGTTAGGTTGATAAGCCGTGTAGGTTAGGTTAGGTTAGGTCAGGTCAGGTTAGGTTAGGATTGCATTTGAGGAGTAAGGTTAGGTTAACTTAGGTTGCGATTTGTTTGGTTATGTTACGCTGGGTCAGAATTAGCTAGGTCTGGTTAGGTTAGGTTAGTTTAGGATTAGGGTGGTTGGGTTAGGGTACGTTAGGTTAAGTTGGGATTAGTTTGGTTGGGTCAGGTTAGGTTAGGATAAGTTTGGTTAGGTCAGGGTAGGTTAGGATTAGTTTGATTAGGTCAGATTAAGTTAGGATTAGTTTGGTTAGGTCAGGGTAGGTTAGGATTAGTTTCGTTAGGTCAAGGTAGGTTAGGATTAGTTTGGTTAAGTCAGGGACAAGGGTAGGTTAGAATTAGTTTGGTTAGGTCAGGGTAGGTTAGGATTAGTTTGGTTAGGTCAGGGTTGGGTAGGATTGGTTTTGTTAGGTCAGGGTTGGGTAGGATTAGTTTGGTTAAGTCAGGGACAAGGGTAGGTTAGGATTAGTTTGGTTAGGTCAGGGCAGGTTAGGATTAGTTTGGTTAGGTCAGGGCAGGTTAGGATTAGTTTGGTTAGGTCAGGGTTGGGTAGGATTGGTTTGGTTAGGTCAGGGTTGGGTAGGATTGGTTTGGCTAATTTAGGTTAAGATTAGTTAGGCTAGGTTTGGATTAGTTTGATTAGGTCAGGTTCTTTTAGGATTAGTCTGGTTAGGTTACTTTGGGTAGGCGAAGTTTTGGTTGGTAAATTAGGTTGTTAGACGGATTAGGGTGTTAGGTTAGGAGAGATTAGGTTAAATGTGGGTAAGTTGGTTTAAGCCATGTTGGATTCGACTCTAAAAGTTAGATTAGCATATTACAGGTAGGTCAGGTTAGATTAAATAATGTGATGTTAAGTTTGAGATGCCTGGCTGCGTTAAATTTCGTTAGTATTCGTACTGTATGTGGCAATGTAAAGATCCTAACACCTCTTTGTCATCGATTTATTCTCCAGTCCCCCTAAATATGTTCTTGTATTGATGATTAAAAAAAAAAAAAAAGGTGACACTAAAAGATACAAAACTGACACTATTTAAGAGAATATTAAGATGTAATACACAAAATAAATGGCTAAGCAAAAGGTGTATACAACACAAATCGTTGAGGAAGAGGAGTATCGAAAATAAATCGCGAAGGAAGAGGGGTATGGAAAATATCTATCAATCTATCTATATAAATACATATATACAGGGTGTAACGCGACGTATGACAAAAACTTACATCAATGATCTATCATGTAATTTTGAGTATATTTTGTTCTATAGACATATGCTCTCTGCGATCCCAGTTCAGTACCCAGCATTCGGCTGTTTTGTGTAAAAGCTTCGTCTCTTGCATGTGCCATTGGGTGGGAGCTTCGCAGGGCGACGGGAGACGAGTATTATTAGCTTATACTGTACTGTACATGAATATCCCATATCCTATCAGTACACACGAGTTTTAAGAAACTTTACGTAGTCTATTGATTCTTTAACATCAAGGCATGCATTCATGCAATTCTTTTGCACAAATCGGCTGTAATTAAGGATTAAATTCGAATTTTATGGCTTGCAAGGGAGTAGGGAGGGAGGGAGGACAGGTGGTGTGTTGTTGTCAGTTATGTAATATTTGGTTTGTAGGATGTAGCTACCAGCATTATCATAACACCCACAGCTCATTCAGTGAAAAAACGTTATTCTAAAGGGGGATTAGCCTCACTTTATGTCAGAAGAATTTTATTTATCACAGTTTTTCTGCTGCAAGTAGACGTGGCGCCATTGGGTATCTCCACCTGTGTTCCTCTCTGCAGCACTGGCATTATCATCGCAGAATCCGTTAATACACAATGTCTGCATATTCTTCATTGCTGTACGTACGTGGCATGCTGTTTCATGAACATGTGAAGCTGAACCCGGTGAACAGAACGCGGAGAACAGTATTTGAAGCGTTTGCCGCCCCTGCAAATGTTCCCGTTCAAATGACAGTGGACGCAGGGTTGCCAAGTCCTTCTCATCAATCTCGCTAGTCTAGTCCTGAAAACTTGCTAGAATGTCGCTAGATAATAAACACTGCAAAACGTCGCTAGAAAATACGATAAAATCTCTAGAATATCGCCTAAAAATGGTAAAATATCCAGAATGTAGCTAGATATTATGTTGCCAGACGTTAGTGCCGCAAGTAGAAGCAAAAAATAGGTCTAGCTGCATAGTCGTTACATTGGCAAGCCTGTGTCACTGTTCACACGTCAACATCATATGAAAAAAATGGTGCCACTTTTACTTGCGTCAGAAAAATTGTAATGAATAATAATATTACTCCTGACTTAAAATGATGCTAGTTACTCAATACAGTAATGTTCTTTCACTGAATGAGCTGTGGGTGTTATGATAATGCTGGTAGCTACATCCTACAAACCAAATATTAAATAACTGGCAACAAAACACCAGCCTGTCCTCCCTCCCTCCCAACTCCCTTGCAAGCCATAAAATTTGAATTTAATCCTTAATTACAGTCGATTTGTGCAAAAGAATTGCATGAATGCATGCCTTGATGTTAAAGAATCAATAGATTACGTAAAGTTTCTTCCTAAAACTCGTGTGTACTGATAGGATATGGGATTTTCATGTACAGTACAGTATAAGCAAATAATACTCGTTTCCCGTCGCCCTGCGAAGCTCTCACTCAATGGCACATGCAAGAGACGAAGCTTTTACACAAAACAGCCGAATGCTGGGAACTGAACTGGGATCGCAGAGAACATATGTCTATAGAACAAAATATACTCAAAATTACATGATAGATCACTGGTGTAAGTTTGTCATACGTCGCGTTACACCCTGCATATAAAATATATATATATATATATATATATATATATATATATATATATATATATATATATATATATATATATATATATATATATATATTGTAGGTGGGGGCGCTCACCATCCACTCACTCGATGTAGTGCTGCTCTCAGGTGTCTGCCCTTTCCTCTCCTCCATCCTTCTTTCCTTCCATCCTCTTCTTTATTTCTCTCCTTCATTCTTTCCTCGTCCTTCTGCCTACAGGTGACTTTACACTCCCTCTTCTGTCTTTCCTTCATTCTTTCCTCTTCCTTCTGCCTGTAGGTGACTCTACACTGAGTGACAAGCCAAATGGTCTCCTGTACAACAGGAAACCATTTACTACGCTGGGTGGTAACCATATAACCAAATTTTGGCGCCTGGTAGTTTAGTGGGTAATTACAGAGCTCCAGTCGGATTGAGCCGGTGAAGGTTTACATCCAAGGGATGGTTGGGGTTTATTGCTCACATACTGCCACTCAGGGATGAGTGAGGCTGGTCACTCTCATCTTAAATGTCAGGACCAATTTGCCTAGCCCCGGGCTCCTACGCTCCTCATGGGGCAGTGTAGGATTGGATGATGGATATGGATATCTATATATATATATCTATATATATATATATATATATATATATATATATATATATATATATATGAGGAAGAAGGAACCAAAGGCAAGATGCCCGCAACACTGTTCCTTCCAAGAGAAAAACAAAATACAAGAGAAAGCCAAATTCAAGATCCGATCATTTCGAGATGCCTGGACACGCTGCGTTTGAAAGACTGGAGATCATAGGAAGCAGGATATACAGACAGAGGAAGACAGTTCCAGAGTTGACCTGTTGCTTAAATGAAGGACTGGGAGTACCGTTTAACTCTTGCATTAGACAGCTGGACAGAAAAGGGATGAGAGTTTGCTGCTAGACGGGTGCTACTCGCCCGTTGCAGAGGTGAAGGAATGCACGCAGACAGTTCAGAAGAGCAGCGACCATTGAAGTAGCGACAGAAAAGAGATAAAGATGCAACAGTGCGGCGAAGAGACAGAGGTTGAAGGGAGTCAGTAAGAGGAGGAGAGTTAATGACGCAAAAAGCCTTTGACTCCACCCGATTGAGAATAGCTGTATTTGGGGAGCCTCCCCACACATGAGAGTTGTACTCCACGCGGGGGCGGATAAAACCCCTGTACAGAGTCAACAATTGTGCAGGGGTAAAGAAGGAACGGAGTCGGCGTAGCACACACAATCCTCTTGGAAACAGATTTTATAAGAGATGTAATATGATCTTTCGAAGATAAGTCCCAAGTAAATGAAACCCCAAGCATGTTCAACGATGATGCAGGATTAAGCTGAATATTATTAAACATTAGTGGGTATACCTGTTTAAGATTCTGTCGGGTTGATAGGTGCAAAAACTGAGTCTTTGATGCATTAAAAACAACCAGATTATTTTTACCCCAGTCAGAGATACGAGCTAAGACAGTCATTAGGTGTGCCATAGCCTCATCCCTTGTTTGTTGAAGTAACTGCTGAGATGGACGTTGCGGGAATCGAATGGAAAGGTGAAGGGTGGAGTTATCAGTGTATGAGTGGATAGAGTTAGATGTACAGTTTAGAAGGTCATTGATGAATAAAAGGAAGAGAGCTGGTGATACGAGCCCTGAGGAACACCACTGTTAATAGATCTAGGAGAAGAACGATGGCCGTCTACAACAGCTGCTACAGAACGACCAGAAAGGAAGCTAGAGATGAAGGCACAGATAGAAGCATAGAAACCTTAAGAGGGCAGTTTGGAAATTAAAGATTTATGCCAGACTCGATCGAAAACCTTTGAGATGTCAAATCCAATGACAAAGCTTTCGCCAAAGTCACGAAAGGAGGATGACCAGGAGTCTGAAAGGTAGGTGAGAAGATAGCCTGTGGAGCGTCCCTGGTGGAACCCATACTGACGATCAGAAAGAAGGTTGTGTTAGGAAAGATGCTTTAAATTTTTTCTATTAAGAACAGACTCGAAAACTTTTGAGATACAGAATGTTAAAGCAATTGGGCGATAGTTAGAGGGTTGGGAATGGTCACCCTTCTTTGGGACTGGCTGAATGAGAGCAAACTTCCAGCAAGAAGGAAAGGTACAAGTTGATGGACAAAGGTGAAAGAGTTTGCGTAGGCAGGGTGTAAGCACAGATGCACAGTTCTTGAGAACAAGAGGAGAGACTCCATTAGGCCTATATGCCTTATTAGTATTGAGGCCTGTGATGGCAGAAAATACATCAGGTGAAGAAATTTTAATGTCAGCCAAAAGGAAGTCAGAGGGGGGAAGTAATGAAGGAACAGCACTGGAATCGTCTAAGGTGGAATTGGAGGAGAAAGTGTGAGCGAAGAGATCTGCTTTATCAGTAGAAGAAATAGCTACATAGCCATAGGAGTAGAAAAAAGGAGGGAAGGATGATGAGGTAAAGTTGTCAGAAAGGTTTTTGGCAAGATGCCAAAAGGAGCGGGAAGAATTCGAGTTAGAAGTTGAGAGCATTTAGTACGGATGAAATTATTTTTAGCAGATTGAAGAACAGACTTAGCACGATTCCGGGAAGAAACGTATAAAAGATGTGATTCAGGGGTGGGTTGGCTCCGTTACCTTTTATAGGCCCTCTTCTTGTTGCGGACAGCATTAGAACAAGCGTGATTAAACCAAGGCTTTTGTGCATTAGTCAAAGGATATGAGAAAGGAATGTAGCTTCCATGCCCGAGAGAATAACCTCCGTAATGCACAATGCACACCCAGATGGCTCCCAGCAATGGAAGCAATAATCATTCCAGGGAAAATCAAAGAAATACTGCCTGAGGGCCTCCAAATCCGCAGCTCCAAAGTGCCTCAGATGACGTTTCTTTGGAGGGTCCGCAGGCTGTACCGGAGCGATAGGACAGGTTAAGGTGATGAGGTTTGATCAGAGTAGCCCAACGAAGAGAAAAGACTAACAGTGTAAGCAGAAGGATTAGCTGTAAGGAAGAGGTCAAGTATGTTGGAGCTCTCTCCAAGGCGGCCAAGGATATGGGTAGGGTGCTGTATAAGCTGCTCTAGGTCATTAAGGATAGAAAAGGTGTAGGCTTGTTCACCAGGTGGATCAGTGAATGGAGAGGAGAGCCAAAGGTGGTGGTGAACATTGAAATCTCCTAGAATGGAGATTTCAGAGAAAGGAGAAATGGATAGAATGTGTTCCATCGTAGAAGTAAGATAGTCAAAGAAATTTTGATAGTTAGTAGAGTTAGGAGATAAGTAAACAGCACAGATATATTTAGTCAGAGAATGACAGGAAAGCCGAAGCCAGAGAGTAGAGAATTCAGAAGAATCGAGTTCCGGAACATGAGAGCAAGATAAGTTGTTGCGTATACATACACAACAGCCACCTTTGGCTTTGAAATGAGTATAGAGAAAGAAGGAGGATACAGAAAAGGATCTGCTGTCAGTTGCCTCAGACAGCTGAGTCTCAGTTAGAAAAAGAAGGTGAGGTTTAGAGAAGGAGAGGTGGTGCTCAACAGAGCGAAAGTTACAGGAAAAACCGCGAATGTTGCAGAAATGAAGAAGAAGAGAGTCAGACAGTGGTTCCAGGCATATCACTAAAGAAGAGGTGTATGCAAAATAAATCGCTAAGGAAGAGGTGTATGCCAAATTAATCGCTAAGGAAGAGGTGTATGTAAAATAAATCGCTAAGAAAGTGGTGTATGGAAAATAGATCGCAATCGAAGAGATGCTACGACGCCTCTGAAGCTATTTAGAATTCAACTCTAATTTATTTTAGGTAATTAGGGTAGGTAAATGTTATTAGCAATAGTAATTACGCCCCATTTCATCTTAAACGTGAACCCGGTGGACTGAAGGCTGACTTTCTCCCCTACTGTACAGTCCACCAAACTCCTTTCGGGGTATAAGAAAGGGATTGACCAAAATTTTCATAACCAGGCAGCTCCTCCTCCCGGTCATATTGGTGCCACCACGTGAAGGCGTCCCTTTGCAACACATAAATTATTATAGAAGAGTTGTATAACTAGACAGCTCATCCGCCTGGTCATATGGGTGCCACCATGTGAAGGCGTCCCTCTACAGCACATAAATTATGGTAGAAAAGGTATTTCGATCAAACCAATAATAAAACAGCCTCGCTTAGGATATCACAGTGAAAATCCCTTCGGAAAAAAGTATAAAAATAACTCGATTCGACTTCAGGACAGACAAAATGCATTTTTTCCTTTTTTTTCTTTCTTTTATATTTTTTGTTGCATGAGGGGAGTTTGCAACAACATACCGAAGGCAGAGTAAAAAAATTGGGCACTGCTGTTTCATTGGTGAGTAAAGGTGCAAATAACAAGAGGTTTAATTAGCAGTGTTTGGTTTGATAGACGTGTGTGTGTGTGTGTGTGTGTGTGTGTGTGTGTGTGTGTGTGTGTGTGTGTGTGTGTGTGTGTGTGTGTGTGTGTGTGTGTGTGTGTGTGTGTGTGAACAAATAACTAAAACAATTTTGAACTAATTTGGATCGAATTTGGTGGATGAATCGAGGATCACCCAAGTGAGCAATAGGTCAAAGGTCTGGGTCACGGGGCAGTCAAACATTCGTCCCTTAGATCAGTTTGTTGGGGCGGATGATGCACTCTCTGAGTGCCACATCTTGTACACTTGTGACCTTTTCATTACGTGCGAGAAAAGTTAGGGGAAGGGGTTCTTTCCTATGCTGAATAATCCTCTCGTGATCAGAACAACTGTAGCATCACAAGTATAAAAACACATTTTATACAATGTACGGAGACGCCAAGATGGCAGTGCGCCATAAACCACTGGAACAAAGTCAAGGCAGTAAAAGGGGATATAACCCCAACCCTACAGGTTTTTAAAGGCATACTTTTTATACATAACATGGTTGAGTAATAGTTATGCCATAACGATAACATTTTTCTTTTTGTGTTACACCAAAATGGCATTTGCTGGAAGGGGAAACATACACGTCAAACGAATGTAATCAGCTGACAATGAGTCACATGAGTCAAAGTGATAAAACTGTTTGGTGTCAGTAAGAATATGTATATGAGGTTATAACACAAACACACACACACACACACACACACGCACAAAGAGGCCTACATACACATTTTCCTTCTCATACCCAAACTCTCTCTCTCTCTCTCTCTCTCTCTCTCTCTCTCTCTCTCTCCTCCTATACTGCACTAGAACTTAATGAAAAGAGCAGGAAAGGGGATGACGAGGGTAAAGGGTCGAGAAATTCCTGTGCCGAAATGGAAATAATAACCATAACAATAGCCGAGCCGAAATACTGATAGAAAATAGATGCTGTATTGCATTGTTGACGTTCATTGCAGGGTTAACTGAACAAAAAAACGGAAGGAGGAGATTCCAGGGTAAAGTTAACTACAGTATTTGCTGATGTTCTTGTTGTGGTGGCGGTTTTGATAATGATGATGATGATGATAATGTTGTTAATGCTGTTGTTGTTGTTGATGATGATGATGGTGATGATGATGATTCTGTAGCCCCAGGTTCATTAAACGTAAACCAAGTGGACTACAAAATGAAGCTGCCCATCTTCTGCAGTCCATCATGCTCCTTTTGGGGGATAGGATGGGGGTTGAGGGACGAATGTATAACCAGGCACCTCCATTGGCCGGTCACATCAGCGTCACCGCAAGAAGGCGTCCCTCACCAGCGATGAGTAGTACTATCTTTTTTTTATAGGATTCGAGATAATACGGGTGGGTAGTTTATTACACCCGCGCGCAAAAGAACGGGGAAGGGGGGGGGGATTATGTGTTTACTGATGGTTGTTTGTCTGTTAGCAATATTATGGGATGATTATTGAATGGAATTGAATCTAAGTTAAGCATAATTAATGAGAACCATCAGAGGAACAGGTCATTAAGTCTGGAGTGAAATGGTCATAGGTCATGCACGGAATCAACACAAGTATTTTATCTAATATTAACCAAACTTGGTGAAACGGTTGAGGGACAGGAATGGGTGAGGTGATTTAATCCTGAGAAAAATCTGTCATGGACAAAGATCTCAGGGAAGGGCCATGGTTTAACCTTTAACTCAGATTTCATTCGATTTTGATGCAACTTGGTGGTCGGGTTTACTGTTAGCCTCGGAAGACGTTATTATATTTTCGGAATAATAAACCAAAGGTGAATGTCATAGGGTGAGGTCAAGTAAACACTAGTGAATCAATTTTAACCAAACTTAGTGTGTGGTATAAGGGTGAGGTAGGGATAAAATAGTTGGATTCTGAGAGCAACGGGTCAAAGGTCAAGGTCACAAGGAAGGGTCAGACATTCAACTTTATGACACCTCCATAGGACCACTTCGCCCCTGTCTAGTTCGAACACATGTCTCCTCAGTTTCGAAGCAGCCAACATATTTTCTCTACTATTCCAGCATTTGTTAACCACTTTTCTAGCATCATATCACCACTTTTCCGGCATTTTCCCGCTACGTTTCCAGCGTATTGCACCAATTTTCCAGCAATTTTCATTATCACTTTTCCAGCAATTTTCATCATCACTTTTCCAACAATTTATCACTACTTTAAGAGCAGATTTTTACCGCTTTTCCAGCATTTTTTTTTTTCATTACTTTTCCAGCAATATTTCCATCACCTTTCCAGCATTTTCTCACTACTTTTCCAGTAACTTTTTTTTTCACTTTTCAAACATTTTTTCATTACTTTTCCGGAATTTTTTTCACAACGATACTCCAAAACCACAGACGCACACTGCTTGCGCGGACGAGCGATTAGATAGATTTTACGGGGCGGGCGTTACGCTCTGTGGGTTTTTCTTGCATTATAAGTGCCACTGGAGATGTTTTAATATCTCTCCCTTGGCGATTTATTCTGCCCATCACACCTCAATGTCCTCGTGTGTGTTACTGAGGAAAACTGTGTCGATATTAAAAGAAACACCATAACCTGAGAGAGAGAGAGAGAGAGAGAGAGAGAGTCAGTTCCACTTCCCTTAGTTATACACCCCGACTTTTGTGCTCTCTCTCTCTCTCTCTGCCTTCCTTGTCCCCTTGTTCCCATTTCCGTCTTGCCTTCTTTCTCTTTCTACATTCTCCTTCTTTATCGTCTTTTCTTTACCTTTCCTCTTGTCCATTTTTTTCTTGTACTAACTCCTGGTCTGTTTTAACTTTTACTTCTTCTGTGTGTTCTGTTCATCTCTCTCTCTCTCTCTTAGTACTCTTCTCCATTAATTTCTCAACCATGTTCATCTTTCTCTCGTTACTGATGAAGAAATATTAACCCCAAAAAGAAAGTAAAACAAGGCATCCTGATTATACACTGGACGGCTTCCGTGTCATATTCAAGGACAATGTTTAGGTGCTATCCTTGTCAGTCACGCCTTGATATATTTCTACTTTGCCTTTAACCTAAAAAAAATAAATGATCTGGATTTTCCGGTTAAGCCTCAATATTTTCTTTTATTCCTGTACTTTACTTACCCACCAACTAGAGAGAGAGAGAGAGAGAGAGAGAGAAGTGAGGGGCCTAAGCATAAAGGAAGGAAGGAAAGAAGGTATTAAGGAAGGACAGAGGAAGGAAGAAAGGAAGGAAAGAAAGAAGAAAGGAAGGAAGGAAGGAAGGAAGGAAGGGATAGAGGAAGGACTGATTGAAGGAAGGACCGAGGGAAGGAAGGAAGGAAGGGAGGAGGGAAGGAAGGAAAGAAGGAAGGGTGGACGGAGGGAAGGAAGGAAGGGTGGACGAAGGGAGGGAAGGATGGAAGGAAGGAAAGAGGAAAGGAAAGAGAGAAGGACGGAGGGAAGGAAAGGAGTAAAAAGGAAGGATGGAAGGAGGAGGGAATAAGGCAAGCAATGAGCAAGGGAGACTTTGTACAAGAGTTAACCATGATGGAGAATGGAGAGGGAAGGAGGAGTGATGGAGGAGGGGTACAGAGGAGTGAGAGATTATGGAGGAAATATAGACACGAGGAGGAGGAAAATGAAATATATTTAGTGTAGAGAAGGGGCAATACTGACATGTAAACACACACACACACACACACACACACACACACACACACACACACACACACATTCATTCATTCATTCATTCAATCATACATACATACACACACATAGACATACATACATTCATACAGAGAGAGAGAGAGAGAGAGAGAGAGAGAGAGAGAAACAGGCAGACAAACTCATTTATATGAAATAAACGGTGTTACAAGGGTACAACACCGTGTACTATTACCTTGAGTCTACACAGAGTAACAAGTCAAATTGTTTCGGGTAGGCCAGCAAACCATTCACAACGTTGGGTGGTAACCATATAAAAAATGAACGCCAGGCGGTCTAGTAAGTTAAGACGCACCAATCGGATGTAGCCTATTAGTGTTTACAGTTTTGATAATAATGAGATACGACAAAAATAACACTACACATGAAATTAAAAAAAGGAAGGCAAAGAAGATGGCGCCCACTCCCTACACCTACCAAAACCTTCTTATTCTTTTCTTTTCCCGTCTTTATCTATTTATTATATTCTTTCTTCGTATACTGTATTCAGCTGTGTTTGTCATCTGAAAACGAACTAACACTGGGAGAGACAAATGTACAGATCGACAGCCAGATATTTACAAACAGGTAGGTAGATTGACAAGAGGCAGACCAACACAGACAGATGGACAGACATATACATATATAGAAATATACAGAGAGAGAGAGAGAGAGAGAGAGAGAGAGAGAGAGTTAAGTACTAAAACTAACCCAAAAAATCAACAGCGTATCTACTGTATACAACAGCAAAAAATACGCCTCAAAAAAGCTATTGAAAAAACAATTCAAAAAAAGCACTGCACCGTTGATGGAATAATTAAGTGAAAGAGAGAACTAAATCCATGAACAAACATTGGCAGTAGAGTTGAAAGAGGGCGAGAGAGAAAAAGAGAAAGAAAAAAAAACGGGGAATCCTGAGAGAGAGAGAGAGAGAGAGAGAGAGAGAGAGAGAGAGAGATAATACTAAGAATAAATGTAAACTTACAGTGAGAGAATATCATAATAAAACTAAGCGTAAAATAATAGCAAGTATTCTACAGAGAATAAGGGAGCACTTTCCACCACCGCCGCCAGAGTGACGGCAGTGATGATGTGTTCTGATAATGAAGAGATGGAAGTTAATATGTATAGACGGGTATTAGTGGGAAAAAGGCTAACGATGATGATGATGGTGGTGGAGGTGGTGATTTGTGGTGGGAGTGGGATAGTGGTGGTGGTGGTAGTGGTGACAGTGGTGGTGATGATGATAATGGTGGGGAGCATCAATCAATGTAAAACCTAAAAGGTGCAAAAGAATATGGAAAACTGTGGGGAATGAAACAAAAAACAATAATGGCTATGAAGAAGGAACACGAGAGAGAGAGAGAGAGAGAGAGAGAGAGAGAGAGAGAGAGAGAGAGGATCTGACTAATTATACGCAGAAGCTAAGAAGTAGTTAGGAAGGCGACATGCTAAACTTTTTTCTCTCTCTAAATCATACTTTATCCTAAACGAAGAAACACTTTAACTTCTTCACTGAAGTATCTATATGCGTGCTTTAGCTCTTGGTTCCCTGAGCAGGTCGGGTTGGGTTGGGTTGAGTTGGGTTGGGTTGAGTTTGGCTGGCTGGTTTGGGCTGGGTTAGGCTGAGTTAGTTTAGTTTGGGTTTAGTCGGGTTGGGTTAAGCTAGGTTGGAGTGGGTTGGGTTGGGATAGATTTAGTTGGGTCATACAGGATTATCAAGTTCAACTGTGTTTGGTTTATTTTGGAGCAAAAGGAAGGAAGGTCATTAAGTATTACAAACACCTCTTCACTTCTCCACCATCTTATCTCAAACAAAAGAAGTTCTGTGTCGGATCCCTATAGCAGATTACAAGTCTTACAGATACTTACATGGGACATCTTTCGCCATTTTGGTTCCTCCCTTCCTCCCCATCATCCTTTCAAGATATTTGATTCTTTACATTTCGACGGCTGGTTGAGTTGGGAAGATGATGACCTTTGTATTCAATTTTCCTATTTCCAGACGATTTAATTCAGCTAAGGAGGGACTTTACTAACTGGTAAGGAGAAGGTGACAGAGTCAGTAGAGAGGTGGTCTGCTGTCCCAATGGATGCGTGTTCGGGAGAAGGTGACAGAGTCAGTAGAGAGGTGGTCTGCTGTCCCAACGGATGCGTGTTCGAATCCTGGCTGGGGCCGAGCATTGTCTATGGAGTTGACAATCGTTAAACAGACGTTACTGATGTACCATAAGACCCATCGACATGTAACAACACCCCCTCTGATGCATTCAGTTTGAGACAGCCCTGGCATGTATTCGACATGGATAGTGGGTTTTACGCCCAAGTGGTGACATGTGAAGGTGTGCGGTACTTAGGAGGACTCCTGGGCCTCAGGGAACGGGGTTGTTAAATCTATATTTAGAGTCTGACACTTAAAAAATAATCTAGCCTTCTCCATACTCCTTCGGCTCTAACTTGGTCCAAAACTGTCATCGCTCCGTCTTGAATGCTGAGTTGCAGCAATAAGATTAACACCACCAGAATACGGTGCTAGTCGCCAAGTGCCATGTGAAGGCTGTAGAGGCGTGATACCGTCTTTTTATCTGCCGCCCAGCTACGTGATACTGTGTAAGCTGCAAAGGGACTAAAATCTAGTCCACAGCGGGGCCATTTCTTAAGCTGAATAAAATCGACTGGCCGTAAAAACATGAACAAATGGGCTGGTCTATATATAACTTTTATTTTCCTCTGGGGCGATTTCTTGTTTGTTGCAGAAACGGCTCATTAGCGTTATTGAATATATCCTGCACCAATTATTCATTTTAGACTCCCATTGCCAAACCCACGACCAAACCTGCAGACTGAGCCGTCCCCGCACCACACAAGGGCTCGTACTCTCGTCTGAGGTATTCATTTTTGGATATTGCTAGTCTTTTTTGTAAGTAGTTTATGCAGGGTGTGGTGATACTGGAAGGATTAAAGAACACGGAAAAGGACAACAACGGGTAATAAAATAAATCCCTTGGTAAAAAGTGTTAGGGAGCCAGGTAAGTGTGCAATGCAGCGGTATATGAGGACTTGCCTGTACAAGAAAGCGTTGACTGGATATTAATTACCAGTATTTCCAACTCTAGTGCTCGGAAGTGATAATGAGTTGTATCTAGTTCATTTTATACGACCAAACAGTACGGTTAAGTGGGAGAATGTGGCCGAGGTATAGCTGTTTCCCTGCGAACGTGATCAGAACGTAAAATAAGTCATCGAGTTGCAAAGTCATTTTTTTTCCTACTGTAATTTACTAGTATTAAGTCGCTTCATAATATAAAAACTCGAGTGAGAAGGAACGTGCCTACGGTCATGTAATCTAGCATCATGTACGCATGCGCCAAGTGTTTTTTTCGATGCAAGTGTATAGAGATTGCTGTAGAGAAAAAGAATGTAATTTTTTTTCGAATAATCAGTTGTAAGGGGAAAGGCATCACTGTGAGTCTATCACGAGTCTATAATAATGAAAATTTTAAATTGCGTAAACCGTCATCCCCCCCCCTTCCCTATCCATCACGCAGTGTGGCAGTGTGCCACACGTACGATAATTATCGTAAGTTTACGATAATACTGCCCCCTGGAAAGATGTACGTATCGTTTTCGATTATCGTACGGTTTGTACGATAATTTTGGTCACCCAAAATTATTGTACAAACCGTATGGCAGTATGGCTAGCATGGCAGTAAATTTTGAGACCACACATTCTAATGCTGAATGTGAAAGAGTATTCACCAAAGTTAATCTTCTCGAAACCAAGCAAAGAAATAGGCTAAAAACCAAAACTGTAAATGGAGGTCTTCTTTCATCAGATTGCCTAATAAATTCACGAGGGGCATGTGTCAGATTTACTCCCTAATGACATGCCTGAACACATAGCTAATCATGCACAGTTGTTCCACAATTTGACATGATCTTAAGGGCTAAAGTAATGGTGATTACTGAAAATACTTTTTTTTTATATGGTCTTACCGAGTTATTATCTGCAACAGTATGCACATTGCTATGAATTATCTATTTAAGTTCCGTGGACTGCATTCTGCTGCTATACTTCATTTCACCGAGTCTGGCACCATCAGTGATGTCCCCAACATCTATAACACTGATAAAGCCCCTCACGACTGACATACCTTTTTGTATTGCCTTTATATAGGATCTCAAAGTAATATAATGAGGCTTACCTAGTGCAGAGGATTTACATCAACAGTACAGGCGTTGAGCACATAGCTGATGGTGCCCGACTCGGTGAATTTGAGAATAGTTTATCGGACGGCCACATGTAATGCGGAGCGATGGCGTGATGACTTGGATTACTTACACTGCATGTTTTGGTGTGATCCCAGTATTTTGTCTTGCTCTTACCTCATTGCACATAATTGTAAAGTCATAAGAAAAAGTATCGTTATCCCCAGTAATGTTCGATGCTAAACGAACGTTAGCAGGGCTATGTGGGCGGGTCCTTGCTGTTCGCCCCTCCCCTATCTAATGTTCCCATATCACAGTCCCATTACAAGAGTTGGAATAATGAGCAAGAATGAGCCATATGGCGGGGAAGTAGATAGGACGTGTTTGTTTGACCCTGAGGGCCCAGCCGGAGATTAATAACGAAACTCGGCGGGTTTATTATTTTCCTACTGTTCAACACTATTATCTATAGAATACAACAAATAAATTATTTTGAAGGGTAATAAATCTATAGGCATCGACTTTTTTATTTTTTATGATAGTCTAGCAAGGATGCACGAGTTCATTTGTTTGCTTTAGATGGGTGGTCAAATGCTTCAGATGGATGCTTCAGACGTCTAGAGGCTGTTTTGGAAGCAGGGGGTGGGTATACAAAACATTAAAGCAGTGAGACTGAACATATATAATTATTATCCTTCTACTCGACATTTATTATAAGTAGAAAGCAATACATAACATTATTACATTGAAATTTACTAACTTGACTTGTATCGGCTAAAGTACTATCATACGTCTGGCATGGGTGCACATACTTATTGCACGTCTGCATGTGTGTTGCCGACTTCAGACCATTCGGTTATATTTTTATTTAATGAATTCGGTGCCGGATAATAAAGTGTATTGTCTCTATGCACAGAGGCTAATCGATCTTATTAGCTTTTATTACCTCTAACACAAATTCAATTATCTGTGTCTCACATATCCGTCATTGACGGGTTTAAGGTACAAACTTTCCTGTCCCGTCATTCCACAACACTTCGTCGTTGTGTCATAGTGCATAGCTCTGAAGGGTAACGATAATTTTTCTTATGACTGTACTTAACCCTGGCTATGGCTTCTAAGAAAGATGCAAGTGTCAGTGGTGATGTCAAAGTAAACACCAGTTTGTTCCAACAAAGTCAAGCCTCCTTGATCTTGGTTAATTGGTCCGCCATACTACCGCAAACACTAAACCCCCCAACAACGAGATACAGTGGCATACTAATGAAGGGCAGGGGGGGGGGGCGGCCTGTCCCGGGTGGCAGCCATAGGGGTTGCCGTTTAAATGAGTGGTAACTTTTTCATTTCACCGTTTCAAGGTTTTCAGTATTTCTGTCAGAAATTAGATCGAAAGTAAATGATTCTATGCTGCTTAATTTTCATTAATCCTGAATTCTGAAACTACCGTAGAGCTATTACGGCGAATTCTCGTTTGTATATTATTCATCTCTGGGAGCTACCGGGTGCTAGTGGATAGGTCTTCCCTGGTGCCAAATACTCTAGGAACGCCCCTGACCAGATATAGCAAACGGAGTATAAAAAGATTGATTTTCTGGTGTGGCACAGACTATTTCCTTTCCTTAATATATATATATATATATATATATATATATATATATATATATATATATATATATATATATATATATATATTGTAATAAAAGATTGATTATATTATAATAGTATAATTGATATAAGATTTTCATGATATGCCTAATTTTGATACAAAATGTGATAAAAATACACCTGAACATACGTTAGTACCTTACAAAATTACGGTTCTGATAAAGACAATTGTAACGGGTAACTTTTCAGTAAATACACCAAGGTATCGGCGACAAGTTTAAAATACATTAAATTATTAAACATTGTAAAAACTAATTGAATAGTGTATGATAATTCCAGCGAAAAAACGATAATTTTGAAGAGCTGGCACGATAATTCCCATTTAAAAGTGTGGCACAGTGTGTGTTGGCCGCTGGCATGTCTCACAGTCAATCGCCCACCCAGTGTTGCCAGATCTTCAGAAATTTCTGGAGTTCTACTGAAATTTTGACCTATTGTGAGAATTTAAGGAATTATTGTAAAATCTTCAGAAATTTTAACAGATGTCAGATATTCTTCAGATTTTTGGAAATTATTACCGAGAATTTAAACAATCTGCACTCCTTCACTAAAAATCCACTTTCATCAACTTTTGTATAACGAATAAATTCCACAAAAATAAAATGTACCGAACCCCAACGACAGTTGCTCCGTTGAAACTGCCAACAGACTAGGTATGGGCACGTAAAGATCCCCGTCAGGCAGCAGCAGTCAGCTGAATGTGTGACCACTGCCAGTACACAGACGACACCCATGCTCTGACTCAGAGGCCTGCATTTGACCCTCTCAAGGTTAGAGTTATGCTAAATACGTAAATAACTATAGACTCAATACATATATTCAGGCTACTTGTCATTATAAAGTGCAGAGAGAATAATGCTTCAAGATAGGAAAACACAATGTGCTTTTAGCCGAGTCCTGAGTCGGTCTTTCTGCTCCCTAGCACAGTTTAGGCCTATTTCTTTAATCTTTGCCTCCACAGATTAGGATCTATGCAAGATATTTAATGTTATCTTCAATGAATGAAGGTACCTGTCATTATTTGTGCAGATAGTATAACTGTGCCAAGATATACAAAAATTGTTTATATCTGATCTTATCAGCTGTTTCCGCTTATGCTGGCACGATTGGTTTAAAGATATTTATGTATTTTACATCTATCTATCTATCTATCTATCTATCTATTGCCAGACGCCTCAATCCCGTTTGGGGTGGCCACAAACAAATCGCCTCCAAGTCGCCCTGTCCCCCGCCATTTCACTGCCCTGCTCCCAACTCACACCTCCCTCTCTCATATACCTCTCCACCCCATCCCTCCATCTCATCCTCGGCCTCCCCCTCCCTCTTCCCCCCTCCACCTCACTCACATACACTCTCTTCGTCAGTCTCTCACCCTCCATCCTCTCCACATGGCCAAACCACCTCAGTGTGTTCCTCATAACGCTTCCTATCACATCCACATCCACACCACAACGCTCCTTTATATCCTCATTCGTCAGCCTGTCTCTCCACGTGACTCCACAGGCTCCTCTTAAATAACTCATTTCCACTGCTCTCACTCTTGACTTGTGTCCTTCCAACAATGTCCAAGCTTCACTTCCGTACGTTAGAGTTGGTATCAAAATACTGTCATGTAGTAACTTTTTCACTTCCATGCTCACTTCCCTGTTTCTTATCACTGCTTTCAAGGAACCAGCAACCTTTCTTCCCTGCTGTACCCTTTCAAGCACTTCACCCTCCAAACCTCCATCCTTACTCATCACACTACCCAAATACTTAAACGTACTCACATTTTCCAATTCCTCACCATCTAACCTCGCTGTACATTCACTAACTTCACCTCTCTCAAAGACCATCACTTTACTCTTCCCTACATTCACCTTTAGGTTCCGTTTCTTACACACTCTCTCAAACTCATCCACCAAGCCTTGCAGCTCCCCTTCGTCTTCACTCAACAACACAGTATCATCTGCAAACAACAGTACAGGGAGTTTCCAAACACTATCCTCTCTCACCAGGGCCACTCCAACATCCACTACCCTACCTTGTACCTCTTTTATTACCCCATCCATGTACAGATTGAACAACCATGGAGACATGACACATCCCTGTTTCAAACCAACTTTCAAAGAGAAAAATTCACTTAGTTCACCATCCACACGCACTGCAGCCTTCGCACCATCGTACATACTCTTCACAGCATTCAACAACTTCCCATCTACTCCATATATTCTTAACACTTTCCACAATCCTTGTCTATCCACCCTGTCATATGCTTTCTCCAAATCCATGAAAGCCGCATACAACTTCTTTCCCTTCTCTAGAAACTTTTCCACTAAAGATCTAAGAATGAATATCTGATCTACACAACCTCTTCCCTTCCTAAAGCCTCCCTGTTCTTCTCCAACTAATTTCTCTGTTCTTTCTCTAACTCTGTCTATAAGTATCCTACCATACACTTTTCCTATTATACTAAGAAGACAAATGCCCCTATGATTACCACACACTTCTTTTTCCCCTTTTCCTTTGTACAAGGGAATAATTATACCTGACTTCCAATCCTCCGGGACTCTACCTTCCTCCCAGGCCAATCTGCACATCTTCCACATCCATTCTACTACTATCTCTCCCCCATGCTTCAGCATTTCACCACACACTCCATCAATTCCTGGGGCTTTCCCTGATTTAACTTTCTTCATTGCTTCCACAACTTCTATCCTACTGATTTCTTCCTGTCTTCTCACCTCCCTCCTTCTCCCAGCCATTCCCCAGCCACTTATACTCGCATTACTTCCATCCTCTACGTTCAACAATTCCTTAAAGTGTTCTCTCCATCTGCTCACTTTTTCTCCCTTCTCCACTAGTAATCTACCATTTTTATCTTTCACTCCCCTGCTAACTTCACTTCCACCCTGTCTTACTCTTTTCACTTCTCTCCAGAACATTTTCTTACAGTCCCTCCACTTTACACTCAAATTCCTTCCAAATTCCTCATCCACTCTCTTCTTACTCTCTCTTACTAATCTTTTCACCTCTCTCTTCCTTTCCACATATAACTCTCTCTTCCGCCTCTCAACTTCTTCCACGCCCCTATTTCTCACCCATCCATTGTATGCTTTCTTCTTTTGTGCCACAGCCTTTTTCACCTCTTCAATCCACCACGCTGTTCCTTGCACCCCCCTCCGCCTTCTCTTCCTTCCACACACCACATCACATGCTGCACATATTTCTTCTGTAAATATCTTACACACACCTTCCACGTCTCCCATCTGCTCCAATACATATTTGCCCAATCGTTCCTCCACTTCTCTTTTATACTCTGCCTTTATCTCATCCTCTTGTAACCTTTCCACTCTCCTTGCAACTACTCCTTCCTCTCGTCTTTCCCTTCTTCTATTCCTCCATCTCACTTGCATCCTAATTCTGGCCACCACCAAGTAGTGGTCAGAAAGTCCACTCCCCAACCTCTATACACTCTTGCATCCTTTACACATCTTCGCATCCTTTCATCCACACACACATAATCAATCATTGCCTTCCTTTCATTCAGTTCACCACCCACCCTTCTCATCACTCGCCATGTATACCTGTGGATCATTTTATGCCTGAAGAGGGTATTGGCTATCACCAACCCCCTCCCAGCACAAATGTCAACTAACGCACTCCCATTCTCATCTATCTCGGCAGGCACACCCCACTCACCAACTATTCCATCCACCTTCATATTACCAACTTTACCATTCATATCACCAATCAAAAACACTCTCTCATTCCTTCCAAACTTTTCCATGCACACTTCCACATTTGTCCAGAACTCTTCTCTCACTCTTCTAGCACGATCTTGCGTTGGCGCATACACACACACAATCGCCCACATTTGTATTCCAACTTTCAACTTTACCCACACAATCCTTGACCCAACTGATCCATACTGTCTTATGCTCTTCTTCCATCTTTTACTCACAACTATACACACTCCTTCCTTTGCCCTCTCATTCTCATCTACTCCTGCACATATACCCCATCCATACTCCCATTCTTTCACACTTTCTCCTCTCCATTTTGTTTCAGTTATTCCACATACATCCACTTTCGCACCCTCAAGCACCTGGACAATCTCTCTCTCTTTCACCTCATCATTCGCTCCTCTTACATTCCATGTACTCATTACCAAGTCCTTTGTCTGGTCCTGGGTCGTCATCGTTTGGTCAGTCCTTGTCCGAGGCTTCTTGTTTGTTTTTTTAGTTAGTTGTTTTCCGGGGAGGGGCACTAACCCTCCGCCAACCCTTTTAGTCGCCTTTTACGACAAGCAGGGATACTGAGGGAGTATTCTTGAAAACCCCCCTACCCCCAGGGGTATTTTACATGATTTGTTGTAACCCATATTTCATTGCTATATATGTTTTTAAGGGAAAAAAAAATTGAATCTTCAGAAATTTTCTGTAAAATCCAGGAATTTTGGTAAGAAATCAACAGAAATTTTATGGGGACCATCTGGCAACACTGCCCAACCGACGGTGAAGCGAGGCGGGTAGTAGGTGCTGTAGTCATCCCCCCCCCCCCTCCAAGGAATTCTGTAAGTAATTGATAGTATTGATGTTTGACATGTTGAAGCGCAAATAAGTGATACCCCACGAATGATAACAGTGAGGAAAATAGGGAAATAGATTCGTGTTAGTATCAAGTGTTGTCGTTCCTCAGGAAGTGTTTGATCACGCGAGGTGACGCCATTGGAAGAACGAGTCTTGAGTTCCCATTCACCTCCCTTGTATTCTGTGAGCTGGATAGTGAGGTATTTCCCATTAATTTGTGCACTGTACTTTATAGTATTATTATTTAGTAACTGGAATAAGAGAATGCTAGCTACAGAGTTCTGTCTGACCCCCAGATAAATGTGTGATTTTTGTGGGCCAAATATCAGGTGCCTTGGGACTGTGAACTGTTTGTTAATAAGTGTTGGGATGACTTTGCAATGCAGTACTTATTAGGGCTGTGTTAGTTGTGAGTTAATGTTCACGTAGTTACTTTGTGAGGCACAATGATATCGACTCAATGATGTTTTCCATTGTTAGAGTTAGAGTTATTCATGCTTATTTGTTATAGTACTTTTTCTTCCATGTTATCCCTACAATAAGTAATAATTTAAGCAGACCTATGTGTCTGTAGTGCCATGTGTTATTCTGTTATTGAGATGCCGAGTGTTGTAACTTATGTTTCTTTGTTGTGAGACTTTCTAGATCAAGTAAAGGGATTACTTGCATTAGGGAGAATAGTTATTCAATGTACATATTAATTTCTAGCGGGTCGAAGTGTGGAAGTCAGTCCCAGCGAGTGAATCAAGGTCAAGGTCCCAGTGTGGAAGTTAAGGTCAAGAATATGAGAAGATTGGACCAGTGAACTATGAGCTCTGGGGGACGGTTATGGAGAGCCTCATTGGACTGAGCCTGGGATCAAGGAGCTAAGTTTAAAATTTGATATCAGGAGCATATATGTAATTTATTTTTTTAATAACGTTCCAACTGATTCAGCATTAATCTACAAGGCTAGTGGATGGGAAGATTTCTACCTTTTATTTATTTATTTTTTGGTCTTGTTAATACACATTTCCTCCCACTCGAACACTACTGTTTGTATAACCACTGATAACTGGTGGTATAGAGCTTACCTAGTAATCTGTTAATGTGTAACCTTAGAAGCATTTGCTAAGGTTGGGCTTGGGTTGATCGAGTTGGAGACTGACCCCGTTATTTTGGCATGCTATCACTCTTAACTTGGCCACTTGAAAAGTAATAAACGTAACCGAAGAGGCCGCTAGAGGGAAAGAGTCTCCGTCAATTTGAGTTCCCGACCGTTCCAGCACACAATGGTCATCACAAGTGGCTTGATTTCTACCCCTTTTGACCACGTAAAAGTCTGGATCGCAGAGGTGACACTACACAACCTTCCAAAGATCTCACAAAACACTCCTCGTCTGCCCTATATTCGTGTTCACCCAAGGAAACTGGGCAAATCCTACACCTCAGCTAGTTGCATGAAAGACGATTAGACTTATTTACCACAACGGAATGTGTCTCCTTGGTAAAGGGTTAAATGTAAATGCAATTATTATTTTTTTCAATTTGTTTTTCCTTCCTCTGTTGATCTTCAAAAAAAGAATGATTACATCCGGCCTGCCATCTACTTTCTCCTCTCTCTCTCTCTCTCTCTCTCTCTCTCTCTCTCTCTCTCACACACACACACACACACACACACACAAACACACACAACTGACGGGCGGAAGTGGCAGGTCATTTTTGTGGAGAGTTACATAGATACACAGACCACACACACCTTAAGGTACCTACGAGGCGGTCCGGCCTTAATACTAGTTATAGGAGCAGGAGAAAAGGATGGCACACAAGAAAGCTCTCTCCCCCACCTTTCAGACCCTCCGGCATTTGCCGTACAGGAAAGAAGAGACGAAGTAATACGTTTCAGGACTGAAAATCTGAAGGGATTTTTTTAGGATCGGCAGAACGTTGAAAAATATGGAAATGGAGAATCTAGGCATACATCCACATACTAATCCTGTGCATGCAATTTATTTTTACAGATTTTTTTTATAAAACAATAACATTGTTTTGTCTATTATGTTTGCCCTAAAATATTGTCTATCTTAATACAAGATTAGGTGTATTGTGTTTAATAAATACAGTAGATGAATGCAGACGCGAATATACAATAATTACTCCTTCCTAACTGATACCAATTGCGTCGAGATACATGCCCAGTCTCTTTTTAAAGATATTTATGGTACCACTCTCAGCCACATTCCCAGGGAGTTTATTCCATTCACTTACAACGGATTAAGTGAAGAAGTTTTGGATTGTATCAAGATTAGCCCTCCTTGCTTGCAACTTCATACCATTTCCTCAAGTTACAGTCTAGACAACAACTGTGAATAGCTTGCTTGAATCATTACTACTGAAACCTTCCAGAATCTTAAAACATTCAGTTGGTTGTCCCCTGAGTCTCCATTTTCTAAGAGAGAATAAGTTTAATTCCCTGAGCCTCTCGAGATATGGTTTATTCCTAAGGGATGGGATTAACTTGGTAGCCCTGTGCTGAACCACTTCGAGTATTTCTATATCTTTGACTATACTCAGTCCAAGCTGGTTTGAAGGTAAGTGCTCCGCCTCTGGGATTTGACGTCAAAATCGCTCCACCTACAGAGAGGAGTATGGTATGTAGGAGGACTACTGGGCCTTGAGAGCTGGCTGTGGAGCCTATGCCCTGAGTCGGACACATAAAAAAAAAAAAAAAACCTACAGTCCACTATGATTGGCTGGTGGGGTGACAGGCATATACCGGTAATGACTTTATTGACGTGGAACAAAGTGTACGAGTCCCGGAGTATGATAGAGAGGGGCACACACACACACACACACACACACACACACACACACACACCAGGATACTGAATATTGTCCCTTGAGAATTAGCCTCCCTCCTCAGGTCACACATACTCTTGGCTGGCTTTCATTTTAACTTCCTTCTTCCTTATGTATTATAAAACTTATCTCTACATCAAATCCTTTATCAATACCCCTCTTATGTTTCCTTTTTCGCGCGCGCGAGAAAGAGAGAGAGAGAGAGAGAGAGAAATTTATTTTATCGTGGATATTGTAGAGTATAAATAAGAGGGTAAGAGCATTGAGTCAGGGCAAGACACGATCTGATTCAGTCTGAAGTGTGTGTGTGTGTGTGTGTGTGTGTGTGTGTGAGTGTGTGTGTGTGTGCGTGTGTCACCCCACCAGCCAATCATAGTGGACTGTAGGTGAAGCGATTTTGACGTCAAATCCCAGAGGCGGAGCACTTACCTTCAAACCAGCTTGGACCGAGTATAGTTGAGGTGCCCAAAACTATACAACAAACTCTAAGTTTGGCCTAACTCCGCTTTTGTATAGAGGGATCACAATATCTCTGTTTTTATATGTAAAATGACTTTTCATGAAGTCAAGGGCCCTGTTGGTTTTATTGGCGGCAGAGATACATTAATTAGAACAGTTTAGGTCGTCTGAAGTTAGTATGCCTATATCCTCAACTAGTGAGGACTTGCTAATGATTTGGTCCTTCATTTCGTAATCATACCTCTTTTCTTCCCACATTGTAGTACCTGACATTTACTTCGTGAAGGACATTTACCATTTTCCTGACCAGCTGACAATTTTGTTAAGGTCATTTTGAAAGTTAAATCTGTTTTTTTCTGTTAATATAGTGTTGACGATTTTTGAATCGTCTGCAGATTCAGAAATGAAGTTGTTTAGGCCAACATCGATATCTTTAATATACATAATAACTAAGACTGGTTCCAACACCTATCCCTGAGCAACACCACTGGTCACTGGGGCCCAGTCTGACTCCACTCCATTTATAACGACTCGTTGCTTTCTCTCACTCAACCAGCAACCTATCAACCTATTAATATTTCCTTCACTTCCAAGTGATCTTACCTTTGTCATTAATTTATTATGCGACACTATGTCAAAGGCTTTCTGGAAATCTAAGTAGATTATATCAAGAGACCTGGTATTTATAAGGTACGGCATTACTATTATTACTCTCCCTTCCAGTCCTTCCCTCCTCTCTCTCTCTCTCTCTCTCTCTCAGGGAAGGTAGGTAAAGCGTAAAGATTTATAAGGTACGGCGGTACTATTATTACTCTCCCTTCCAGTCCTTCCCTCCTCTCTCTCTCTCTCTCTCTCTCTCTCTCTCTCTCTCTCTCTCTCTCTCTCTCATAGTGTATTGTGTATTTAATGACACTAAAGCTACAATGAAAATTTTGCCACTATCTCTGCGTCGAGTTGTGGAGAGAGAGAGAGAGAGAGAGAGAGAGAGAGAGAGAGAGAGAGAGAGAGAGAGCTCTATGTTGGTAGTTGTGGTAGTGATGGTGATACTGGTGTTGATGGTGCATGTGGTGGTGATAATGGTGGTCATAATGATGGTAGCTGTGTAGTAGTAGTAGTGGTAGTGAGGGTAGTAATAGTGGTACTGGTAGTTGTGGTAGATGTGGTTGTATCAGTATCAGTGTCACGGGGGGATGTGAATTTGTGAATTAAAAATGCTGGATGTTACTTGAAAACAGAGACAAAGAATTAACTTGTGAAAATCTAGTAGTAAGTTTTACTTTCTTCCGGCTTACTTCGCCGATTCTCTAAGGACGAGAATTTATAAACTTTTTCAGTAGTACACAGCAGAGACTAATTACTCACGTGTGCTGTTTGATAGTACTGTTGGCCTCTTGAGAAAGTGACTCCACCCCTGACAATCAATAACTAATGCTAATAATAATAAACAGGTCTCTGCTAATGCCTAACTCCTGGCTGGGACAACGGATTTAAATTTGATACAAAAGAACTGGCCTAAGTACCAGTTATGAATATTGTAAGGAGTTTGTGCAAACTAGGAGCGGCAACTAAAATAAGCTTAATGTGGAGAAATAAAACACGAGTTTAATTACATTAGGCTCAAAGAAAAGAACTGTAAATTTTTTTATTACAATGAAATAAATATACGTTATATGAATCTCAAAAATGAGTTCAAAATAACAAGGAGAATACTCACTCGCTCATTCAAAAGCTAAACACACTTAAGCCTAGAAAAAAACGAACAGAAATACCGGTCAGTGGAGTGGAGCCAAACGAGTAGTCTGGGCGCCTGTGATGGACATCAAAACACTGCTATTCGCTAAGCCCACTCCGCTAATTCACCGTCTAGGTGGAGATTCAGGAACTCGCTGTACAACGGAGGCGCTGCTCTAAGCTGGGCACAAACGGTCCTACCCTTGAGGCGACTGAAAGCTGACTGACTTCAAACTATGAAAGGGGGCGAGAGATGGCCGTGTTCGCCGGAAGTAGGGCGTGGCCTAACTTCAACGGTCAGCGGAAAGAAAGTGAGCAACATAGGCTTACAATAAATCACTCATTGAAAGCACTAATGTCGTGGATAAGAATGATCACTTGTGAAACAGTGACATATGTTCTGAAAACCATCCCGATCGGAGTGAATACGAGGACGGTTGAACTGAGTGATGCCCAGTGGGAATTCCACTAGAATTCGTGGTTTTCTCACTAAAGTACAATGTCACGAATTTATAAATACGCTCGCGCGAACTCGTGACAATCAGAGAGGCAACAGTCAATACCATAATAATGGTGGACGTAGTAGTTGTAGTGGTGGTGGTCGTGGTGGTGATAGTGGTGTGGTAGTGATGTGGTAGTTGTGGTGGTGACAGCGGTAGCAGAGGTGGCAGTTCTAGAAGTACCACCAGTTAAATCATCTTCAAGGGAGAGTCAAACAGCACAGCAAATAGAGTGGTATTTTTGGTAGTGGTGGTGGTGGAAGAGGTGGTGGTCAAAGTGGTAGCAGTGTTTAAACCATCTTGAACAAGACAGAGTCAACCAACACTGCAATAATAACGGTAGTTGTGGTTGTGGCAGTGGTGGTAGTCAGAGTGGTAGCAGTGTTTAAATCATTATCAAGAGAGTCAACCAACACTGCAGTAATAGTGGTAGTTGTGGTAGTTAAGTGTGCAATGCTGTGGTAATACTGCAAGGCAACTTTTGCAGGCCAACCATTACCACTGGATAACAACTCATACTCAAAGCATGTTCTAACAGTGCTGTGTACTGCAAAGAAATAACGCTGCAGATATATATACATAATCCGTCCACCCATCACCCAATCCTATGTCGCTCCATGAGGAGCGTAGGAAACTAGGGCTAGGCCAGTTGGTCCTGACATTTAAGATGAGAATGACCAACCTCACTCTTCCCTGAGTGGCATTACGTGAGCAATAAACCCCAACCATCCTTTAGATACAAACCTACACAGGCTCAATCCGATTGAAGTGCCTTAATTACCCACTAAACCACTAGGCGCCATAATTTGGTTATATGGTTACCACCCAGCATAGTAAATTATTTCCTGGTGTACAGGAAACCATTTGGCTTGTCACTCACTGTACAATTACCCATAGGAAGAAGGAAGAGGAAAGAATTAAGGAAAGAAAGACAGAAGAGGCAGTGTAAAGTCACCAATAGGCAGAAGAGAAAGTAAAGAGTGAAGGAAAGACAGAAGAGGAAGGATGGAAGAGATGAAAGGGTAAACACTCAAAGCAGCAATACATCGAGTGAATGGATGATGAGCGACCCCACCTACCACATATATAAAGTATTGTATATATGGTGTATATGACGATAATGATGATGATGGTGGTGGTGGTGGGGGGTGATGATGGTGAAGATGAAAATAATAATTAGTAATATTAATAATAATTATTCCCTTGTACAAAGGAAAAGGGAAAAAAGAAGTGTGTGGTAATCATAGGGGCATTTGTCTTCTTAGTATAATAGGAAAAGTGTATGGTAGGATACTTATTGACAGAGTTAGAGAAAGAACAGAGAAATTAGTTGGAGAAGAACAGGTAGGCTTTAGGAGGGGAAGAGGTTGTGTAGATCAGATATTCATTCTTAGATCTTTAGTGGAATAGTTTCTAGAGAAGGGAAAGAAGTTGTATGCGGCTTTCATGGATTTGGAGAAAGCATATGACAGAGTGGATAGACAAGGATTGTGGAAAGTGTTAAGAATATATGGAGTAGATGGGAAGTTGTTGAATGCTGTGAAGAGTATGTACGATGGTGCGAAGGCTGCAGTGCGTGTGGATGGTGAACTAAGTGAATTTTTCTCTTTGAAAGTTGGGTTGAAACAGGGATGTGTCATGTCTCCATGGTTGTTCAATCTGTACATGGATGGGGTAATAAAAGAGGTACAAGGTAGGGTAGTGGATGTTGGAGTGGCCCTGGTGAGAGAGGATAGTGTTTGGAAACTCCCTGTACTGTTGTTTGCAGATGATACTGTGTTGTTGAGTGAAGACGAAGGGGAGCTGCAAGGCTTGGTGGATGAGTTTGGGAGAGTGTGTAAGAAACGGAATCTAAAGGTGAATGTAGGGAAGAGTAAAGTGATGGTCTGTGAGAGAGGTGAAGTCAGTGAATGTACAGCTAGGTTGGATGGTGAGGAATTGGAAAATGTGAGTACGTTTAAGACTTGGGTAGTGTGATGAGTAAGGATGGAGGTTTGGAGGGTGAAGTGCTTGAAAGGGTACAGCAGGGAAGAAAGGTTGCTGGTTGTTTGAAAGCATTGATAAGAAACAGGGAAGTGAGCATGGAAGTGAAAAAGTTACTACATGACAGTATTGTGATACCAACTCTAACGTATGGAAGTGAAGCTTGGACGTTGTTGGAAGGACACAAGTCAAGAGTGAGAGCAGTGGAAATGAGTCATTTAAGAGGAGCCTGTGGAGTCACATGGAGAGACAGGCTGACGAATGAGGATATAAAGGAGCGTTGTGGTGTTGATGTGGATGTGATAGGAAGCGTTATGAGGAACACACTGAGGTGGTTTGGCCATGTGGAGAGGATGAAGGGTGAAAGACTGACGAAGTGTATGTGAGTGAGGTGGAGGAGGGAAGAGGGAGGGGGAGGCCGAGGATGAGATGGAGGGATGGGGTGGAGAGGTATATGAGAGAGGGGGGTGTGAGTTGGGAGCAGGGCAGTGAAATGGCGGGGGACAGGGCGACTTGGAGGCGATTTGTTTGTGGCCACCCCAAACGGGATTGAGGCGTCTGGCAATAGATAGATAGATAGAATAATAATAATAATAATAAAACGGTCAAAGAGCGCATACCTCCGCCAATGCTATTACCATTAAAAAGGAGCCGCATCCGGATCCGTGGACATAGGATCCTGATCCGCATCCGGATCAGTCCCCAAATTTAATCAATTTTTTCTTGGTCCATGACGCACCTTTCCAAAAAAAAATTGCATTGAAATTCACTGAGAGCTTTTGGAGATATTATGCGTTATACTCAGGATCCAGATCCCGATCCGGCCCAAAATTTAATCATTTATTCATTGGTTTATGGCCCACTCATCCATAAAATTTCATCAAAATCCGTTCATAACGTTTTGAGTAATCCTACTAACAGACAGACAGACAGACAAACAAACATACAAGCAAACAAACAAACGCCGGGCAAAACATATACCTCCTGGGGGAGGTAAATAATAATAATAATAATAATAATTTATCATTATTATTATTATTATTATTATTATTATTATTATACAGTAGTAGTAGTAGTAGTAGTAGTAGTAGTAGTAGTAGTAGTTGCAGCAATAGGAGGAATAATATTTTTTTATATTCATCATCCAATCTTACGTTATCCCATGAGGAACGCAGGAGTCCGGGGCTAGGCAAGTTGGACCTGACATTTAAGATGAGAGGGACCAGCCTCACTCATCCCTGAGTGGCATTACGTGAGCAATAAACCCCAACCCCCCCCTTGAATATAAACCTTCACCGGCTCAATCCGCCTGAAGCGCCGTAATAACCCACTAAATCACCAGGCGCCAAAATTTGGTTGTATTGTTACCACCCACCGTAGTAAATGGTTTCCTGGTTGACAATAATAATAATAATAATAATAATAACAATAACAATAATAATAATACTAACAATATCATTACAATGCAAAATATCTCCAAAAACTCAATTACACCAAAATCAGTTATCATAACCACCACTACCACAATCACCACCGCAAATAAAACCACAGCCAACCACCCACCAACACAAATAACCAACACTACAACAACCACAGCCATCCACCGTCATGAACACAACTACCACCATCACAACAACCACGACTACCATGAGTACCACAAAGTTTGGCTGAATATTATGTAAGTTACTACCAACATATCATATTAATGGTTGTGGTAGTTGAAGCAGTAGTAGTGGTAGTTGTGGTAGTAATAATGTTTGTGGGTATGTATTGATGAACTGTGAGAAGAAGAGCGAGAGGAAGAAGGAAGAGGTAAAGACTGAAGACGAGGAAGCAAGAGGGGAGAGGGGACAGAGGAAAGGTGAGAGGGAGAGGAATGGAAGTGGAAAGGGGAGAGGAAGGAAGAGGTAAAAGAGGAGAAGAGAAGGAAGAGGAGGAGGCAAACGTGAGAGAGAGAGAGAGAGAGAGAGAGAGAGAGAGAGAGAGAGAGAGAGAGAGAGAGAGAGAGAGGATAGAAAGTCGACCAGGAAGATGAAGAGAGAGAGAGGGGGAAAGAAAAACTAGAAATACTGTGGGGGAGTGACAGGGAAGGATGAGGAAGAAGACAAGAAAGATGGGAAGGAAGAGGAAGAAGAAAAGAAAGCAGAGGAAAAAAAGAAGAAAAGAAAGAAGAGGAAGTGAAAGAAGAAAAGAATGAAGGAAAATATAAGAAGGGAAGGAAGAAGAAGGCGAAAAGGATGAGGAAGACGAAAAGGGAAGAAAGAGGAAGAGGAAGAATATAAAGAAAAGGAAGATGAGAGGAAGAGGCGTGTCCAAGAGATGAGAAAAAATAAAAAGATAATAAAAGGAAGGAACGGCCATAAAACCACAATGTGAGGTAGGAAAGTGAGAGAGTAAAACGAGAGAACCATAACAACGTGCAATAGAGAGAGGATAAAAACAGTGTGTGTGTGTGAGAGAGAGAGAGAGAGAGAGAGAGAGAGAGAGAGAGAGAGAGAGAGAGAGAACAATTTACAAGCCTTTAGTATTAATCGAAACACCTTCCCTCAAATTACAGAAGTTTAGGAGAGAGAGAGAGAGAGAGAGAGAGAGAGAGAGAGAGAGAGAGAGAGAGAGAGAGAGAGAGAGAGAGAATCAGATTACTATTTTTCAGTTCTTCAGTTCAAGTTAATTCCAGACGATTTTTTTCAACTGAGGTAAATTTTACCCCCTAGATGACTAGCTCTGTCCATTACCCTTACTGCCACTATTGATGCACTTAGGTTTATGTTTAACACATGAGTCGATTTGGGCCCGATGAGAGAAATCGTCATCATCACTGTCATCACCATCACCATCATCTTCACCACTATCAGCACCATCATCATCATCACCATCATCATCATCATCATCATCATCATCATCATCATCTTCGCCATCACCACCACTACCACTATCATCAAAAGCAACCATTATTACTCATAATCATCACCATCGTCATTATTACGATCTTCATCATCATTACCATCATCATCATCGTCATATCACCACCACCACCACCATCATCTCCATCACCATCAACATATTCCCACAACATTAATCTCTACTCTGAGAATGGTCTAAGTTAAACACATTAATCCGAGATCAGTAAAAAATGAACAAATAGTAAATAAACAAGTCACTGTACCCAAGAAAAACAAATTCTAAATCCGTAAACTGGAAGAGAAGGAAAAAAAATCTGCGTATGCTTTACTACAGTTGTGTATTCACCGTGTCTGCCGTCTGTATGTCCGCATCTACCCCTGTAGCTGTATGTATGTATGTATGTATGTAATGTGCGTCTGTCTTTCTACATCCATTAGTCTGTCCCTACGTCTTCTCTATCCCTTAATGTATGTATATATGTACGCCCATATGTACGCATGTATGTATAAGCTCCCCCACAAGAGAAATAACCCAGCCTAATGCACTCTAAGATAGCAAACAATAATAACACCATAAGCTGATAACGCCTATCTTCAGTGTGCATTGTATGCCCTTCGTTATCATATTCACTAACATTTGTCTCTCCTACGATACTTTTCGTTGCAATTTCCTTGAGTATTGTAAGTTTTAAAAAGTTGTAATGTAAGTACCATACGTGTTGTAAATGTTATTGTCTAAGAACTGTAAGTGTTGTAAGTACTGAAAGTGTTGTAAATGATGTACTGTAAGAACTATAAGTGTTGTAAGTATTGTAAGTGCTGTAAATGTTGTAAGTACTGTAAGTGTTGTTAGTACTGGGAGTGTTGTAAGCATTTTAGTGTGAATACTGTAGTGTTGCAAATGTTCAGTACTATAAATGCTTAGTATTTTAAGTACTGTGTTATGTATTGTCCCATATGCTAATAATATCAACAGAATATTTTACAATATCCTACGTTATCAGATATGCCAATATTTATCTCTCATAGCTTTGCTTTTTTATCACCTCTTGACTTTAAACCCTCTTGGCAGTGACAAAAACCTATGTGCTCAATGTGGAGAAATAGGAAAAAAGTGCTGTGTTTTCAACTCGTGTTTTAACCAACTTATCCATAATCGTAAGAACTGAAATTTTTGTCAAACATCAATCTATCTACTATCATTTGCAACAAACTGCATGTCCGCAGGTACTCCCAGGCTGGCGAATAATCTGAGAGAAGACAAGATGTGTTTTGCCCGTCTGACGCTGTAAGTAGCCGGTCCACAATATATATATATATATATATATATATATATATATATATATATATATATATATATATATATATATATATATATATATATATTTTTATATATATATATATATATATATATATATATATATATAATATATATATATATATATATATATATATATATATATATATATATATATATATATATATATACAAAATAGTATTACCGCCACGCCATCTCATCACAGTAATTGCGATAATATAAAAAATAACAACACTTCGAGCCAGTCTCGTATGATTTTATTGCAATATTCCACTGTGTTTACGCTAGACACTAGTGAAACAGTAGCGATGTGAGGAAAATCATTACAAACTTTATAAAACTTCATGAAAAACTTTTATTATCACTTATCTTTTTAAAACTTATTGACGTCGATTATGAGTCATTTCAAAGCATAGCTGCACAGTTTGCACGCGCAAAAATGCTAACTTGCTAATGCACTTAGCATATGACTTCAATTATCGCAGAAAAAATCACCAAATCACTTGTATTTTATCACAATAATTCACAGTATAATACAAAATACCTTTTTCAGCCACTCTCTTTGATTTTGGTACGATTTGGTGCATATTGTTTCGTATTATTTTCCAGAGAGAGAGAGAGAGAGAGAGAGAGAGAGAGAGAGGCAACCAAACCAGTATAGACCAGCCCTCATCGAGGATACCGTATATGTAGCCTACATGTGTACGTGTATGTACGAATGTGTCCGCATTTATGAATGAGGGAGAGTGTAAGTTTGTATATATATGAGCGTGTTTCATGTGTGTGTGTGTGTGTGTGTGTGTGTGTGTGTGTGTGTGTGAGAGAGAGAGACAGAGACAGAGACAGAGAGAATGTGACTGTTGATGTGAAGATGAAGGTGAGTGAAATAAGAGGAAAAGAGGAAAGTGATAATGACTGCGAAAATAAAAGTGAGTAGGAAGGTAAACGTGAGGGTGAACTAAAGGTGAAAGTAAAGCTAAGAGTGAAAGTGAAGATGGAAGTCGGGATGAAAGTGAAAAGGATAGTGAAGGTAAGTGAAATTGAAAGTGAATGTGAAAGTGAATGTAAAGGTGATTGTGAAAATGAAGGTGAAAGTAAAAGTATAGGTGAAAATGAAAGTGAAGGTGAAATTGAAGGTGAAGGTGAAAGTGAATGAGTGAAATTGAAGGTGATGGTGAAAATGAAAGGGAAAATGAAAGGGAAAATGAAGGTGGTGAAAGTGAAAATGATGGTGAATTTGAAAGTGAAAGTGAAACTGAAGGTGAAGGTGAAAATGAAGGTGTAGGTGAAAGTGAAGGGGAATGTGAAAGTATAAAAGGGAAGGTGAAAGTGTACAGCAGGTGAGTGAACGTAATAGTAAACGAGAAAGCGAGAAAGTAACGATGCAAGTGAAGTTCAAGGTGATATTGAAATTGAAAATGAAGGCAAAAGGAAAAGTGAGTGTACGGTGAAGGTGAATGCGAAAGTGAAAGTGAGCATGGAAGTGAATATGAAAGTGAATGTGAATGTCAAAGTGAACTGAAAGCGAAGGTAAATATGAAATATAAGGTGAAGATGATGATGATGATGATGAAAATATGAAGTACAAATGAAAGCACCGAGTGCGAAGAGAGAGAGAGAGAGAGATTAATTACAGGCATGACATACGCTGCGTCCCTTCGATAAACAAACGAGGGAGATAAGGCATAAAATCGGTTCCTCCTTTCTCTCTCCATTCCCTCCCACCTATCCCTCAGAGAGAGAGAGAGAGAGAGAGAGAGAGAGAATACATACAGGAATGAGATGGGTGAGCGTCCGGGTGTGAATCCCGCCCAACTAAGTGGTGGGGGTTGGGGGGATTTATGGCGAATTGCGAGCAACATACTCACCCCAAGGCTGCCAATAGGTAACTGAATACTGAGTGAATAGTGAATACAAAGGCTGGCCTGCCAGCGCCGCTACACATTTAATAATTCTGAGTCGCACGCAGAGAGCGCGTTCATGCATTCATGCTATATTAAAAAACAGCACAATTTTTTTTTTGGAAATTTCATGCGGCTCTTACGGAATCGAGGACGCAGTCTACAGACAGGCATTTCCGTAATGCGATACGCAGCCAAGGGTAACTTTCTTATGGTTGGCACAACTCGTGTAGTTTATTCCAGTTAATTTATGGCGATATTATTAAGCTGAGTGATTCATAGGAGCATCAGTGTTAAGTAGGCCAGACAGGTATATCATCTTAACTATCATCACCACTACTACCGTCATATTCATCATCATCATCGTCATCACCCCCACCACTATCGTCATCATAATCATCATCCTCACCAACTTTACAGCCATCATCTTCATCATCATCATCACCTGAACCACCTCCACCACTATCATCACCATCATCTAAACCGCCACTATCACCTTCATCATCATCATTATCACAATCAACAACTCCACAGCCAACACCATCACCATCCTCATCATCACCAAAACACCAACAAATCTATAGCTATTATTATTATCATCACCTAAACCACCACTGCTATCATCATCAACACAGCCACCACCATCACCATCCTCATCATCACCAACACCAGCGCCACAATCACCACCACCACCATCACCACCACCACTCTGACATTGTTAACCACTGCACCACCATAAACAGAAAAAAACTACTTTTAAGTGCAGACCACACCGCAGAGTACCATTTTCTCCCCTCACACCTTTTCACAGACTACTTATTCTGTTCACCAGATTTTCCCAATAGTCTTACAATATTTCGGTTACATAATTATGATATTACAGGAGTGGTGGTGAGGGACGCCTTCATGTGGTGGCACTGATATACCTGGCCGAATCCACTGCTCGGTTATACAAATGTTCATCACTTTCCTCCTAATTCAACAAGGGCAGCAGGCCAACTTCAGCCTGCAGTCCACCGGGTTCACCTTCAGATAAACTTGGGATTACAACAACAACAAAACAACAACAACAACAACTACTACTACTACTACTACTACCACTACTACTACTATCACGATCACTATCACCACCACCACTACTCGTTACTAGTACTGCTGCTATTACTATCATTATCACCACCATTACAACTCTTATTACTACTATTACTACTACTACTGCTACTACCACTACTACTACTACTACTACTACCTCCGCCAAGGAGGTTATGTTTTACCCTGCGTTGGATTGTTTGTCTGATTGTCTGTCTCTTAGCATGATTACTCAGAAAGTTATGAACTGATCTGATGAAATTTTTGGAAGGGTGGGAAGGGTGGGCCACGGCCTAAGGAATAATGATTAAGTTTTGGGCCGGATCCGGATCCGGATTCGGAGTATCAGGCACAATGTTCTCAGTCAATTTCAATGAAATTTTGTGGAAAGGTGCGCCGTGGACCAAGAAGGAATTATTAAATTTGGGGACAGATCTGGATCCTTTTTAATGGCAATGGCATTGGCGGAGGTGTGCACTCTTTGAGCTCTTTCTAGTTACTAGCGTTACTACTACTACTACTACTACTACTACTACTACTACTACTATCACTGTCACAATCACTACTACTACTATCACCACTACTGCTACTACTACCACTACTATCATTATCACCACAACCACCACTATTACTACTACTACTACTAGTCACCATCACCACCAATACTGCTACTACTACTTCTACTACTACTACTACTGCTACTACTACTACTACTTCTACTACTACTTCTGCGGTTTATAATAATAATGATAATACCACCATCACCACTACTACTGCTTCTCCATTTCCTCCGCCTCCTCCTTCTACTACTACTACTACTACTACTACTACTACTACTACTACTTCTACTACTACTATTTTTCAGGTCATAATTTTGCGGTACAATTTCTGCTCAAATACGCATTTTCTCATACTTCCATAACCAAGTCCAGTTCTATACTTTTTTTTTTTTTTACATTATAACTCGTTGTGGATAGGAAAAAATGAATATGCTAAATATGTTACACACGTCTTCCCAGCGTGCCTGAAAATGCGACATTAAAGTGAAGGTTGGAAACTACCGACGCCGCCGCCCAGCACCTGACTCCCAGATAGTCCAGTCCCTCCTGCTGCATATAGGGAGGGGAGGATGGACGTTGGCGCGTCATTCTCCTCTGATTAATGTCTCACTTCCTTCCTCTTCGATTCATGTTTCAATTTCTTCTCCTCTGATGTCTCAATTGTTTCTCCTTTGATTCATGTCTCAATTTCTTCTCTGATTCATGTCTCAATTTCTCCTCTGAGTCATATCCCTAAATAGACTTAAGATGTCTCCGTACTACAGTAGATGAGCACGAAGAAATGGATGATGATGGTGATGATGATGATGATGATGATGGTGATGATGATGATGATGAGTCTCTCTGCCCTATGAGATGATGAAAAATTGAATGTTGATGATTATGATGATGATGATAGTCTCTCCGCCCTATGAGAAGATGAAAAACTGAATGATGATGATGATGATGATGATGATGATGATGATGATGATGACGATGGCTACTGGTATGTACAGTAGAAATACTAAAGAACAGAATTTAAACATTCTTTTCTCTCTTTTCCCCTTTTTGACTCTCTCTCTCCCTTTCCCTCTGCAACTTGCACCTTTGTCAAGTAAGCAGCGGGCCCGTATGGATATTGCACAGTCTCCCGCCATGTCTTGCAAATGGTGGTAATTGTCATGGGATTGTGGTAGTTGTGGTATAGGATGGTTGTGGTTGTGGTGGCGGCAGGTGGTAGTTGTCGGTATTAAAGATGATGGATAAGGTAGTATGGTGTGGTAGTGGTAGATGTGGTAGCGAATGATGGTAGTAGTGGTAGCTGGTGGTGGTAGTTGTGGAGCAACTGTTGTAATAATGCGATTGTGGTAGTTGTGGTTGGTGATACTTGTGGTTGTAGTAAATAGTGATGGTGGTAGCTGTGTGATTGTGGTACTGTTGTTGTTGCAGGTGATGGTTGTGTTTGTGGTGTGATTGTGGTAGTTTGTGGTGTAATTGTGATTGTGGTAATTCTTGGCAGCAGTTGTGGTGCGACTATGGTATTTATGGCAGCTAATGGTGGTGTCTGTGCTGCAACTGTGGTAGTTGTGGTAGCGGATGATAGTTGTGATAAATGGTATTGGTACGAGTAGCTGTGATGTGGTTATGGTTTCTTACATTGATGGTCATGGTAGTTCATGGTGGTTGGTTGTGGTCACTGAAGGTAGTTACTAATGGTGATAATTGTGGTAGTTGGTGGTGATGGTGATGGTTGTGGTAGTTCGTTGTTGTAGTTGTAGTTGGTTGTGGTAGTTGGTGGTGGGGTGGTGATGATGGTTGTGGAAGTTGGTGGTGGTAGCTGTAGTTGGTTGTGGCAGTTGGTACTGGTGGTGTGTGGTGTTGATGGTTGTGGTAGTTGTGGTAGTTGGTGGTTGCTGTTTTGGTAGTTGGTAGTGGTAGTGTGTGGTGCTGATTGTGGTGACAGCTGTGGTAGTGGCGATGGTATTTGTGGTAGTGACTGTGGAAGTTCTGTCTCGTGGTAGGTGGGGGGCACTCACCATCCACTCACTCGATGTAGTGCTGCTTACGGGTGACTGCCCTTTCCTCTCTTCCTTCTTTCTTTCCTTCCTTCCTCATCTGTCTTTCTTTCCTTTATTCTTTCCTCCTCCTTATGCCTACGGGTGACTCTACACTCCCTCTTCTATCTTTTTTCCCTTCATTCTTCTTCCTTTTGCCTGTGGGTGACTTTACACTTAGTGACAAGCCAAATGGTTTCCTGTAAACAAGGAAACCATTTAGTACGCTGGGTGGTAAACATATAACTAAATTATGGAGCCTGGTGATTTAGTGGGTAATTAAGGGGCTCCAATCGGACTGAGCTTGTGTAGGTTTATATCGGAGGGGTAGTTTGGGAGGGACGTGGAGTGACGTGGAGGGGCAGGTTGACGAATGAAGAAGTGAAGGAACGTTGTGGGGTAGATGTGGATGTGGTTGAGAAGATTAGGAGAAATACACTGAGGTGGTTTGGACATGTGGAGAGAATGGAGAATGAAAGACTGACTAAGAGGGTGTATGTAGGTGAGGTGGAGGGAGGGAGAGGGAGGGGTAGACCGAGGATGAGGTGGAGGGATGGAGTTGAGAGGTATATGAGGGAGGGGGGGGTGAGTTGGGGGGAGGGTAGTCAAATGGTGGGTGACAGAGTGACTTGGAGGCGTTTTGTCTGCGGCCACCCTTTGCGGGATTAGGGCGTCGGGCTATAGATAGATAGATAGATAGTTTGGGTTTATTGCTCAAGTGATGCCACTCAGGGATGAATGAGGCTGGTCACTTTTATTTTAAATGTCTGGACCAACCTGCCTAGCCCCGGGTTCCTACGTTCCTCATGGGGCAACACAGGATTAGATGATGATGATGGTGATGAATATTATTGGTTGTGGTGGTAGTTGTGATACTGGCTGTGGTAGTTGTGATCATGAAAGATGGTGATGTGGTAGTGCTATGAAAATGGATAATAAAAATAACACTGATGATGATGATGATTATGATAATGATGAGTTATAATAATAATAATAATAATAATAATAATAATGATAATATTAGTAGTAGTAGTAGCAGTAGTAGCAGCAGCAGCCGTGGCTCAGTGGGTTAGAGCGCTCCGCTCTGACCGAAGGGTCGGAGGATCGAATCACCCAAGGGTCATTGGTAGACATCAGGAAGGGCATCCGGTCATAAAATGCTACGTGTTCCAGTCCAAAAGTCCTCTACCCAGAGGCAACGCCTTAGCCCTTCGGATATCAGGGGAAAAAAAAAATAATAATTCCACTAATAATAAATAAATAAACCATTGCAACAGCCCTCTACCCAGCATAATTCTGGGTGATCACTAATGAGCATAAACAAGCGCTAATTATATCAGGCAATGCAATTAATTAATCTGTCCGAATAATTCTATGCTCAGGTCAGCACCAAGATTTCATATGTATCTAATTATTATAAACAAAATCTCATATCTCGTCATCTTGTTTCAGTTATCCTTCAGTTGTTCTCATTTCTTCACCAAGAAAAATTCTCTGTTGTATATGTATAGTATCTAACTGTCAAATTTGAAAAGATTGTTTCCACTTACTTTTTTTTTTTTTTTTAAATAAATACAGATGATTTTTTGACACGAAAATCTCATCACGTACGCAAATCTCAATTGTTTTGCGAAAATCTCATAACTTACGAGTCTCATTTAGCTTAAGATAATTTCATTCAACTTACAAGTCTCATTCAGCATATGAAAATTTCATTCAACTTATGAAAATCTCTTTACTTGAGAAAATCTCTTCAAAATATATTTCAGTTTACGAAAATAATTCAACTTTCGACTACGAAAATCTCTCATTCAACTGACGAAAATCTCTTAGGAAAGTCTCACTCACCTTATGAAAATTCCCCTTACAACTTACAATTTCAGTCAACGAAAATCTCATTCAGCTTACAATAATCCCTTAAGAAAAGCTCTCATTCAACTTCCGTAAATCTCATTCTGAAGGGACTTGCTAGCTATTTCATTTACATTACCCAGAAAGGTAGTCAAAGGGAGTGTGTTCCCAATAGCGTCTCTCACTCACTCATCACTCGCTCACTCATTTAAGGCCGTCCACACTGGTTGCCATGTAGCGCGCTCCGTTGCACGTCATGCTGCCAAACTCACTTTGCTGAAGCCGGTGATGTCCACATTAACACAATGGGCAGTGCGTGCTATTTACCGCTGAGCTGTGAATGGAGGGGGAAGGATACCAACACTGCAGCAGTTGAAGAGACTGTGATGTGGAGCACTGTGGCACTATGTTGTGCCAGAATGTAGAAGAATAGGAAAAAGAAGATGTGGTTCAAGCAGTGGCTGTCTCGACGTAATTTCAGAAGGAAGCCCGACGGATACTGTGGGTAACACAGCGCGCTGTCACCACGAAATGCCCCTCGGCCAGATTTGCCAGAAGCTGCGGCACAGATCCTCCGCAACATGACGTGCAACAGAGCACAACATGACCCCTAGCGTGAACGGGGCTATACTCGTCACTCCCTCACTCACTGTCACTCGCTCACTCACTCGCTTACTCACTCATCACCTACTCATTCAATCGTCACTCACTCACCCACTCATTAACTCACTCGTGACCCTCTCAGTCACTCACTATCTCGTTACTCACTCATCACTCACTCACTTTTTCGTCACTCACTCGTCACTCACTCATTCACTCATTTTTCACTCATCAATCAATCACTAACTCACTCATCACTCATTCACTCGCCACTCACTCATCACTCACTAACTCGTCACTCACTAACTGACGTATTGGTCACTGGCTCACTCACTCACTCACTCACCCGTCACCCACTCGCTAACTCCCTCACTCGTCACTCACTAACTCACTGGCTCACTCATTCGTCACAAACTCACTCGTCACTTACACACTCACTCGTCACTCACTCACCGAGTCACTCACTCTCTCACTCACTTGACACTCACTCACTTACTCGTTACTCTCACTCATACTGGTCACTCACTGACACTTAACTCACTCACTCACTCGTCTTTTACTCACTCACTCATCACTTACTCACTCTCTCATTCGTCACTCACACTCAGTCACTCACTCGCACTAGTCACTCACTCACTCATTCACTCACTCTTTACTCACTCACACTCATTACTCACTCATTCACTCACTCGTCACCCACTCACACTCGTCACTCACACGCACTAACTCATACTCGTCTCTTACTCATTCGAACACTCACTCACACTCGTATCTTACTCATCCACTGACACTCATAAATCACCCACTCACTCGTCACTCGCCTACTCACTCACCACTCACCCATTCTCATTCACTCACTGTACTTTTCTGAAGGCCAAGGGAGGTATAGTGGGGAGCTTTGGAGATTACGTAACACATCTTCTTTACCGATATATTCTGCACACTGCACAACATCCTCTTGTGTGTTATATATGCAAATTATATTCATATTAAAACGATGTATAAAGATGCGTGTGTGTGTGTGTGTGTGTGTGTGTGTGTGTGTTGTAAAATCAGTGTGGGAGTCACTCATTTGTAAGTCAAAGGTGAATCATAAAAAATATGTGGAAAAGTATTTGGAAATGCTGGACGTTATTCAAATGTTACCTATTCCGCGCTGACGTCATTAACCTATGTAGCTCGTTGACTTCATTAAAACTTAGCTTATAACACGGTGACCTTATTTATCTTTTACCACAATGACATTATTAATAGCAGAGTGTCGTCATTTATAGCATGGCTGCGTCATATATTGTATGGTGAGTCATTTACAGTAGGTTGGCGCCATGTGCAGTAGGCTGACGTAATTTATAACAGGGTGTAGCCATTTGTAGCAGGGTGACGTCATTTGTAGCGCGGTGACGTTATTTATAGCGCAGTAATGTCATATTCAGCAAAGTTACTGCGTTTCACTCTGGGTGACGTCATTTATAGACAAGTGATGTCATTTTTGGCGCGGTGACATCATTTTGAGCAGAGTAACGTCATTTACAGCCGGGTGACGTTGTTTATAGCAGAGTGACGTCATTTATTGTAGGTTGACACCATTACTGTATAGCAATGATGTCATTCATGCCAGCAGCGTTATTTTTGAACAGGATGACGTAATTTATAGCCCCGTGGCGTCATTTATAGCAGAAACACATCATTTAATTCATTCACATCTTACTCGACTACCACCTCTTCCATTCTACCGTTACAGTCCCCAATGGAAATCTAGTAAGTGACCCACGTGGAAAAGCCAACTTTCTTGTTGATATTTTTTCAAGAAACTCAACCCTAAATACAGAAAATTACAATATTCCTGTACTTGATTCTGATTCCCCTCGAACACCCCCTTTCAAGATTCACACAAGATACGTACAAGTTGTATTACAGAATCTCTCGGTGGACAAAGGCACTGGTCCAGATGCAATTCCTTCAACAGTACTTAAAAATAATTGCTCCTCAGTGTTGGCTCCTGTATTGACAAAATTTTTCCGCCTATTTATCTGTACTTCAGGTTTTCCAGCCTCTTGGAAAGAAGCAAATATCCATCCTGTTCCTAAAAATTGGGCCTTTTCTGATCCATCATGTTATAGACATATACAGTAGGTATAACTTCTGTTCTCGGTAAAGTTTTTGAGACACTAATAACAAACACATAGTCAAGCACCTAGAAATCAATAAATTAATCAATGATTGGCAGTAAGAATTTGGACAAGAAAGTTCAAACGTGAACATTCTTTGCCTTCTTACCAATCAGATCAACAAAACAATAGACCAACATAGAGTAACACACACAATTGCATTTGATAATTCAAAAGCATCTGGCACAGTATCGCACCGGGCCATATTGTCTAAGATGTCACACTATGACCTTGCATCACTGGTTCCTCTAATTTCTTCTAACCTTCATAATAGAAAAATACGGGTCACGGTAGATAGAATTTATTCCAAATTTCATTCCATAAATGCTGGTGCATCTCAGAGATCAGTTTTGGCCCCAGCCCTCTTTCTCAACTAGACAAATTTAAGAACAAGGCTGTTAGAATTATTAACAACCCTGCCATTACAAGTAAACTATCTCCTCAACAAGTAAGAAGGAATGTTGCCTCCCGTGCATTATTTTACAGATATTTTTATGGCAAATGCTCAGACCAATTTGCGTCCATGGTGTCCCCTCTCCATGCCTTCCCTCGTGCTACACGGGCATCTGGTATCGCTCATAACTGGAATGTCATTCATCCATATTGCAGAACTTCTGCCTATCAGAATTCTTTCACTCCCCGTACTGATCTCTTTGGAACTCCCTTCCCCAAAGTTGTTTCCCTCCCTACTTCAACCCACAGCTGTTAAGTCGAACTGTTACAGATATTTTATGAACAGAGGACACCAGTAATCTGGTGTATGGATTATTTTTTTTATTCATTTGTTTTTCCTTCCTCTGTTCTGTTTAAAAAAATATATAGATAGATAGATGATAGACAGATAGATAGATATTAATGACATCTTATGTCTCACTCACAACCCAATACACTCTTATGCTGATGACGCCACACTTCATAGTTCTTTCACATTTAGTACCTCCTTTACACAATCTGAAATTATTAATTCCCAAACAAACACAGCAATTTCTCAAAACTAGGACCTTCCTAAAATTAATTAATGGGGACAAACAAATCTGGTCTCATTTAATCCTCAGAAAACTAAATACTTTAATTTCTCCAACAGAAAGAATTCCTCAGATTCCCACATGATTTAAAATGATGTC